>NC_137093.1:4319942-4651136 GCF_951640355.1 Cnephaeus nilssonii
CCATCTGTATTTTATTTTATTTTTTAATATATTTTATTGATTTTTCACAGAGAGGAAGAGAGGGATAGAGAGTTAGAAACATCGATGAGAGAGAAACATCGATCAGCTGCCTCCTGCACACCCCCCACTGGGGTTGTGCCCGCAGCCAAGGTACATGCCCTTGACCGGAATCGAACCTGGGACCCTTCAGTCCGCAGGCCGACGCTCTATCCACTGAGCCAAACCGGTTTCGGCGAGCATCTGTATTTTAACAAACCCTTCAGGTGATTCTGCTGCAACCTTGACTTTGAGAATGACTGATCTAGATCCACAAATTTGCAGCATTTTGGACAAATTCTGAAACTTTCTCTCCATGTGCTTTGATTTGTATCATATCTTCTCTCTTTAATCACTCTTAAAACAATATCAAAAGAATCAGGCATGGCTCAGTGGTTGAGCGGACCTATGAACCAGGTGGTCACGGTTCCATCCCCGTTCAGGATATATGCCTGTTGCGGGCTTCATCCCCAGTGTCAGGCGTGCAGGAGGCAGCCAATCAATGATTCTCTCTCATCATTGATGTTTCTATCTCTCTCTCCCTCTCCCTTTCTCTCTGAAATCAATTTTAAAAAATATATAAAAGAACCAGGAAATATGACAATTTGTATTACAGTTTTTTACTTTGCTAAATTGTGTACATTTTTAATGTTAGTGAAAATGACTATTTTTAAAAATAATTATTTATTGTTGAAAATATTACATATGTCCCACTTTTTCGCCCATTGACTCCCTCCAGGCCCACCCCCCTCCCCGCCCAGCCTTCAGCACCTTTTTGTCTGTGTCCATGGGTTATGCATTCAAGGTCTTTGGTTGATTACCACCCACCCGCCCTCCCCCATCTTCCCTCTGAGATTCTGCACTCTGTTCCATGCTTCCACGTCTCTGGGTCCATTCTGTTCATCAGTTTATTTTGTTACTTGGATTCCACGTATGAGTGTGATCATGTGATACTTGTCTTTCTCTGACTGGCTTTTTTCACGTAGCATGATACTCTCCAGGTCTCTCCATGCTGTCTCAAAGGGTAAGAGATTCTTCTTTTTTATCGCTGCCTAGTATTCCATGGTGTAAATGTGCCACAGCTTTTTATCCACTCATCTGCTGATGGGCACTTGGGCTGTTTCCAGATCTTAGCTGTTGTAAGTTGTGCTGCTGTAAACATAGGGGGCATACATTCTTTCTGATTGGTGCTTCAGGTTTCTTAGGATGAAAATAACTATTTTTTTGATGTTTGGTGTCAGGTGGTTGTTTTTGTGACATTTGAATGAGTAAATTAATTCCTTTGGACAGATGAAAATGTCAATGTATTTTATTTGTCTAACACAGGAGTTCTTTGCCTTTAGGTATATTATATTCCTGGAGAGTTGTAAATAAAAATCCTTATTATATAGACACTTTCCTTCATCTGCTCGCCTTTCTCAGGAGAAAACTGGATGTGAATTGATGCAGTGGTGATAAAGAATATATCTTTAATAGAAAATGTCAAGTTGGTATGCAAAATATATGTGATAACAAACTGGGAATTACCTCTAATGTTTATTTTAGCCCATTATCTGGAGATATAGCTGTGCACTTTGCATACCAAAATGCATAGGCCCCTCGCTCCAAACAGTGGCCCAGGCACTGTGGGGTGCCCCAGCAGACTTACATGGGCATCACACAGTATTTTTAATTTTCCAGGGAAACACAGTGACATTAATAAAAACATCACACAAACTGCTAGCTTACGATAGTTCACAATTCAGCATTAAATCACATTCCTTTTGATCTGATGTCATATTTTTGCAAAGCTGGGATTTTGGCCATTGTCATGAATAAAGCAAGTGCTTTATAAAAGTCAGTGTGAAACAGGAAGGATGGCAGTATCAAATTTGATTCTAAGAATCAGAAATTGAGAAGTTGTGAAATACTCATAAGATGCTAAATTAAGTTGTTAGGACATAAACACTTGTTAAGTGTGGCTCTAAGAAAAGTGTTAGGAATTTCTTTTGGCATAGAACATGCGAATAAAAGAGAAATGACCCAGATTCTAAGGGAGTTGTGACCTGAGAAAGTTTGGGAACTTCTGGTTTGGGCTAAATGTTTTGTTTTGTTTTTGGTAAATTTTATTTTGGACTTTAGGTATGGTAAAAAGTTGTTCAGGAAAATAAGAGGAGAAAGGCCAGGGAATTATAAACAGTACAGGAGGAGAAGGAAATATGTGGTAATGGTATAAGGACCTAGGGCCATATGCTTTGGTTTTGAGTCCTAGTTCTTTGCCTAACTATATGACTGGCTGAGGAATTAACTTTTCTAAACCTGCTTTATTCATAAAAATAAGAATGGTAACACCTCATAAGGATTAAAGGAGATAATGTAGGTAAGTGTGCTTTATAGAATTTAAAAATTGTATACAGGTATGTGGTGGGCTGAATAGGAGCCGTGAGAGTTATCACATCCTAATTCCTGTTACCCTGAGAATGCTAAGAGATTTTGCAGATGTGATCTAGTTAAGGATCTTGAGATGGGGAAATTATCTTGGGTAATCAAAGTGCGTCCAATGTAATCATAAAGGTCCTTATATAGAGATCAGAGTGAGTTGTCGGAGATTTGATGATGGGAGTAAGAGGTTGGAGTGAAGTGATAAAGGGAGTATGAGCCAGAGTATAGACAAGCGTGCCTCTGGAAGTGGAAAAAGGCAAGGGAACTAATTTTCCCCTCAGACCCCCAGAAGGAACCAGCCCTGCCAACACCTTGATTTTTGGCTCCATAAGACGCATTGCAGATTTATGGCCTCCAGAATGAGAGTAGATTTGTGTTGTTTTTAAGTCACTAAGTTTATGGTTATTTGTTACAGTAGCAATAGAAAACTAACTTAGGATGTTACTCCAGTTGAAAGGGAAAAAGTTTCTTTAAGAAGCCATTAGTCCAGCTCTGGCTGGTTTTGCTCAGTGGTTAGTGTCAGCTTGTGGACCAAAGGATCTTGGGTTTAATTCCCTGTCAAGGGTACATACCTCGGTTTCCGGTTCAATCCCATGCGGGAGGCAACCAGTCAATGTGTCTCTCTCATGTCTAATTCTCTCTCTGTCTTCTCCCCCTTCTTCCTCCCTTCCACTCTGTCTGAAAATCAAAAGAAAAAATATCTTCAGGTGAGGATTAAAAAAAAGAAAGAAAGAAACCATTTGTCCAGCCCTGCTGGGTGGCTCAGTTGGTTGGAGCATTGCCCTGTATACCAAAAAGATTGTGGGTTTGATTCCCAGTCCGGGCACATATCCTATCTAATAATGGACAAATATGCAAATTGACCATACCTCCGACACACCCACAAGCCACGCCCACCATCCAATCAGAGCGAGTATGCAAATTAACCCAAACCAAGATGGCTACAACCACAGAGAGCAAGGTTTCCTAGGTAACAGAGGAAGCCAAGCTTTCTGCCAGCCGTTGCAGGCCTAAGCCTCCACTTTAGCTACAAAGTTTCAATTATAGAAGGTAAACAAATTCAAACAAATGGCGGCAGAATGGAGCTTGAGAGAGCAGGCCAGGGTTGCCGCCGGCAACAGGGGAAGCAAAGCTTTCCCCACACTGGCCGGGCCCACCCGCTTAAGGCAACAAAGTTTCAATTATAACCCCAACACAAATGGCTGCGGGCCTCGGAGGGAGCCCCAGGCTTGGCTCTGCTCCAGGCTACAAAGTTTCAATTGTAGAAGGAAAATAAATTCCAGATACCAGGGCCTCCCCTTGGGTTGCCAGGGGGCGTGGCCCACCTGCAAACCACCACAGGCCCCTCGCTCAGGCCGCCCCCTGCCCCAAGGGAACCCCACCCTGATCAGGGACACCATTCAGGGCAAACCAGCTGGCCCCCACCCATGCACCAGGCCTCTATCCTATCTAATAAAAGAGTACTATGCAGATTGATCATCACTGCAACACACAATATAGCTGCCCCCATGTGGTCAAAGATCCTGCCCCCATGTGGACACAGGATGGCCACCACAAGATGGCCAGCAGGAGAGGGCAGTTGGGAGGCACCTGGCCTGCAAGGGAGGGCAGTTGAGAGGGACCAAGCCTGCAAGGGAGGGCAGTTGGAGGTGATCAACCCTGCAGGAGAGGGCAGTTAGGGGTGACCAGGCCGGCAGAGGAGGGAAGTTGGGGGCAAACAGGCTGGCAGCAGAGTGGTTAGGGGGTGATCAGCCTGGCAGGCAGAAGTGGTTAGGGGCAATCAGGAAGGCAGGTAGGCAAGCAGTTGGGAGCCAGCAGTCCTGGATTGTGAGAGGGATGTCCGACTGCCCGTTTAGGCCCGATCCCTGGGATTGGGCCTAAACGGGCAGTCGGACATCCCTTGAGGGGTCCCAGATTGGAGAGGGTACAGGCTGGGCTGAGGGACAACCCCCCTCCGTGCACGAATTTCATGCACCGGGCCTCTAGTATAACATATATATCTAGGTTACAGGTTTGAGTTACTGTCCGGGTGTATATGGGAGGCAGTTGATCGATGTTTCTCATATAGATGTTTCTGTCCCTCTTTAAAAAATTTTTTAATGTTTTTTTTTTTTGTGTTTTTTTTTTTTTTTTAATTCCGGGGGTGGGGGGGAGAGAGAGTGCGAGAGCGAGAGAAACATCAATGATGAGAGAGAATCATTCATTGATTGGTTGCCTCCTGCAAGCCCCCTACTGTGGATCAAGCCCACAACCCGGGCATGTGCCCTGACTGGGAATCAAACCATGGCCATCTGTTGACCTGCAACTACTGAGCCACACTGTCTGGCTCTCCCTCTTTCTGTCTCCCTTCCTCTCTCTCTCTAAAGTCAATAAACATACCCTCAGGTGCGGATTTAAAAAAACAATCATTAGTCCATTGTCAGAGACTCAAATTTCTTTTTCATAGTGTGGAGTCTGGAATAGCAGTAGTTGGCTTTTTAGACTCCTACACTGTGTCATAAACTTCCATGATGTGGGTATGCTGAGAAGATTTCCTTTGACCTTAACACTCCGATGGCTCTAGAAAGTGAGCTGTGGGGAGGACTCGTAAACCTCTGCATCGTCTAAGAGAAGTGTTCCAGGAACCGAGTCCCCTAGTAGGTCCTGGAGCTGTCCTTGACTGACCTTCCATCGTATTCCTAAACCCAGTGTGGTCTGGCCAGCTGCTTTAGAGCAGTTTCTCCGGCCTTACGTGTTTTAAGTCTGCACACCAGGGTGAGATTGCAGAACCAGTCTGAAATGTACACTTGTGGTTTTCCGTGGCCAGGTGATTCAGCCCGAGGAAGCATCTGAGCAGTGTTTGCCTGAATACCAGGGGTGGGCAAAAGTAGGTTTACAGTGCATATCTGTTTACACTGTTAGGCATGGTTATTTTTACGGAATCCTTGTCAACATCCTTTCAATTCTAGATTTTCAAATAAAAACATTTTATGCTTGCATTGGCTGGTATGTCTGAGTGGTTAGAGTGTTGAAGGGTTGTGGCTTTGATTCCCAGTCAGGGGCATGTACCTGGGTTGCAGGTTTGATTCCTGGCCCCAGTTGGGGTGCGTGCAGGAGGCAACTGATCAGTGTGTCTCTCTCACATGGCTCCCCCCGCCCCCCCCTCCCTTTTTCTCCGCCCCCCCTTGTTCTTTCTTCTCCCTCTGTCCTTTCCACTCTCTAAAAATCAATGGGAAAAATACCCTCAGGTGAGGATTAACAACAACAACAACAACAAAACCCGCCCCCCCCCCCCACACAAGAACAATACTTCATACTAGAAGCATGGATTTATAAAGTAGCAGCTGTCATAAAAAAAGTGATAAGGCTGGAGGATATGAAAACTTTAAGGGGAAAGTATGTGTGGGAAGATTTAGAGCCTGTAACCCAGAGTTGTTTTCAAGAATCTCAGCAAAACAGGATTTTTCTAGTCCCAAAAGGTATAGACCACATGTATTATTCACCGATTAGACTAGTTCAAAGCTAACTACAATGCCTGGTATAATCCAGACATTATTTTTGGACATATTCTCAGATGCCACATGCATATATCATACAGAATACGTTGGTCTCTGTTTTTTAGAGCAATTTGGATTTTCTAAGTAAAATTCATTTTACCTCTATTTGGTAACCTAACTTCCAAATCTTTTATTTATGATGTTTTTATTGATTTCAGAGAGAGGAAGGGAGAGGGAGAGCGATAGAAACATCAATGATGCGCCCTACTGGGAATAAAACCCATAACTAGGGCATGTGCCCTGACTGGGAATCAAACCAGCAACCTCCTGGTGCAGGGGATGATTCTTAACCAACTGAGCCACACTGGCTGGGCTCAAATCTTTTTTTTTTTTTTTTAATATTTTTATTGATTTCAGAGAGTAACAGAGAAGGAGAGAGATAGAAACATCAATGATGAGAGAGAATCATTGATTGGCTGCCTCCTGCACGCCCCCTACTGGGGATCGAGCCTGCAACCCAGGCATATGCCCTTGATCAGAATTGAACCCCTCGGGCTGATGCTCTATGCTGAGCCAAACCGGCTAGGGCCGGGCCCAAATCTTTTAAGCAGTTGCGGGGTGAACAGATAACCTGTTTCAGCTGCTTAACCAACTGCTTGGGAAAATGTTCTGCCAGTTGGCTAAATTTTGTAGAAGTGGGTACCAATTACACAAAATTTTTACCTTTAGAAAGCTGACTTGGGAGGGGGGCAATAGTAAGATATGTACACATATAATACCTCAATAATAAAAAAAAGTTAAAAAAAAATAAAAAATAAAGGCATTGGATTAAACAAAAAAAAATAAAAATAAATTAATATATACAATTTTTGTTTTTTATTTTTTAAAGAGGATCCACCAAATTGTATATGCTCCAGGTATCCACAAAACCTGAAGAATCATGAGTGTCCCATGCAAAAAAAAAAAAAGAAAGAAAGCTGACTTAGATGGTTTGATATACAGTGAAGCCTTTTAGAGTTGATCAACCCATCTAGTAATACTGTTAGAGAGGAGACTATCAGGGATATATGTAAGTTTAGCTTTAGTTTTACTAATGTAAAAGCATTTACATAATAAGTTTGCATTACATCCTGGGCCCCGAAATACTATTTTTTAAAAGAAAAACTGAATGTCATACAAATTATCTCGTTTGCTCAATTTTTCGTCATCAGTGTTTTTACAGAGAGGTGATAAAGAGTAGTTTATGCACAATTTTTTGAAGGATTTTTTCCCTTTACAGTTTGCTTACTTTGTTTACTCTTCACTTATACACTAAAGAGCAGCAATGTAAAGCACCTGTGAGAAACCTAGCCTTTTCCCTTTGTAACCTACTGGGTTTGTGTGACTTTTGGAAATGAGACAAGTATAATTTTGGCTTTTTAAAATTGTAAATATATAGATTAAGTCACAAATCCTTGTAAAAAATGCAGATGGTTGAAATAGCATAGCAATTCTCAAATAATATTTGTTAAGCTAGCTCACTTTAGGGTAAACTTCTCAGTCATTCAGACTAGACAAGAATTATCAGTGCTCACCCACCCATCTCCCGGCCCCCCTTCCTATGTTGAGGGATTTAATTTGAGTTCTTAGTTCTGAGTATGAGAATGATTCTAGACCTGTATGCATCCCCTCTATTCTTCAGCTCACTCCAGGACCTAGGATCCAGTGGCTGTGGTTTGGCTTGTTTTCTCAGACTCTTTCCTTGAGATTTAATGTCCATTGAAAAAAAATGAGATTAGATATGCAAGTACAATTTGCTTCTAGTGCCAACTAGCGCAGCCTTGAGGCTCTCTGTTAAGTCAGTACTAGTGAATTTTCTTTCCCTTTAATAGATTCTGGCTGCTCAGTTCATTGGAGCTGGTAAAAAGGTCAGAATTCATTCTCTCTTGTACACATGGACCACCTTCTCATCCCACTCAGTGTTGATGAACAAAAACAGTGCTAGTTTTATTTTGTTTTGTTTGCATACTGCCTTACTTTTCCTTTTCTGTCACCAGACATTCAACTGCTTATAAAAGCACTCTCCACCCAAACGAGAGATTATCCCCATTTATCTCAGCAGTTAAGACAAACACAGTTCGTATTCACTGTGGCTAAAATACATACTCAAGGTGGTTATGGTATGTAAGGATAGGAGGACAAGAAGACCAGTGCTCTGCTATGGAACATTATGAATATTGGCATTGTTTTTTAATTCTTCATTGTTTCAAGTATTACATATGTCTCCTTTTCCCCCCATTGACCTCTCCCCAGCCGCTCCCACCCCCAGCACTGTGGTTGGCAAACTGCGGCTCGCGAGCCACTTGCGGCTCTTTGGCCCCTTGAGTGTGGCTCTTCCACAAAATACCACGGCCTGGGCGAGTCTATTTTGAAGAAGTGGCATTAGAAGAAGTGTAAGTTTAAAATATTTGGCTCTCAAAAGAAATTTCAATCGTTGTCCTGTTGATAATTGGCTCTGTTGACTAGTGAGTTTGCCGACCACTGCCCCAGCACATGCCCTCACCCCCCGTGTCTTGTGTCCATTGGTTATGCTCATACGCGTGCATACAAGTTGTTTGGTTGATCTCTTAGCCTCCCCTGCCTTCCCTCTGAGGTTGGACGGTCTGCTCGATGCTTCTGGCATTGTGCTTTGTTTGTGTGTGTTTTTCCATTCGACTAACAGCCAGCTCAGATGGCTGCCTTAAAAATAACCCTAATCTGTATTTTCAGCCTCCCTAGAGCGACTAAATTCATCTTTTCCTTTTTCCTCTTTTCTTTTTTTTATTTCTTTCTACTTAGCGTTGAAATCAATGTTACATCTTTTATTATTATTTTGGTTTATTTTGTTCATTTGAATCTCCTTTTTCTTTTTCTTTTTTTAAAAATATTTTATTGATTTTTTACAGAGAGGAAGAGAGAGGGATAGAGAGTTAGAAACATTGATGAGAGAGAATCATCTATCAGCTGTCTCTTGCACACCCCCTACTGGGGATGTGCCCGCAACCCAGGTACATGCCCTTGACCGGAATCGAACCTGGGACCCTTGAGTCCGCAGGCCGACACTCTATCCACTGAGCCAAACCGGTTTCGGCTCCTTTTTCTTTATGTTTTGTTCTATGCATAGTGAAGTTTGAGGCTATTGGTACAGATATTCACTAACATAAAACTTCATTTATTTGGTTTATAAGCCCAAATCTTATTTTACTTCTCCCTGAGCCTGAGGAGAAATCTTAGAAAAGTCCATTGAGATTTAGGTTATAAACACACTACTTAATTACTGCACAAGATTAACCACAGAGTCTGCTGTCACAATAGAAATGCCCAGAAGTGGACCTGAAAGAAGCCTTCATACTTCCACCCCATGAGCTCTCTTGCCCTGACCGGGAATCGAACTGTGATCTGGTTCATAGTTTGACGCTCAGCCACTGAGCCACACCGGGCAGGCCAGATCTCCTTATCCTTAGAGAACAATTCAAATATCACCTCTTCAGAAGAAGCTAATGTCAGTGGCCTCTGCAATTGGAAGTAGTCTCTTCCTCCTCTCCTGTAGTTGTCTGTTCCTTTTATTGAACGTTAGGTCTCTTTCTGGTTCATTTAGAGTTGTTTATGTGCATTTTATCTCCCACTTAGATTGTAATCCTGAAGTCGGGAGCTGTAAGTTTTTACTATGTCCCCATAGTGCTGGTGCAGTGCCAAAGTCGTCCCTTATGCTTTGGAAGGGCTCGGTAAATTCTGTCCAGTTCACTGTTTTTAAAGAGTCTTCCTAGCCCTGGCTGGTGTGGCTCAGTGGATAAAGCATTGGCCTGCAGACTGAAGGGTCCCAGGTATGATTCTGGTCAAGGGCACGGGCCCAGGTTGCGGGCTCGATCCCCAGTAGGGGGCGTGCAGGAGGCAGCTGATCAGTGATTCTCATCATTGATGTCTCTCTCTTTCTCTCTCTCCCCAAACCCCTTCCTCTCGGAAATCAATAAAAAATGTTAAAAAGAGCCCTGACCGGTTTGGCTCAGTGGATAGAGCATCGGCCTGCGGACTGAAGGGTCCCAGGTTCGATTCTGGTCAAGGGCATGTACCTTGGTTGCAGGCACATCCCCTAGTAGGGAATGTGCAGGAGACAGCTGATCGATGTTTCTCTCTCATTGATGTTTCTAACTCTCTATCCCTCTCCCTTCCTCTCTGTAAAAAATCAATAAAATATATTAAAGAAAAAAAAAAAAGAAAGAAGAATGTTTAAAAAAAATGTTAAAAAGAAAAAAAGAGTCTTCCTGTGCAGGTCGGATCTCTGACATTAAATAGCAGTGTGACAAATATTTGTCATTCAAACCAGATTTTAGGTACTTGGTGCTTCTAAGGTTGGTACACTATTTCCTGTTTTTATGAATGTTTTGTTAAATACTAACTTTATTTTTAATTTTTTGGGAAATTAGTAACTTTACATGTATAAAATAGGAATAACAATAATAACTGTCACATGGCTATTTTGGGTATTAAATGGGCTAATTTACTCAAAGCACTTAACATAGTACCCTACATATATTAAATGGTCAATAAACTAAGCAGCTGTCATTACTTTTAGAAATTCACAATTTGAGATTTCAGATTGTTGGTGGTATGAAGGCAAGTGCTGCTGCTGATGATTTTTATGTTTTGAACTGTGCTGAGTAGTTTCCTGGGAATTAAACTAGCCCTGAGATGTTATGTCAGCTGAGAATTTTGGTTTCTAGGTGACAGTATTGAAAATAGGAAATAGAACTGGCTCTCCCTTCAGAGAAAAAAGCTTTCTGTGGGAATCCATAGTAGCCTTTTTGTTTTGTTACCAGATTCTTTTTTCCCAGCGCTCAGATGAAAATGATAGGCAAGCTCAGTTGGTTGGAGCCTCGTCCCCGTGCACCAAAAGGTTGCCGAGTTTGATTCCCAGTCAGGGCACATACCTAGGTTGCGAGTTCAGTCCCCCATCAGGATGCGTATGGGAGGCAACCAATTGATGTTTCTTTCTCACATTGTTGTGTGTGTCCTCCCTTTCCTCTCTCTCTAAAATCAATAAACATATCCTTGGGTGAGGATAAAAAAAAAAAAGTGAAGTGATAGTGTAAAGTAGAGAATAGAGAACCTCTGCAAAAAGGATCAGCAGAACTTCAGGGAATGACTGCCTGGAGAGATGAAAAGCAGTTTTTGTTTTGTTTTTGTGTGTTAAGCACACACTTAGTAGAAACGATAAACACCATAATAGGAAGGGAAAGCTATATCAGATATAGGTGGCTGAGACACGAATTCCCAAAGTATCTAACCTCTCCCTCACATAAACGGGTAAAAGGGCTGTGAGTGGGACCTGATTCAAGGAGTCATCAGCAGTGGATACATTCCCCCTTTTGTAAAAAAGGAGCAAGCTAACTTGGGGATGAGGACTGATAGACCCATCAAGTCACAGTGAGCAAAACTATATGAGGGCTGGGCTTCCTTCTAGGGCCACAACAAAATCTGCATAATAGGACTTGCAGCTGAAACGGAGGAATGCAGTGATGTGTACAAAACAAACTTATGTCATAAATATTGGCAACATCTTCATTTTATAGTAGACTGGAACTTAGAACTGAATTCCTGACTTCCCCTTCCGTTCCCAACACACACACACACACACACACACACACACACACGCATGCACGCACTCATGTTCCACCTGTATGTAGCCTTCCCATCTCAGTGGGTGGTGGCTCCACCTTTCCAGTTGCCTGGACCAAAACCATCATAGTCATCCTTGGCTCCTCTTTCTGTCATGGTCCATGTTCAATCTGTCAGAAAACCCTGTAGACTTTATCTTCAAAATATAACTAGAATCAGATCCCTTCTCACCACTAACAGGACTTTTATCCTGGTGCCAGCCACCATCTATCGTCCTTTGCCTGGAATTCTACAGAAGTCTGCATTCTCTGCTGCTGCCTTACCCCACTACAATCTGTTCTTGATACATCAGCAGACAGTCACCCCTTTTCCCCCTACTTTTTAAAAAAGGTATAATTTGCAAACAGTAAAATTCATTCTTTAGGCACACAGGTCTATGAATTTTGACAACACACATAGTCTTGTACCGACCACCATAATCAAGAAATAGGACATTTCCATTGCCCAGAAAGTTACCTCATGCCCTTTGTATTCAATAAGTCCCCTCCTTCTACCCCTAGCTTCTGCAAAGGGTCTCTTTAGTTTTTTAAAATGTATTGGGGTGACACTGGTTCCTCCCTTTAGTTTACCTTTTCAAGGATATCATATAAATGAGATCTTTCATTTAGCATAATGTATTTAATTTCTTTTTTTTTATATATAATGTATTTAATTTCTGAGATTGGGCACATTCAGGTTGGTAGGCCAGAGACTAGCATACTGTATTTAAGATTCATCCACATTGCATCAATCAGTAGTTTGTATCTTTTTATTGCTGAGTAAGTACTTCATTGTATAAAGGTACTGCAATTTATTCACTAGTTGATGGTCTTTTGGATTATTTCCAGTTTTTAGCAGTTCTGGATACAGCTGCTGTAAACATTCACATTCAGGATTTTGTGTGTACATACATTTTCATTTCTCTTAGGTCTTATGGTAACTTGTTTAACTTTATATGTAACTGCCAAACTATTGCTACAGTGATTATACCATTTTTCATTCCTATTGACAATGTTTGAAATTTCTAGTTGCTAGGGTCTTTCCGCATTAAGGGTTCAGGAATCTGGAGAAGGGACTGCGACGTACATGGATTGAGACTAGACATGAAATACAAATTTGGGAGGCCTGGGGGAGCCAGGAGAGGCTCCACTTTCTAGTCCGGACCCAGGGCTTTTTATTCACACATTTCACCCTTTAGCACAGCAAATATACACATCAAAGGTAAGGTTTGGTAAACAGTAAAAGATGATCAGGTTAGGGGAAATGTCTTCGGCTGTTCCAGCAGCAGGTAATAACATACAGATTTCAGCCCTGCTGAATATGTCCTCCTGGACTTAGCCTCCAGCACTAGTAGCTTAACTTCTTAATCAGCACTTGTTACAGTCACCTTTTGTTTTTTAGTTCGAACCATCCTAATAGGTATATAGCTGTATCTCTATGTAAATATTAATTTTTCATTTTCTTAATGACTAATGATGGTTAAGCATCTCTATGTATGTATTTACCATCTACACCTTTTCTTTGGTGAAGTGTCTGTTCAGATCTTTTGCTAATTTTTTTAATAGTGGATCATGTGCCTGACCCCCACCCCCACCCCCACCCCCTGGCCGCAATTGCTTTGGTTATTCCAGTTCCTTTGCTTCCATAAAAATTATAAAACTAGCTTGGTGATTTCTACAGATAGTTTTCTGTTTCATTGATTTCTCCTCTATATTATTTCCTTTCTTCTACTTGCTTTTAGTTTAATTTGCTCTTCTTTTTCTAGTTTCTCAAGATGGAAGCTTAGATAATTGATTTTAAACCTTTTACTTCTTTTCCAATATAATCTATAATGCTGTATATTTTCCTCTAAACACTGCTTTCGCTGCATTTTACATATTTTGTTATGTTGTGTGTTTTTTTGTTGTATTTTATTGATTTTTTACAGAGAGGAAGGGAGAGGGATAGAGAGCTAGAAACATCGATGAGAGAGAAACATCGACCAGCTGCCTCCAGCACACCCCCTACCGGGGATGTGCCCGCAACCAATGTACATGCCCTTGACCGGAATCGAACCTGGGACCCTTCAGTCCGCAGGCCGACGCTCTATCCACTGAGCCAAACTGGTTTCGGCTGTTACGTTGTGTTTTTATCTTCATTCAATTCAAGGTATTTTGTAATATCTCATTGATCTCTTATATTGTCCCAAATATTTCAGGATTACACAGATATTTGTGAATTAGTGATTTCTAATTTAATTTCATTGTAGTTGCAGCACATACTTTGTGTAATTTTTTTCAGTCTTTAATTGTTTTTATGGCCTATTTTGGAAGATGGTCCATGTGTGCTTTGTTTATTGTTAGCTCTTAGAAAGTGCATTTTAATCCATGATCTCTTATATAAAAGGCTCGTGGCCGTCACCCCGTAACGCCGTCACGACCCAACGAGCAGCGGCTCTTGCGGTAGGGGCGGGCGGGGAGGGGGGAGGGCGGGGCGCGAGCTACCAGTGGCGATGGGCAGGGCGGCCAGCTGAGGCAAGCAGAAGCGAGCATGGTGCGCGCTGGGCCTCTAGTATAACATAATGATCTGGGCTGAGATTGGAGGGAGAAGTATTGTGAAATGGTTTAGAGCATGAGCTCCAGATCTGGAGCCAGACTGTCTGGGTTGGAATGCTGGCTCTGCTTTCTTCTTGGGCAAATTAGTTCATCTCTCTGTGCTTCAGGATCTGCTTCAGGATCTTCATCTCTAGAATTGCTAATAATAGTGCTTTCCTCAAAGGGGTGTTGTGAGGATGAAATGAGTTAAATGTAAATAGCTAGTACAATGTCTAATACAGTGATTTTCAACCTTTATTCACATCATGACACACATAAACTAATTATTAAAATTTTGTGACACACCAAAAAATATATTTTTTGCCTATCAGACAAAAAAAAGAAAACATACAATTTCGATTCACACCGAATGGCTATTGTTGTGTTGGCTGTTGTCATTTTTAATTTAACAGTCTAAGGGAAAAGAGGTCAGTGCCTCTGACTAAACAGTAAGGTGTGGCATGTTTAAAAAATTTTATGGTTGAAAATTGCTGGTCTAACACAGCTAATACTTTGAGTAAGAGTGCCCACAGTATTAGCTATTACTATTATTGTTATTATTACAGCAGTTTTATGTCTTGGTCTCATAGGCTTTTTGGATAGGGCTTTGTTTGGTTGCTTGCATGTTTTTTAAAGAATTTCTCCCCCTTTAAAAGTTTTTTTGATGTTTATTATTTATGGGAGGCCAGGTAACATTTGTTTGAGTGTTCGTTGAACACTGAGAATTTGGAAAATCTGTAGAATCTTTAAAACACTGTAACTTGAACTCTGGTAAGAATTTGATTCTTTCTAAATCAAGTTTTCTCTGAAAATACTCTCACAGGTTGCAGGTATTTCCAATTATAGAATAGAATCCAGCACCCTTTATAGCCACCAAGGAAAAATAGTCTTTTTTTTTAGTGTGACTTAAAATTTTTGACATTAATCTTATGAATGTCTCACTTTTTGTTGAGATTAATTAGAAAATTCATAAGTAAAATTACTCAGGCCTTCTCATTCTTGTTTCAGTTTCTGTATATTTGTATTGGGTTTTCTTTTCCCCTCCTGAAGTCCTGGACTATAATTATTTCATCTGAATTTTTTAGAGGAGTGAAACGAAATACTTCAGTCATTGATTCTTTGTGTATATCTCTGAAAAAAACAAAAAACAAAACAGAAACAAGGATATTAAATACTCTTATAATTACTAAGGACAGAAGAGTCCTCTCCAGACAGATAAGTGTCTGCTTTTTGGAGATATCTAGCACAGAATGCTTTAGAGCTCTGGGCTCAAACTGTCTGGATATGATCCAGACTCTGTCACCTACTAGCTTTGTGACATTGAACAAGTCATTGAACACCTCTCTGCTCATCAATTTCATCATTTTAGAGATGATAAAAGGGTGGTAATGAGAATTAAATAATGAAATTAAAGTACCGTATAATGAATACTTGGCACATAATAAATGCTTAACAAATATTGTTTGCTATTATTGTGGTTGTTACTATTTGTATTTAGTTTCTGAATCAAGCGTTAGCGATCATGTTTTTACCCAGTTTGTATTGGAAAAAAGATTTAAAAATATTCCTTCCTTTTTTTTTTTTTTTTAAAGATTCCTTCTTTTAGAGCAAAGCTTCCTAAAGAGTGTGCGATGGGGCATAAAACCGTTAGGTGTAAAAGGGGGAGAAGGATAAGTTTTGTGGGAAAATATATTATGAGCTTTAGGAAGTTCTCTACGAAAACAAAACAAAACCCAGCAGTCAAGGTAATTTTGTTTAGCTCAGCATTTACCAAATCTATTTGTCCATCCCTGCTTTTAGTCATGCAAATAAAATAAATTGCCTAAGAAATTTTTGTCCCATAGAATCTACTTTGGGAAACACTAATTAAGAGGTGGTTTTGTTTCTGGGTTGTTTGTTGGTTTGTTTGAGTGATGTTGAAGTTTGCCAATGTTTATGTAGAGTAGATGTGCCCTTTCCTCATATTCTTGTAGTATCTAATTCAGGTAAAATCCACTTGAATAAATGGGGCAATAAAATTGAAACAGAACATTAGCTCTTGGAAGTGTAGTAGTGAAGAAAGTTGGAGGGATTAAGTAGCCCAAATGGGGTAGCCCACATATCCCAGTGGAAGGTACAGAAGAGTTTAACCTCCACAGGAGTTAGCATTTCTCCTCCGACCTCCCTGCTACAAGCAGCCCTAAGTCACGACAGTCACTCTGCAGAGCTTTGGGTCTCTGTGGGCTGACCTTGGTTTGTCTGCTGGAAAAGGACAAATGTCTCTGCAGCCACCCCTCTATTATTTTCACTAATAGAGGGAAACCTTTACTTAGGAAATCCAAAGTGACAGCTATTGAGAGTAAACAACGAACTTTAGAGCTTCTTGATCCAGACTGTCTGGATTTAAATCCAGGCTCTCTCACTCACTAACTTTGTAAAGTTAAACAAGGTATCTCACCTCCCTATCCCTTGGTTTTCTTATATATAAATTAGGGGTAATAAAAGTTAACTACTTCCTATGGTAGTAATGAAGTTTAAATAACAAAATTATTCAGAATAAGCCAAATCTTCAGTAAATGTTAGTTATTACCCCTATAAGAACTATTAAAATAATTTTCCTTATTCTTCTCATTTCATCATTCCCTAGCCGAAGAATTTGTAATGATTCCCATGAACAGTAAACTTACGATATTAACACTCCATTTACCAAAATTCATTGAGAGCTTAACTCTGTGAAAAGATGGTATTATCACCCTCGTTTTACAAATTGAAGACTAGAAAGGTTAAGTGACTTGCACCAGGTCACAGTTGGCAAAGGACAGAATCAGGATTTGAACCCAGGACATCTGACTACAGAACTTGTCTTCTTAACTGTACTATACCACCTCACAAGGCACTCCACATGTTTCATTAACTTGGTTCTCTTTATTTTATTAGGTGTTTATCCTCCTTAAGTCAAGCTAATTTGGTGCATTTCCATCTTATTACTGAAAGGTTCGGAGTGGGCTGGGGTCGCGCTCCTATGACATGAGGCCATAATGTATCAAAAGAGATTTTATTCCGGGCACCTGGGTGCAGGTGGGCTGAGACCGAGAAAGGCATCAGCGAAGAGAGCAGGGAGAGAGAGGTTTTTATTCATCCTTGCTGGCTGCAAGCCGCTCTGCTGACGTAAGGGTCCGGTCTGTCCTTGGTTCCTCCCATGCCAGGTGTCTCCTGGTTATCTGAGCTGTGCTGTGCTCAAGGCTGCAAGCTTTCTGCAGGATCTCTGCTCAGCACAGTAAGTCTTTCTCTGCCCCGTTTATTCTCTTTAACCCTTTCAACTACCAATATATGAGCCATCTCTTCTGCTTAAAAATTTCCCTTTCTCCAGCCAGTCTTCTGGGAAACCTTCCACAGTTCATCTCACCCAACTCTTGATATCTTTCTTTGGCATCTTTACCTGGCTGATTTCCATAGCACTTAGGTACTCATTCTTCTTTGAAGGGAATTCAAGTGTCCCTTTTATATATTCACTCAATATAAAGAAGCTCTAACATACATTTTATAAAAGTAGGTGATTAGCTTATGAAACCAAGCTTTGAATTTAAGGAAATTTCAGCTTAAGATGCTTATAAACTCGCTCTTTTCTTTGAACCTGTTGTACCTTCTTCACTTCACTGAATAACTCTGCATGCATCCTATTTTATGGATAAGATTGAGACTTTCTAGCATGAGTACGTTTATAAATCCTCATCTCTACTTCAGCCCATTATTTATTTATTATTTTTGCAGGTTATTTTTTTAATGTTTTTATTTATAAATCTTTATTTTTCAGATTATTACAGTTGTCCCTCCACCCAGTTCCCACCCCACCCTCTGCCCTTACCCCCCCCCCCACTGTCCTTATCCATAGGTGTACGATTTTTGTCCAGTCTCTTCCCACACCCCTTTCCCCCCGAGAATTGTCAGTCCACTCCCTTTCTATGCCCCTGATTCTATTATATTCACCAGTTTATTCTGTTCATCAGATTTTTTATTCACTTGATTTTTAGATTCACTTGTTGATAGATATGTATTTGTTGTTCATAATTTTTATCTTTACCTTTTTCTTCTTCTTCCTCTTCTTAAAGAATACCCTTCAGCATTTCATATAATACTGGTTTGGTGGTGATGAACTCCTTTAGCTTTTTGTTATCTGTGAAGCTCTTTATTTGACCTTCAATTCTGAATGTCAGCTTTGCTGGGTAGAGTAATCTTGGTTGTAGGTTCTTGCTATTCATCACTTGGAATATTTCTTGCCACTCCCATCTGGCCTGCATAGTTTCTGTTGAGAAATCAGCTGGCATTTGTATGGGTACTCCCTTGTAGGTAACTAACTGTTTTTCTCTTGCTGCTTTTAATATTCTCTATTTGTCTTTTGTTCTTGGCATTTTAATTATGATGTGTCATGGTGTGGTCCTCTTTGGATTCCTTTTGTTTGGGGTTCTCTGTGCTTCCTGGACTTGTAAGTCTATTTCTTTCACCAGGTGGGGGAAGTTTTCTGTCATTATTTTTCCAAATAGGTTTTCAATATCTTGCTCTCTTCTTCTGGCATCCCCATAATTCGGATGTTGGTATGCTTGAAGTTGTCCCAGAGGCTTCTTACACTGGGACAACTTCAAGCATCCTACTTCCACACATTACTTCTGCAGCTCCTCTGAGTCTTCATATTTTTGGATTCTTTTTTCTTTTTTCTATTCTGATTGGGTGTCTTTTGCTTCTTCATATTTCAAATCTTTGACTTGATTCTTGTGATCCTCTAATCTGCTGTTGGATCTCTGTATAATATCTTTTATTTCAGTCAGTGTATGCTTAATTTCTAGTTGGTCCTTTTTCATATCCTCGAGGGACTCACTAAATTTATCAGCAGTGTCTAGAAAATTCTTGAAAAACCTTATAACTGTGGTTTTGAACTCTATATCCAGTAGTTTGCTTTCCTCCATTTCTGTCATTTGTGACCTGTTTCTTTGTCTCCACATTTTGGCTGCTTCCCTGTGTTGATAGAGTGGCTTTGTGTGCTAGGTGTCCCATAGGGCCCAGTGGCTCAGCCTCCCCAGTTACCTGAGGTGGACACTCTTGTTGCACCCCTTTGTGGGCTGTGTGCACAGTCTTGTTGTAGTTAAGCCTTGATTGCTGTTGGTATCACTGGGAGGAATTGACCTCCAGGCTAATTGGCTGTGAGGATCAGCTATGTCTACGATGGGAGAACTTCTGTGCTGGAGACACCCTTATGGGACAAGACTTGCTTCAGTGGGGTTTTGGTGCTCACTGTGTGTGCCCCCTGAGTGTGTCCCTTATGGATCTGAGGAGTTGTAATCTGGATGGTCCCACTCTGACCACTGGGTCCACTGGCTCTTGGATCTCCAAGGAGGTGCAAATTTAGTTCTGCCTAAGGCCAACCAGCAGGAGCTACGAAGAGATCTGCAGATTCCTCTCTGTTTGGGGTTGGGAGGTGCCCAGATGAGGCCCGGCTGTGAAGCAATGCAAGCTGCTGTGGGGCCTCGGGCCTTCTTTGGAAGTTCTGGGGCTCTCTGACCCAGCTGCAGTTTGTTAGGTAATTTTAGAATTCCAAGGACCAGGCCATTTATATGCAAAAGCCTCTTCGCACAGCTGGGAAGGGGTTGTAAATTGGGTGGGGCGGGGTCTCAGGGAATCAACCGGGCGGAGCAAACATCAATGGCTGACCTTCAGCCCTGCCCTAAGAGGCCCCCGGGTCTCAGTGTCCCGCTATAATCACTGCAAGTACCTCTGAGAAAAAGCCACCCTCATGTTCCGGCCCAATGCCAGACAGCCCAGTCCGTCCCCCCCTACCCGCCCCTCCGTATGAGTCTGGGTCCCCAGAGTCTCGCCTGGAACTGGAACTGGAGTTCAGAGCAGTCGGGAGCTTGTGTCTCCCTCCCGATTGAAAAAGACAACCGCGTCCTCCATTGCCAGCCCTTTCCGCACGCGTGCCTCCTACTTCCACACTTTACTTCTGCAGCTCCTCTGAGTCTCAGTGTGCTTTTCTCTTCCCTTCTAGTTGTAGAATTTCCACTCAGCCAGCTTTCCTGTGGTTCTGGATGATGTCCGTTTTGTCTTTTAGTTGTAGTTTTGAAGTGGTTGTATGAGGCAGCAAGTTCAGGTGTTTACCTGTGCCGCCATCTTGGTTTCTCCCAGCCCATTATTTTTTATCTGACCTTTCCGGTCTCAGTAGAGAAGGTGTTATTTCCCCTTCTTGTTTTCTCTAAAAATGTGCCCACATAATCACTTTCCTCCTCTGGTTATCTTTAATCTTCTAAGAACCTCTATTTTTCTTGTATTTCAAGTGGCATAGGTCTTCCCTCACTTTAAAAAATAGAAACAAAGTCACCCTGTTTATTTTCCACATTACTATTCAGTTTCATTTCTGTCTTCTAGTGCTAGACTTCCTCAGGCAATGATGGGAACTCTCGACTTCCACTTTCTCTCTACTCGCCCTTCTACTGAAACTGCTCTAGCAATCACCTGTAATCTCCCCTGACCAAATGGCCTACGCTCAATCCTCATACTCTTCTGCTTATGTTGAGAGGTAATACGGTATAATGGTTAGAAGCATTAGAAAGTTAGGCTTTTGGAGCTACACTATGTTCACATTCTGTTTCTGCCATTTTCTGTGTGTATAACTTGGGGCAAATTTCTTAGCATCATACTGTCCCAGTGTTCTCAGCATATGACACTTCTTTGTTGCATCCCCAAATGACCTTTTTCCCTCAGCGCTAAGCTCTCCCTGTAGTAACTCCAATTTCCAATGTTCCAGCTGTTCAGGAAAAGTGAAACCAAAGACTGAAAGCTGAGTGTGGAAACATTTCTTTACTGTTAAAGAGTAAAGTCAGTCCAGCAGACAGTCTTGGTGCTGGGAGGTGAGATTTGAAGAAGGGGAAGTGGGATAGGGCTTTAAAGTCAAGTCAGTAGAGCATCTCAGTTCATTTTAGGACGGTGGGTGTCTGAATGTGGCTGATGGCAGGTGCTCAGGCTTGTTGCTTAGGAAAGCATTGGGCTGTGTGGAGGTGGCCTGTGTCCATAGGGTTCTACCTGGGAGTGGGACTTGCAGCTGGCTCTGCTGCGTACGTGAGGGACCTGAACTGGGGTTTCTGTGCTCTGTTAGGTGCCCACCACTGTTACCAGGCTCGATGGCCAGGTCAGCATTTGTCCTACTCACAGAAATTTGTTTTGTTAATGCTTACCCTAGAATTCCCCCCCCCCCGCCCACCCCCATTGTTTTATTAGAGAGTGGCAGGGAGGGAGGGGAAGAGAGAAGGAGAGAGAGAGAGAGAGAGAGAGAGAGAGAGAGAGAGAGAGAGAGAGAGAAAAAACACATCGATGTGAGAGAGACACATCATTTGTTTGCCTCCTGACTAGGATCAAGGATCAAACCTGCAACCCAGGTACAGGCCCTTGACCAGGAATCAAACCTGAGGCCTTCCAGTGCGAAGGCTGACATTCTAACCACTGAGCCACGCTGGCCAGGGCTAAGTCCCATTTTAAAAAGTATTTTTTTTTTTAATTGATTTCAGAGAGGAAGGGGCGGGAAGAGAAAGAGAAACATCAATTATGAGAGAGAATCATTGATCGGCTGCCTCCTACACACACACACACACACACACACACACACACACACACACACACACAGTATGGAACCTGCAACCCGGACATGTGTCCTGACCTGGAATCAAACCGTGACCACCTGGTTCATAGGTCGACCCTCAACCACTGAGCAACACCAGCCAGGCAATGTATATGCTTTTGAAATTGTAATATGAGGTCTTATGTACGAGAGTAATTCGTAGGAAAGAATTGAAGCATATTGCCATAGAAGCCTTTAGTGTGGTGTTTCCTTTCTGTTTTACCAAAGCTCCTTTTAATTCTTTCTTGTCTACCCCAGGGCCTAGGCAATAAAATGTGTCTGAAAACAAAGTGACTCCTTATCACCTTTGCTGCCTTGGAGACTAATACCTTCCTTTCATAGGAATTTGCTCAATCATCAGATTTAGTATCTCTGATGGAAGTCAAATGTAAAATATTAACATATGGTGCATCTCATATATGTTCTTTCTGTAAAGCATTTGGTGTTTATGGAGGGATATGAAGAATGAAGGTTCTTGCTTTCTGATCCAAAAATATTTTTGATACTGGAAATCTACTTCATCTTCATGGTGTGACTCAGATGTTCATGACTATTGCTAGTCTACACACACACACACACACACACACCTTTGTGCAAAATAAGAAATTGTGTCTCCCTGGCCAGGTGAGCTCAGGCTCATAAATCACCTTTGTGAGAGGAAAAGATGCGCCTCCCACCAGGTGGGTGCATCCACCCACTAGGATACATACCTCTTCTGCAGGGGCCAGATAGTACGTATTTTGGAGTTTGTGAGCCATGTGGTCTCTGTGACAGCTACTCACCTCCGCCATTGAAGCACTGCAGCAGCCATAGACAGTACCTGAATGCATGAGCTTGGCTGTGTTCATTGGAATCCAGCAAGCCATACACTGCCCACTCCTGGTATGCAGCAACACATGACACTTCCATAGCACTTCATTTCTCTATTAAAACATTACATTCTGCCACCTTGTATGATGTGTCTTTCTTACTTAGATTGTAATCTTAAGTGACTGTCTCATTCACTTTTTGTATCTTGCACATAAAGATGAAATTTAGTTTATTGTTAAAATTTTACTTGATAACTTATTCCATTTTAAGCTTACACATTTGTTTTTTCCCTTAAACTATGGAAGAGAAATATTGTGGACTTTATAATATTAGCACATCTTTTAGATAAAAATGACTATTTCAACATTTTAACCATGAAGGGAAAAATTGTAGCATTTCTTAGACCTGGAATATGTCATTTCCTGTATATTACATTTGAGGCTCAAAGTCTTGCATAGCAAAAAAGTTGTAACTACCTCTTGGTGTTTGTGATGTGATAGAACTGCATGTGAGAAAATGCTAGCCATTTGTATAGCCAGAGCTTATAGGTAAATGTATAAAAAACAGCAGTTCTCAAAAGTGTGGTCTGTGGATTCCTGGGAGTTCCTCAGACTCTTTCAGTGGGTCATGGTCAAATTATTTTCATAATGCTACTGAAGTTGTCTGTCTTTTTCATTTTGACACTGTCTTCTTAAGGTGAAGGAAAGCAGTGTTGAGTAAAGCCATACTGTGCTGTACCATGAGTCAAGGCAGTGGCACCAGACTGGACTACTAATCATTGTATTCTTCACCACCATGCACACACTGTTTTATTTGTGTGTGTTTTTGAAGGTGGTTTCACTTAGGGCAAAGCAGTGAAAATTACTAGTACTTTTATTAAGTCTCAACCCTTGAGCACAGTTTTTTATGATAAAATGGAAAGTTCCCTTTAAAGCTTTCTGCTGCTAAAGTACCATTGGTTTTCACTTGTGCAGTCATTTGAGATGCTTAGCCGTACTAGCTACTTTTTTCTTGGAATACCATTTTTACTTGAAGAGTGACTAGTGGAGAAACTAGAGTTATTCACACTTGACAGTTTCTCAGAAATGAATAAAGTGAGCCCATCACTTCAATGCAAAAAAACTGTTTTTGCCAATGATAAACTTTGAGCTTTTAAGTGAAAATTAGATTTTGGGAAAATTTGGATGTATTACCATAAGCATCAGAAATGATATTAAGTGGTTTTTTTCAGATATTGTATAATGAAATGTGACAACATCTGGAATAGCTGCATAACTCAGTGAACCAGTATCTTCCAGTTGACCAGTGTGCGAGTTCACAAAACCATCCATAGGTAAAAGACCTATTCCAAGAACAGCACAGTGTATTGAATTTAAATGTAATATAGTTTTTTAAAATCACTGATATGGTTTCAGATTCCATATTACAATTAACCTTTAAGAAATTAACCACTTGTTGAATTTTAGTGGAGTATCAAAGAATATCCTCAGTTATCTGAAAAGGTTACTAAACTGCCCCTCCCTTTTCCAACTGCCCATTTGTGTAAGGCTGATTCCCCACCCCTATCCCAGCCAGAGTTCAACCAAAACAACATATGGCAACAGATTGGATGCAGAAGCAGATGTGAGAATCAGGCTATCTTCTATTTAAGACAGATGTTAGAGGTGTTTGCAAAAAATGTAAAGGAACACTCTTCAGAGTATTTCTGTTATTCATTTGGAAAATAGTTACTTTTCTTTAAAAGTGTTTTTTATGTTCACAAGCAATGATTTTATTATGTTCAAATGAATTTGTGAATAAATACTTTTATTTCAAACTAGAGGCCCAGTGCACGAAATTCGTGCACTGGGGGAGAGGGGAGGCTCCCCCTCAGCCTGGCCTGCGCCCTCTCGCAGTCCGGGAGCCCTCGGGGGATGTCCCGGAGGCGGGAGCGCTGCTGCTCTTGCTAGCCGTGAACCCAGCTCAGGGCTTCTGGCTGAATGGCACTACCCCTGTGGGAGCGCACTGACCACCGTGGGGCAGCTCTTGCGTTGAGCGTCTGTCCCCTGGTGGTCAGTGCATGTCATAGCGACCGGTCGTTTTGCCATTCAGTCAATTTGCATATTAGCCTTTTATTATACTGTATAGGATGTGATAAATATCATACCTCTAACCCAAAAGAACAAAAGCTTTTAGGGGTCTTCTATTTTAAGGGTGTAAATGGTCTCAAGACCAAACAGTTTGCAAAGTGCTGGTCTAGGGCAGTGTCTGTGCAGAGTTGGAATAGTAGTTGCTTGGTTTGTGGGGTGGACAAGAATGCTTTCATTGTATAGCTTGAAGGCTGACACACAGAACGGTACAGAACAGTACTCTCTGTGTCTCAGTTTGGCATGATTTTTAGCAGGATATGTGTTATAAGCACTTGCTGGTAAAGCAGCTAGAAATAGATATTTAGTTTTAAAGCATTTACTAAAATCCAGCATGGTTCTAAAAGTCTTTGGGTGTAGAATATAATCGTATATATGTGAGAACTTTCTGGTAGCTCTTTGTGTCTGTTCTATTAAGGGTTGGGGGAATGTAAAGACTTAGTGGTTTTTGTAATGACCACATAAAATTTTTCAACTGAACAGCTGACCTATACTAATACATCACTTAGCAAAGTGTTCACGTCTGTTTTAGTACATTTGGCTAACCTGATTTTGGCATGTCTCAAATGCATGTATTTAGTTTCTTCTTGCATTTTAGTAAGAATTCCTTTATTTCAGAGTGTAGTGTCGTTCCTGTTTTTAATGTGCATTTAGAGTATCTGGAAACAAACACCTTAGTAGGAGAGCCTGAGAGAAGACACATTGCTGTTGATGCTTTGTGTAGGTAGGGAGAGGCTGTGTAATAAATAAGATCGCTGGGCTTTGATTTTCTAAAATTGGCCAGACTATCCACCCTTTATTGGTGGGAATACCTTCCCTTCCTTCTTACCTTATTCAAGTGTTACCCTAGAGCCCCGACCTAATTCCTGTAGTAAAATGCTAGGATCTCTGTTTACTTCTGAAGTGTTGATGACTCTTCAGTTTTTTGTCTGGGAAAGAGAAGAGAGAGGTAGAGGCAGGGACCTCTTCCTCACCATCATCATTAGCAGTGAAAACCTTTACACATTTTTAAAATAGCTGTATGCTTGTTTTTATGGGCTTGTGGAGTAGTTAAAAAGTGAGCCTACCTCAGGAGACCAAGGGTATAAACAAATATAGGACAAACCAATCTATTTGGCAAAGAAAAAAAGAGCTCATGGGTTGGACCCTAAGACTGGCCACATTTTAAAAAAAGTAACCCAAGAGAAAAATTTTCCCGGGGTTGATTAAACCAACCAGAGACTCTAACCATATAATGGCTTAGCTTTATCTGTCTCTGCTGGTATAATGTAGGTTTTACATAAATCACTTTTAAGTCTGTAAATATTGGGTGATTAAAAGAAGAAAATTAATTACTGTTTTCAGTAGCCTGGGAACAGTGTCGTCTTTGTCAGTGCTAATGATATGCCAGTATTCGGCCAAATGAAAGACAGTTATCTGTGAAAGGATATTTCTGGCAATATCTTTATTTTTGGAAGAAAAACACAATGTAAAAACCTAGAATCTTGAAGATAAAGGGTAGTTGGGCCTCCATGTTCATCTAGGCCAACAGAGGATTTTCTAGAGACCAGAAAGATAGCAAGACTTGACCCGGGAAGATCAACTGGCTAGTTAGAGTATAATCAAAGGTAGAACCAAAGCCCTGGATGGTGTGGCTCAGTTGGTTGGGCATCGACTAGTGCATTGAAAGGTTGTGGGTTCAATTCCTGGTCAGGGCACAAGCCCGGGTTTCGGGCTCGTTTCCCTCTTCCTCCCTCTCCCTTCGAAGCTCTTTCTCTCTAAAAATGAATAAAAAATATTGAAAAGAAAAATAAGAAAAGGTAAGAATCAGAGCCTCCTGGCTCCATTTGTCATCCAGTTTGGGCAGATGATGAAGTCATTTGGGGAGACTTTGGAGTTAGGCTTTCCTTGTTCAGAACTGTACCTCGCTCCTCATCTCAAAAATGGTGATAATCACACAAGTCCACAAATCCCCAAACCAACAACTGTGCCAACTCAGAGTATTTCTGTCATTCATTTGGAAGCAAATGTGACATAAACTGATATGAGGCTATTTATAATCTTTATTTATCTTCCTTAGTGGGACTACTCATATGTTTCACTACAGAAATATTATTATTTCATTATAAACTACCACTCCAGGCCACAATAGGGGTATTTTCTTTGTAAAATCCAAAAAATTCTGAAACATCTATTCTCAAGGTATATTTTTGGATAAGGAATTGTAGATATGTAGTACTTTAACCTCATAGAATGATTGTAAAAGTGCATAAATGCTCAGTAAAATGTTAGATGTTATTGCTGTTGGCCAACAATAAAAGCCCAGCACTCCAGTTTTTGAAATGCAACATGGGTATCTATCTACAGTTGACTGAACAACACAAGGCTTAGGGGGGCTGATACCCCACCCCACCCTGTCACACATGCAGTGGAAAATTAGCATGTGACTTCAGTTGTTCATCAGTATCCACAGGGGATTGGTTCCAGGACCCCCTAGAGATACCAAAATCCACAGATGCTCAAGTCCCTTATATAAAATAGCGTAGAGCAATGCATACATACAATATATAGTGGGTTCCCAACCATGGGTTAAAATATGTACTGTTTTTGATCTGTGGTTAGTTGAATCCACAGATTTGCAACCCATGGATACAGATGGTCAACTGTATATTTACTGAAAAATACCGGTGTACATGCACAGTGCAAATCTGTGTTGTCCAAGGGTCTACTGTATACAGGTGTGTGTCAGTGTGCAGTCACTAGAACTTTCTGCAGTGATGGAAATGTTCTTTTTCTGACCATCTAATGCAGTAGCCACCAGCTATTGAACACTTGAAATTCAACTAGTGTAACTGAGGAACTGAATTTTTAATTTTATTTAATTTAAATAAGCACATGGGGCTAGTGGCTGCCATCTTGGACTGCATAGCTCTGTAATTCATTTGAATTCATGTTCTGCAAACTTCACTTTTGCTCTTTTTGTAATTATCTCTTTCTATTGATTAAATATACAATATGACCCAGCAGATTTTTAACCCTTTGCACTCGCTTGCTTTTTTCTCGATTCCTTTATTCTAATGCTAACCGTGTCGAGTCACACTCGACATCTGAGTGCAAAAGGTTAAGACAGCTAGTGTGAGAAGGAGAACTTATGTTTCTAATACATCCTAGGCTTATCCTATCTAATAAAAGAGTAATATGCAAATTAACCATCACTCCACTACACCCTCAAACCACACCCACCAGCCAATCAGGAGCAAATATGCAAATTAACCCAACCAAGATGGCTGCAGCCATGGAGCAAGCAGGAGGCTTGGCTCCACTCAAGGCTACAAAGTTTCAATTATAGAAGGTAAATAAATCCCAGATACCAGGGCCTCCGCTTGGGTCGCCGGGGGGCGTGACTGCCCGGCAAACCACCACAGGCCCCTCGCCTAGGCCACCCCATGCCCCAAGGGAACCCCCACCCTGATCCGGGACACCCTTCAGGGCAAACCAGCTGGCCCCCACCCGTGCACCAGGCCTCTATTCTTCCTATCTAATAAAAGAGTAATATGCAAATTGACCATCACTCCAACACACAAGATTGCTGCCCCCATGTGGTCAAAGATGGCTGCCCCCAAGTGGACACAAGATGGCCAGCAGGGAGGGCAGTTGGGAGGGACCAGGCCTGCAAGGGAAGGTAGTTGTGGGTGATCAGGCCAGGAGGGGAGGGCAGTTGGGAGGGACCAGGCCTGCAAGGGAGGGCGATCAAGCCTGCAGGGGAGGGCAGTTAGGGGTGACCAGGCCGGCAGAGGAGGGAAGTTGGGGGCAACCGGGCCTGCAGGGAAGGGCAGTTGCGGGGGACCCAGGCCTG
This sequence comes from Cnephaeus nilssonii, assembly GCF_951640355.1. NCBI lineage: Eukaryota > Metazoa > Chordata > Mammalia > Chiroptera > Vespertilionidae > Cnephaeus > Cnephaeus nilssonii. The sequence goes on from NC_137093.1 coordinate 4,348,532, forward strand.
CAGGGGAGGGCAGTTAGGGGTGACCAGGCCTGCAGGGGAGAGCAGTTAGGGGCAAACAGGCTGGCAGGGGAGCAGTTAGGCATCAATCAGGCTGGCAGGGGAGTGGTTAGGGGGTGGTCAGGCTGGCAGGCATAAGCGGTTAGGAGCAATCAGGAAGGCAGGCAGGCGAGCATTTGGGAGCCAGCAGTCCTGGATTGTGAGAGGGATGTCCGACTGCCCGTTTAGGCCCGATACCGGTAGGATCGGGCCTAAACAGGCAGTCGGACATCCCTCGAGGGGTCCCAGATTGGAGAGGGTGCAGCCTGGGCTGAGGGACACACACCCCTGTGCACGAATTTCGTGCACCGGGCCTCGTCATCTATAATAATAAAAGCGTAATATGCTAATTAGACCGGACGTCCTTCCGGACATCCTTCCGGGATGAAGCCGGGCTGCAGCTTTTTTCTGGCTGCGAGGGAGGGATCCAGGCAGTCAAGAATTTCTTACATTGGGTCTCTAGTCAGCTTCTACTAAACTAGAGGCCTGATGCACAAAATTCATGCACGGGTAGGGTCCCTAGGCCTGGCCAGCAATCATGGCCGATCTGGGCCTTCTGGCTGCCAGCCCGGGGCCTTCCTTTGTTCTGCGCCGCTCCCTGGGCAAGCGATCAAACTCCTGGTCTCCTGGTCGAACTCCTGGAGAGACACTTTGCCTATTAGCCTTATATATAGATAGATAGATAGTTCTTTGTGTCTCCAGGGCATTTTAAAGACTTGATAGTAAAGTGTACATATTTCTCTTTTAACTTGACACAGGCAAATTCTAATGAAATCAACTTAAGTGATTCATAAAATCTAATGTATCTGTGCCAAGAAATCACTAATCTTTGAGAATTTTAAGTGACAGAAAGTTCCCTGGTAAATATTTCCCAAAGAAAAGCTAATAAAAAAAAACTATTATAAAGTTGTTTTAAGATAGCAAAATATTCTAACCTGTTCGATATTAATAACAAATGTGCTAATATGTTCACATTGTTAAGCAGATGTTATTTTCCAAAAATGATTTTTATACACATTTAAAGAATAATATTATATACAAGGTCAATGTTTTTCTAGTCCCTGAAGGCTAAAAGGGGTTGTTAGAGTACATCTTCCAAAGTACAAGACGCTAATGAGATTTTCACAGGAGGTTTGAATGTTCAGTGTCATGATACGCACCTTATCTTTACTGTGGGAGTTCATGGTTTGTCTTTAATAAAAGGGCACTAGAAATGTTCTTATCTTCACTAAATCTTTTGTTGTTGTTGTTAATCCTCACCTGAAGATATTTTCCATTGATTTTTAGAGAGAGTGGAAGGGAAGGGGAGAGACACAGAGAGAGAAACATTGGTGTGAGAGAGGCACATTGATTGCTTGCCTCCTGCATGTGCCCTGACCAGGGCCTGGGATCGAGCCTGCAACCTAGGTACTTGCCCTTGACCAGAATTGAACCCGGGACCCTTCAGTCCGAGGACCGACACTCTATCCACTGAGCCAAACCGGGTAGGGCCTAAGTCTTAAATTGACTAAAAAAAGAGGCATGAACAAAGGCATCCATTTGTTTCTATTGAGGTTAGGAACCACAATCTACCCTCCTAATTCAGAAGGGTAAGTTAGATGAAAAAGTGAGAAACATTGGTAGATAGGCTATTATTAATACAGAATTGAGAATTACTAGACATTGTTCATGTGGTTAAAAGTTGTGTTCATTGAACTTAGAATATTTCTCTTTATTAAAAAAAAAAAGTGCATTCTATATTGTTAAATTTTTCATGTCTTCATTTTATAGCAAAAGGCCAGTAAGGTAAGGCAGTAGAAAAGAATAGCTCCTGATACATGTTGAGCTTAAAAAAGAGCAAGTTATAGAAGAACAGGTGTGCTTTGTTTTTGTAGTGTGTATGCATTCTGTACACACAATTTATGGAAGGATGCATATACCAAGTGTAAACAGTGTCTACAACCAGGGAATGGGCGTGCAGAGAGAGGAGGGAGGAGGCCCTTGTACTTCTGCTTTGTATATTTACTGGTATTTGAATTTTTTTTACAATGAACATTAATTATTTTTGGAATTTTTTAAAAGGAAAATTGATAGTATTTTAAAATCAAAATTAATTTTAATTCATGTTCTGTATTTTCTAAGAAGTAACTTTTTTATTAAAAAAAGCTTTTTGTAAAACTTCTGTAAGGGTAGTTAGAATTGAAAACATATGAAATTTTAAATAATACCATGAAATAAGTTGTAACTTCTAATTATGTGATGCTTGGCACAGTTTATATTAGGAGTCAGTTCTAATCAGATTTTCTTGTGTAGATTTATTTGAAAAAGAAAACAAAACCAAAAACTGTTTAGTCTAGAAGAAGCCATTAAACATGAGAGTGTTTTTTTCTGAAACCATGCATTTAGTTCTGCAGTGGATACCATGCTTACCATGAGGCTATGGAGACCTGACCTGGTCACCCTAATCAGCCTCTTCGTAAGGTATTTTGCGCATGGTCAGCCCTTACCTTGAAAGACAGACTGAAGAAAGTCAGTGACTACAAGATGGTCAGCCACAGACTAGAACTAGAACACAGCACAGGACTGTGAAGGAGGAGGAGCAGGTTTCACAAAAATTCAGCTCAGACTTTCAGAAGTCTTAAGTGACGAGTGTTTAGGGTCTCTACTGATTTGAGAGATGCTGCATAAGCAATAAACCTTAAGACACTGAGTTTGGGAGGGTAATGACAAATGCTTCAGAATACAAAAGGTACAAAAAAGCCAAGTCATTCAATTAAAACATCAGCAAAAGTTCCTCAGGGGGAAAAAAAGCTGCTTATATTTCTATAGCTCTGGAGTCTGTAAAAATTTTTTAATTGCTTTTCAAAATGCCTACTAGCCCTTAATCATAAGAAAAGCTGCTCAATCTTAATTTTTAATTACATCAGAAAATTAATTAATGCAAATGAAAACCATATTGAGATACCAATTTCCATCTGTCAGGTTGGTAAAAATTCAAAAGTTAGGCAATGCTCACTGTTGAGAAGACAATGAAGAAAGAAAGGAAGAGAAAGAAAGAAAAAGGAAGGAAGGAAGGAAGGAAGGAAGGAAGGAAGGAAGGAAGGAAGGAAGGAAGGAAGGAAAGAAGAAAGAGAGAGAGAGAGAGAGAGAGAGAGAGAGAGAGAGAGAGAAAGAGAGAAAGAAAGAAAGAGAGAAAGAAAGAAAGAAAGAGAGAGAGAGAGAGAAAGAGGGAACTCTTATCCATTACTGGTGAGAGTGCAAAGTGATTTAACTTCTCTGGAGGGCAGTTGGGCAACATCTGTCAAAGTGCATTTCCTTTTCATCCGGAGCTTTATTCTACACAGGTGTGTCATTTCATTGTGTGTGTAGTGCAGGTAAATTTACAAGTCTCTATTAAAGAATTGTTTGTAAAGAAATTTTTGGATACCACAGTGTCCATTTAAAAGGGATTTGTTTTAAAAGAAAAGCAATGTGGTGTATCCATACAATGGAATGTTATGGGGATGTATAAAGAAAAAGAAGAAAAAGTTCTCCACATATTGAAACAGGAAGGTCTCTAGGCTATACTGTAAAAGATAGGGGTGGGGGAGTACAGAGCTGTGTATTTAAATATGTTTTCATTGATTTTTTTAGAGAGAGAGGAAAGGAGAAACATCGATCAGTTGCCTTCCATATGCACTCCAACTGGGGACTGAACCCACAACTGTGCTAAGCATGTGTTCTGACCAGGAATCGAACTGGCAACCTTTTGGTGCATGGGACAATGCTCAACTAACTGAGCCACACCGGCCAGGGCCAGAGCTGTGTATTTAATACTTCGCTGTTTATATAAGAAATGGTGAGAAGGCTCTAAAGAAACGAATAAAAGTGATTATTGCCCGGCCAGTGTGGCTCAGTGGTTGAGTGTCAATCCATGAAGCAGGAGGTCATGGTTTGATTCCCAGTCAGGGCACATGCCCAGGATTTGGGCTCAAACCCCAGTAGGGGGCGTGCAGGAGGCAGCCAATTGATGACTCTCTCTCATCATTGATGTTTCTCTCTCTCTCCCTTCTTCTCTGAAATCAATAAAAACTTTTTTTTAAGTGATTATCTAAAGATAATCCAGTCTGACCCTCATCACCTCACTAAGACTATTTTTGCTAAGGTCACCAGTGACACACACATTAAATAAATCCAGTGGACACTGCAGTTTTCATCTTACTTGACCTCTCAGCAGTCTTCAACACAGGTGACCTCTCCTTCCTACTACAAACAATGGAAGCTGAGTACGCACAGTGTTCGGCTCTCTATATGAATTACTCGTTTAATTCTTTAACAGCTCTTTAAAATAGGTGTTGTCATTATCCCCATTGTACAGGTGAAGCTGGACCTCAGGGAGGTGAAGTAGCTAGTTCCATCTTAGTGAGGGGTGGATCAGGGCTTAAATTCAGACCCCATCCACTCCTGCTGCCTCTGAAACACTCCGCACCCTGCCATCCTGGGCTTTCTTCCTCCTCCTCGGTTTCTCTTTGGATTTCTTTGCATCTCCTTCTTCTGCCTGGTCTTTAGGTTTGGGAGGTTTCTTAGGGTTTTGTCTTGGACTCTCTTACTGCTGCTAGGCAGTCTTACCCCACCATGGCTTTAATTCCCACCTAGAAGGTGATGAGCTCCCAATATATATTTTATAGCTTAGAGCTGCTTTGGTCTGTAGACCCAATATCTAACCATCTCAACCCATCTAAAACCAAATGTTTAACCTGCTCCTCCTATGTTGCCTTTTTTGCTATATGGTACAAGCCGTCCACCAGCGGCTCAGCAGAAACCTGGGAATCCTTCCTAGTCCCATTAACAATCACCAAGTCCTATTTATGTGTGTCTCATTCATCTCCTTCCCTAAGGAAAGCACCCCTCCCCAATTCCACTTATACTTTCTCATAGTATCCTGTACTTGTCTTTCTCCCTCTTACAACCTTTTCCATGAATATATTCACTTGCTTTGAGTGAATATACTCATGGAAACTTCTGGTTTTAAATTCCTTAGCATGACATTTTTTATTCCTTTAGAAAAGACATTCAGGGAGGAACCAAGACAATCTTACTTGTTCCTCTATCCCCAGTGGCTAGCAGAGTGTCTGTTTGGCACAGAGGCGTCATTAAATATTTCCTTAAATGAAAAAAGGAACATAAGTTTATTTAGGAAAAGCCCTAACAAAACAAGAATGGGTAATGTGGAGGGTGAACTCCTGGAGACAGACTTACAAACAAGATTTCTGAGAGTCAAGCCACGGAAGGGAGCTAAGGAATTGGCAGTAGGATTGAGAGAAGTAGGGGAGTTGGGGGTGTGGAATTGCAGGACTCCAACTGTCATTACCTGTGCGAGGTAAGATCAGGGTTGTCAACAGTGCAACAAACTGCCCTAGCTGGTTTGGCTCAGTGGACAGAGCATAGGCCTGTGGACCGAAAGGTCCCGGGTTCAAATCTGGTCTAGGGCACATACTTCGGTTGTAGGCTTCTCCCTGGTCAGGGCTGTGGAGGAGGCAACCAATCAATGTGTTTCTCTCACATCGACATTTCTCTCCGTCTTTCCCTTTCTCTTCCACTGTCTCTAAAAATCAACAGAAAAATATCCTCGGGTGAGGATTTAAAAAAAAAAAAAAAGAATGCAACAGATTTCTAGCTTTGACAACTGAGGGGATCATGTTACTGTTCCTTGAGAGGATTGAGGGGACGAGGTATGAAAAAAAGAAGAATGATTTTAGTTTTGGACCTGTTGACTTTGAAGAACTTCCCTTGGGACTCCCAGATGGAGAGAACCAATAGGCAGTTATAAAAATGGAAATAGAATTTAGGGGAGAGATACAGGCTTTATCTCATCACCAGTAAAATACTATTGGTAATTCAAGTGTTAACTGATAAAAGTTTAATCACTGAGACTTTTCATCATTGGTACAGAATAGGTAGATAATATGCTAATTTTTAAATTGGGTGTGGATGTTATAAGATCTATTGTATGTCATACAGAAATGGAATTTTTACATTAATATTCAACATCCTGTGAATATCTTACCTAATAATAGACAAACATGTAAATTGACTGTACCTCCACTATGCCCACAGCCAATCAGGAGTGAGTATGCAATTAACCTGACAAAGATGGTGGGTTAATTTGCATATGAGGCATGGAGTGGCCGGGAGGGGCAGGACACCTGCTATGGGGGAGGGGAGGCGGCGGAGGGAGCTACAGGAGCGGTGCTCTGGCCCCCGGGCAGTCCTGGAGCGAGGACTTGCAGGCTCCTGGGCGGCCCGGGAGCGAAGCCAGGGGAAGGAAGGCGTATTCTTGCACAAATATCGTGCAACGGGCCTCTAGTTACCTAATAATAGATGTGACAACTATCATATCTCATTTTAATTATGTTATTATGTTAATGCTAGTTTATACCTTTTTACATTAAAGATGAAATAAAAACTTAGTGAGGTTTGTAGACTAAATTCTGAAAGAACTTGCTGCCATGTGATTTAATTTTTTTACTCTTATTTTTCTAGGGCCTATTCCCTGGTGGATTCCAGTCAAGTGTCTACATTTCTGATTTCCATTCTCCTGATAGTCTACGGTAGTTTCAGGTAAGATGCTCTCAAAGTGAGACTAATCTCAGTGGGAGGTGAGATTAGCACCAAAACTTACTGCTCTATGAAGAGAAATATGACTGGCAGGAATTGAGTCAGAACAGGATAATTCTGATATTTCGTCTTTAATTTGGCTGCTGTTAAAACACTTCTTGGTTTTGCTTATATGACTTTGGAATTTTAATGGAAACATGAATTGCTTAAATTCTGGTTCTGAAATAATGACTCCCATAAACATACTTATTGAGAAGGTTAAGGAGATAATTCTTGACAGTGATTCTACAGTCTCAAAGGGAACAAAGTTTTTCTTAATATAGAAGCATTGACATAGGGTAAGCTATGTGAAATTGCCTATAGGCAACTTTTTTGACCTACACAAATAATTTATGGTTCAGCCTAATTATGGACATTAGTATTTACCAAGTATTTTCTCTGCTGACTTTGGGAATGCTGAGACTGGGTCCTCTTGAAATTCCTCTTCTAGAAGGCAGCCACAGGAATAGGAAGTTAGACACTTACTCCTCTTCTTCACTGTGCTTTCTTGAAAGGAACTTTAATATAACTCAAATAGTTTTGTGGCTGACACACTTAACAATAAAGGTCACATGAGAAATTTTAAATTGATAACTTGAAAGGGAGTGATGGTGATAAATGAAATAGGCATAAGAATTTTGAACTATTATATATGGATTTTAATAGAACTTAGCAAAATCACAGGCTTTATCTCAACACTGCGTAGAACAGGTACAATACTGTTGGTAATTCCAGTATCAACTGATACAAGTTTTAATCATTGAGACTTCTATTGAGAATCCTACATTCATAATGAGTCTTAGGAAGCATTAGTTAAGCCAGAGCAACTTAGAACCTTATCACATAATCTTGATATTTTTGTATTGCTGTCCTTTGGACAAGTTTCTTATTTTTTCTCTTTGTGTATATGTCAGCATTTCCAAAGACTTGGTAATTTTTTAAAAATCTTTAGACCTACAACCCTAGTACTACAGCAAGACTTTATTTAATGTCAGTAAGTTCTGTGACTTTAAGTGAAATGCCGTATAATGAAGCCAGTTTTACCACAGGCTGATTGATGTAAACAAGGGTTAAGTTCTTACAGCATCTTATCAGTGTTATAACTAAATGGCATTATTTGTACTTTCATTAGTATATGTGACCTTTTGTTTGGCCTGTATTTATATACTGGGTACATTTTTATAGTTTAAATCATTTATATTCTGATTATTTTCACCTAACACAAATATTTTCCACAATCATCATCATACTAATTTTTAGTACTAGTAATTTGGTATTTCTTTGTGGTACTGTCTTATTCCACTCTTGTTGGACATGTGGGTTGTTAAGGTAACCATCTTTTTATGTTCTTTTGCTTTGGTTGAATTATACAAGTTAAATATTCAAAACTTAAGACATTTCAGCAGAGAGTATAAACTGGCTTTTACTATATAGTGCTGTATTGTTTTGCAGACAGGTTATACCAATTTAGGATCATGCATGTTTTAAACAAAATTTATGCTTATAAATGCACCACAGAATTATATCAATGGAAGAGATTTCTCTGGTGAACTTCTTTATTTTACAAGTGAGGAAACTGAAGCTCAAGAAGATGAGGTACCTTGATAAAGATTACACAACTCATTTGGTAACGAAGTCTGGTTTGGGACCCAGTTGGGGTTTTGGTCCCAGGACATTGTGTCTTTTATACTTTAGTAATACGTTTCTGCAAAACAATAAATTGTGATGCCTTTAATTATACATTTAAATTGCCCTCATTGAATAAGTTTGGAAGTGTTTTCTCCTCTTCTGTTTCCTGAAAAAGATTATATAAACTTGTATTTCTTCTTTAAATATATGATAGAACTCACCAGTGAAGCCATCGAAAGTCTGGCTTTTTGTGGGAAAATTCTTCGTTTTTTGTTGTTTTTTGTGTGTGCGTTGTTCACTACTTTCCCCCCCTTATTATTAAGTACTGGCAAGGAGCCCCAGCCAGTTTGGCTCCGTGGATAAAGCGTCGGCCTGTGGACTGAAGGGTCCTGGGTTCAGTTCCCGTCACAGGCATGTACCTTAGTTGCAGGCTCCTCTCCGGGTGCTGGCTCAGTCCCCATTAGGGGGCATGCAGGAGGCAGCCCATCGATGATTCTTTCTCATCATTGATATTTCTCTCTCTCTCTCCCCCTCTCCCTTCCTCTCTGAAAACAATAAAAAAAAATTTTTTTTAAAGTACTGGTAAGGATGTTTTCTTTTTGTGGTAAAATAATACATAAAATGAAATTTACCATTCATTTTTAAGAATACAGTTCAGTAGCAGGTACAAGGTTTTAAAAACACGTTATTGTCTCTCTTTTTATTGTAACCATTCTGATACTAGGATATGGAATGATTTCTCTGGCTTCGATTACATTTCTCTAATAACTGGGATTAGGATGCTGAAAAGCTGTTAAGCATATTTTCATGTGCTTATTTTATTGGCCACATGATTTTTCTTTTTTGGTGAAATGTCTATTCCAAATTTTGGATTGTTTGTCTTATATGGAATAGTAACAGTCCTTTAAATATTCTAGATACAGGTTCTCCCAATCATGTGATTTACAAATAATTCTGTTTGGTTTTGTTTTTTACAGTTTGTTTCACCTCTTTTATCCCTCCTCCCCCAAAGTATTGATAAGGTGTGTTTTTTAAAACAACAACAACAGCACAGGTTTATAGAGATATAATGTACCTACTATTTAAAAAAAATATATATTTCTTTATTGATTTCAGAGAGGAAAGGAGGAGAGAGAGATAGAAACGTCAATGATGACAGAGAATCATCAGTTGGCTGCCTCCTGCACACCCCCCACTGGGGATCGAGCCTGCAACCCAGACATGTGCCCTTGGCTGGAATCGAACCTGAGACCCTTCAGTCAGCAGGCCGACGCTCTATCCACTGAGCTAAGCCGGCTAGGGCTAATGTACCTACTAAGTTCTTCCATATAACGTGTACAATTCAATGGTTTCAGAATATTACTAAATTGTGTACACATCACCATAATCCAATTTTAGGACATTTTCATCATCCCAAAAGAAATCTTGTACCCATTAGTAGTCATTCCCCTCCCCTCTCCCCCCTACTCTAGGTAACCATTAATCTTTCATTTTCTGTCTCTCGAGATTTGCCTGTCTTCTTTTTTAACATAGGTATTTAAAGCAGCAAATTTTCCCCTAAGCACTGCTTTAACCGCATCCCATAAATGTTAACATTTTAATTTCATTCAAGTCAAGATATTTTCTAACTTTTCTGGTGATTTTTTTTTCTTTTGACCTATGATTTTTTAAATTACTTTCCTAATATTTGAGGATATTTCAAAATTTTCTCTATTGTTGAAAGGAATTTCAACCACCTAATTCAGTTTCGTTGTGGTCAGAGACATACTTTTAATGATTTCAATCCTTTTAAATTTGTTGAGACTTGTTTTAGCATACAGTCCATCCAGGAGACTGTTCATGTGCAGTTGGAAAAATCAGCCTTTGACAGTTGAATGCAGTGGATGACATCATCTGGTTTGTGTTTTAGAAAGGTTGTTCTGGGTTGTATATGGGAAATAGATTGTTGTGTCAAAAGGAAACCTTGGGAGAGACTGTTGCCCTAGTACAGGCAACAACTGACGATGGCCTTAACTAGGCTAATAGTGGTGGCATGAGATATCAGTAGATTAAGGACGAGATTGCTGAGGGGATGGATATAGTATGTATCAGAGAGAAGAGTCAAGAATGACTCCCAAGGTTTATGGCCTAAACACCTGGACCCAAAGATGGTGCCATTTTTGAGCTAGAAAGCTCCATAAGAAAAGCAGATCATAAAATATTGTATAAAAAATTTGTGAAGTGGACTGCTTATTTCCCACCAGGCTTTCACATCTCTAAGTACAGAGGGGGAAATGATATCAAGTAAAACTAGATTCTAAAAGCCAAAACAAATCTTTGATTTAGGAGTCCTTATGTTTACCATCCCTTAGCTGAGCTTTGCTAGATTTCCTATATTACTTAAAGCTGACACCCATCTCTCTTTAACCTTTCCAGCTGCTCAGAAACAAAATAGCATAATGACTCATCTTAGTAGTAAGTTCCCAAAGAGTTTGACAGACCTACAGGAGAGCATTGAGAGAGAGAGAGGGAGAGAACAATAACTGAATATTCGTCATGGTGACTGTCCCGATATATGAAGAGCCAGGGTCCGTCACGACCAAAACGTCTGGATGGACAACTGAACACCAGGCTAGAGTCCCGGCCAGTGCGGCGGAAGTCAGTCCTGGGTCCTGGCGGCCCATGGCGGGAGTCGGTCCTGGGTCCTGGCGGCCCATGGCGGGAGTCGGTCCTGGGTCCTGGCGGCCCATGGCGGGAGTCGGTCCTGGGTCCTGGCGGCCCATGGCGGGAGTCGGTCCTGGGTCCTGGCGGCCCATGGCGGGAGTCGGTCCTGGGTCCCGACCGGTGCGGTGGGAGTTGGTCCTAGGTCCTGGCTGCCCACGGCGCAGCGGCAGGAGCTGTGGGAACGGAGCCATGCTGCCATCGGACTGGCCTCTGGGTCCCTCCCCCCTCCCGCAGGCTCCGGGGAACCAGAGCCATGCTGCGATCAGACTGGCCTCTTGGTCCCTCCCCCTCCCCTCCCTCCCCCCGAGCCTGCGGGCCTGGGGAACCAGAGCCATGCTTTGATAGGACTGGACCCTCCCCGATTGGTCCCGGATTGTGAGAGCATGCAGGCTGGGCTGAGAGACCCCCGAGTACCCGAATTTTCGTGCACCGGGCCTCTAGTAGTTAATAATAATGTATTATATACTTGAAATCTGCTAAGAAAGTAGATCTTAAGTGTTCTGACCACAATCAAAAAGGCAACTATGGGAGGTAGTAGATATGTTAATTCATTTGATTGTGGTAATTATTTCACATTGTATGCATATATAAAGACACTAGTAGCCCATTTGCAGGAAAAATCCTGCAAGCGGCTGCTGCGGCCGCATGTGCTGCCGCTGCCGCCGCTGTTGTGGCTGCCGCGCTTGCACCCGCGCGCCACTGCCACCCGCCCCGCTCCGCCCCACTCCGCCCTGCCCCGCCCCGGCTTTCCCTCTGGCAGCCATCTTGCTTTCCGCTTTTCCTCCGTCTTCTTTCTAAGTTGTCTTCAGTCTTCACTCCTCCCTCCCTCCGTGTATGCAAATTAACCGCCATATTTGTTGGGTAATTTGCATACTCGCCCTGATTGGTTGGTGGGCGTGGCTTTGGATGGTGGGCGTGGTTTTGGTGTAGCGAAGGTGTGGTCGATTTGCATATTACTATTTTATTAGGTAGGATCATATTGTATACCTTAAATATACAGATGCTCCTTGACTTATGATGGGGTTATATCCTTACAAATCCATTGTAAGTTGAAAATATTGTAAATCAAAAATGAATTGAATACACCTAACATACTGAACATCATAGCTTACTTAGCCTACCTTCAATGTGCTCAGAACACTTAAACAATAGCCTACAGTTAGGCAAAATCATCTAACACAAAGCCTGTTTTATTATTATTAAGCGTTAAATATCTCATGTAATTAAATACTGTACTGAAAGTAAAAACAGAGTGGTTGTATGGGTATTCACCATTAATACACATAGTTGAAAATGTGCTGGGCCAGAAGGATGGCTGAAGCATTGCTGGGTGATGGGGGTGTGACAGCACCAGGGTCATCGCTATCTTTCTCTTCTGATGAGGCTGGAGAAGAGCTGGTTTCTACTGACTGTGTTTCACTTTTGCACATTGTGAAGTTGAAAAATTGTCAAGTTGAACCACCATAAAGTTAGAAATCATCTGTACACAATTTTTTGTCAAAAATAATCTTTAAACAAAAATTAAAGATAGTTTCCAGGTTGTGGTACAGGAAGAAAGATTCCCTAGGTGAGGAGGCGGAGCTGAGGCAACTAGAGTTAGTAAGTCAGAATGCAAAAAAGAAGAAAGCTTACAAAGAGAGAAACTTTAGAGATCTGCAGATATATACCCTTTGAGCAGTCATCAGTGTGGGTCAGTGCTACGTGCAAGGAAATGAGCTAAGACTGAGCAAAGAACAATGTGAAAGAATTAAAAGGAAAAGTACCTGTTCCCTCCAGCGAGATTGGAAAAAACTTATGATTCATGTGGCATTGGGTAAGGAATTCAGAAAGGTCTTGCTTCAGTGGTAGGAGATAATTACCCTAGACTGAACATTGCTTCAGACCTGCCTAATAAATCATAAAAGCAGGACCTGAACAAATTAAACTATTTCCAGGTAACTAACAGCATCCCAGAACAATGCTTAAGAAGATTTATAGTACTACTAGAGGCCAGGTGCACAAAATTCGTGCATGGGAGGGGGGTTTCCCCTTAGCCCAGTCTGCACCCTCTCCAATCCGGGACCCCTTGGGGGATGTCTGATTGCCGGTTTAGGCCCGATCCCAGTGATTGGGCCTAAACCGGCAGTCGGACATCCCTCTCACAATCCTGGTCCACTTGCTCCTAATTGCTCACCTGCCTGCCTGGTCGCCCCTAACTGCCCCCCCACCCCCGCTGGCCTAATCGCCCCTCACTGCCTCTGCGTGCTGACCTGATCGCCCCTAACTGGCCCCCCCTGCCGGCCTAGTTGCCCCTCACTCCCCCCCCCCCACCAGCCTAATCGCCCCAACTGCCCCCCCTGCCAGCCTGGTCTTCCCCAATTGCACCCCGCCCCCCTGCTGGCCTGGTCGCCCCTGACTGCCCCCCCCCCCCCCCGCCGGCCTGGTTGCCTCTTACTCCCCTCCTGCCGGCCTGGTCGCCCCCAACTCCTCCCCCCGCCCCCTCCTGCCGGCCTGGTCGCCCCACACAGCCTGCTTGTTCAGTTGTTTGGTTGTCCCTCACTAATCCCCCTGTTGGCCTGGTAGCCATCTTGTGAGTGCGTGAGGGTCAATTTGCATATTACCTCTTTATTATATAGGATAAAAATATCAAGCAGCCAATAGGAATGTGAAAATATTGAGATAAGGTAAAATTCACAAAGTCTGGCATACAAGCAAAGATTGCCAGGTAGCAAAGAGAAAGGAAAACATAGCCAGTAATGAGAATAATCAAAACCAACCCAGAGCTGACACAGATGTTAGATATAACAGAGAATTACATCAGAACAGATAGTATAATTATTACATATGTATAAAAGTTAGCTAGATATTCTAAACTACCCAAATTAAACTTTTGGAAGTGAAAATAATATCTAAGATAAATACATTGGATGGGATTAACATCAGTTAGTCATTGCAGAAGAAAAGATTCATGAAGTTGAAGATACAACAATAAAAACTACAAAATGAAATAGAGAAAAAGTGAAAAAAATTGTTAATGAAAAGAACATCCAACGGCAACCTCCAATGGCCTAATGTATGAGTAACTGGAGTCTCTGAAAGAGAGGAAAAGAAAGGGAGGAACAGGAAAATACTTGAAAGAAGGAATGGCCACGCCCTGGCTGGTGGCTCAGTTGGTTGGAGTGTCGAAGCATGCATCAAAAAGGTTGTGGGTTTGGTTTCTGGTCAGGAACATGCCTGGGTTGCGGGTTTCATCCCTGGTCAGGATGAGTACAAAGGCAGCCAGTTGAGGTTTTGCTCTCACATTGATGGTTCTCTTTCTCTCCCTTCCTCTCTAAGATCAATTTAAAGACATTTTAAAAAAGAAAGAATGGCCAAAATTTGTTCACACTTGATAAAAACTATAACCCACAGATCTAAGAAACCCTGCTCCAGGCATAAGAAACATGAAGAAAACTACACCAATGGCACATCATAATCAGATTGCTCAAAACCAGTGATAAAATTGAAAACCAAAAAGCAGCCAGCAGGGGCAGGGGGCAGGGGGCAGAGACGTCCGTACATAGGAATAAAAATAAGAATGGACATCCGATTTCTCACTGAATTCAAGTACAAATGAGAAGACAGTGGAACAACTTTAAAGTACAGAAAGAAAAATTGTCAACATAGAATCCTATAGCAAAAATATCTTCTAAAGATGAAGACAAGGTAAGATGTTTTCAGATACACAAAACCTGGAAGAATTCATTACCAACCTGCACTACAAGAAATGTTAAAGAATGGATTCAAACAGATTAAAAATGGTATCAGTTGGAAATCTGGAGCTACACAAAGAAATGAAGATCAAGAAATGGTAATTACATTGATAAATATAAAAGGGTTTTTTTAACCTAAAATTGTTTAAAAGATAATTGAGTGTATAAACAAAAATATATCATGGAGTTTATAGCATAACATGTAAAATGCATGGCAATAATAGTACAAAGGTTGGGAGGGGAAAAATAAATGTAACCACTGTAAGATTTTATACTGTACACGAAGTAGTATACTATAACTGGGTTAAAAATGTATACTATAAACTTTAGCAACCACTAAAATAAAAGAACAAAGAGTTATAGCTAATAAGACATCAAAGAAGATAAAACAGAATCATAAAAAAATACTGTATTAATGCAAAAGAAGGCAGGTAAAAGGGAACCAAAAAAAAAAAAGATAGGACAAATAGAAAACAAATCACATGTAATTTAATCATAGTAATAATCACATTATATGAAACTGGCCTAAACACCCCCTAATTAAAATATAGGAATTACCAGATTGAATTAAAAAGCAAGATCCAATCACTGCTATAAATATAAAGCCAGAAAAAATACTTAAGAGTGAAAGAATGAGAAGAGATAACCTTGCTTATACTCATCAAAGGGAGACTGGAGTGGCTATATTAATATCAGACAAAGCAACTTTCACAGCAAGTATTACTACAAAGAAGGTTGTTTAATAATGATAAAGGGATCAATTATGCATAAGATGTAATAATCCTAAATGTTTATACATCTATTAAAATATCTTAAATACATGAAGCAAAAGCTTATAGAACCGCAAAGTGAAATAAATCCATAAATGTAGCTGAAGATTTCAACACCCCCCCCCCCCACCCCACCAATAATGAATAGAACAAATGGTCAGCAAATCAGCAATGCTATAATGGCTTGAACAAATCCAAGGTCACAAAGATTTACCCCCATGTTTTTGTCTAAAAGTTTTATAGTTTTAGCTCTCAAATTCTTTAAATTTAAATTGGTTAAAATGAAATAACATGTAGAATTCAGTACCTCAGTGCACTCCCACATTTCGGGTGCTCATGTGGCTAATGTTACCACATTGGTCAGTATAGATGCAAAACATTTCCATCAGCACAGGAAGTTCTTTTGGACACACAAACACCCTCAAATCCCTTTAAAAGAGCATAGAAAATGAACTAAGCACTTGAACAGGTTGTTCACAAATAAGTGGGCAAGCTCATATACATAAAAGTGTTCAGAGGTAAAGAAGTCTAAATTGAAACAGAGGTAGCATTTTTAGTCCCCCATACTGACAAACTTCCTTCAGATCTTGACTCAGCAGTCACACCAATGAGGCCTTCCCTGCCCACCCTATTTAAAACTTCAAGCCTAACCTCTCCATTTCCTGCCTTTTTCCTTAGCTCTTACCGTTAATAGGCCATGTGCTTATTAACATACTTCTCTTGTTTATTGTCAGTCTCTCCCTCTTTCCATGTAAAGCCTGTTTTACTCACTATTTATTGTCCTTCCAGTATCTGGAACAGTCCCAGATATAATAGAAACTCAGATATGTGTTGTTGAGAAAGCTGACAAGGTATAGAGTAAATTGGGCCAACCATTCTGGAAGTAGTTGTGTAGTATAAAAGTCTCAAATTGTGCTTGCCCTTTGACCCGACATTTCTCCCTCTAGGTATTTATCATATACGGAAGTAATTAAGGATGTGCTGGAAGATTCAGCCACAGTGGAACGCTTTTAAAACTCTTGAACTCTGACATATTGGAAGGAACGCAGATTGTTTTTGAAATGTGGCAAGAACTATTTTGCAGAATTGGTCAAAGAGACCTTCCTTTCTCTCCTGACACCTTAGCTTTTAAAAATACTGTTTTGTTACTGACTTTTTAAACCTACTTCTCTCTAAAGCAAAACTAAAACTACCTGTCCAATTTTTCCACAGGTCCCTTAATATGGACTTTGAAAATCAAGATAAAGAGAAAGACAGTAACAGTTCTTCCGGGTCTTTCAGTGGCAACAGCAGCAATAATAGTAAGGCGCCTTATGTCGGTTAACTTTCGTGCGTGTCGTCATTTCAACTTGATTATTTCTTTAACCCAGTTCATCCACTGGGTTCAAGATGTACGTTTGCTGTAACAAAATCTAATCTGTATGGTATAATTTGTTAGGTTATTATGTTTTGAATCTGAGCTGCTGAGTTCCTGTGTGCTGCTTTTAACTCATGCCTAAAAGCTTGCTGCTGGGGTTCTTTATCTTCCCAAAGATAAGCAAGATAGATGACTATCTGCCTGTTTATGACTTCATTTTAATATTTTGTTGAGGCTGATAATTTTGTTAGTGAATCATAAATTCATTCAGTGACTCTTAAAGATAGCTACTTGAAGTACTTGTAAAAACTAAGTACTGTATCTCTTCTGAATTTAAGATTCTATAAGAATACTTATTTAAAAAAAATACACAGAAGTGTGCTATATGGCAAATGCTCAGCAGCATTATTCATAATAGCCAAAAAGTAGAAACAACTCAAAGATCCATAAGATAGTGAATGGATTAACAGAACATGGTCTATCTATACATGAAATGCTGTTCGGCATTAAAAAGAATGAAGTGCATGCTGTACTATGGATGAAACTCAAAACAGGAGGTAGAATGCCATACCAATTAAGTAAAAGAAGCCAGACAGAAAAGAATACATATTGTATGAGTCATTTATATGAAATTTCCAAAAAGGCAAATACATAGAGACAGAAAGTAGATTAGTGGTGGCCTGGGCCTCGGGATGGGAATAATGAACTAGCCTGCCATGAGGAAATCTTCCTGAGGTGATGAAAGTGTTCTGAAACTATTTTATGGGGATGGTTTCACACTTGGTAAATTTACCACAAAAAAATGAATTATACGCTCAAACGAGTGAATTTTATAAATTGTACTTCACTATAGTGATAGAATATTGGTAATGTTTATTATAAAAAGAAAATGAATTAGAAATAAGGAGATTTGGTTTGATAATATTAAGAGATTGGTATTGGATGTCTACTATGCATTCGGCATTCTGCTAAGTATATTGAAAGATGCAAAAGTGTAAGAGCTGGTTCCCAAGCTGTCCCAGGGGCAGTGTGGGCAAAATCGTTTCCAAAGGGTGATAAATGCTAAGACAGACATAGCAAACACTGCTCCCCATCTGATACCTACAGTAGATACTTCTGACCCTTAGCATAGCCTCAGAATCCTTCTGAACAAGCACTTACTATCAACAGATCAGAGGAAGTACTAGAGGTACTTAAAGTCATTTTGACATTTATATACAAAGAGAGTAAAGAGAACCCAGCTGGTGTTGCTCAGTGTTGAGTGTAGACCCATGAACCAAGAGGTCCCGGTTCTATCCCCATGGGTTGTGGGCTCAGTCCCTGGTGTGGGGCATGCTGAGGGCAGCCAATCAATGACTCTCTCTCATTATTGAGGTTTCTGTCTCTCCTCCCTTCCTCTCTGTAATCAATAAAAAATATATTTTTAAAGCGTAAAGAGAAAGGCAAGTCAGGGTGAGCAACAGTGAGTCAGATTAGTGAGGGGCTCTTTTTCCTACAAAAGGTGAGTTTGACTTGAAACAGTGAACTTGGATTGGGGGAGAAGTCGTTGTTCCAGGTGGGAAGGACATAACAGCAGGCACAGAGAGCGAGTATGACCTACAGGTTAACATCACCCCTGAATCAGGAGGAAATACTAGGGATCTAATATAAAGTTAGAAAGAAATATGGAGGATCTTGGAGGTTAAATTGGAGATCACTTAATCTCTACTTTAGTTTCTCTAGTTATTGTAATACCCCACCAATGAAGTTATACTTGCCCATTTTACCCAGTTAAATGTGTTGTCCCCAGTAGTATAAAATGGGCATGATAAATGCAGTAAGTAGAGTCATTTAAGTATGAGTCTTTTCTTAAACTTATAACATAGATCCTTCCTTGTAGGAGGTAGAATGCCATACCAATAAATTACCAGGAACCAGGTAAAACCCAGTGTCAAGATCTAATTTTCAGGTTAAATTATTAGCAGCTTGCTATCTATCAACATTTCAAGCCAAATCACTTTATACTCTTGAAACTCTTAAAAATCCTGTGTTATATAGCATATATGCAAATGATGTACTTACACCAGATTATAAATCTGTTCTACATTGCATCACAGAAACCTAAGAGAAATAAAATTAAGTACAATTTTATCCTCAAATAAACAAGTTGTTAAGTTAGTCCATACAGTGGAAAGAAGATACCTGCAACATCAGTTTTTTAATTTCTCATTATTAATCAGCATGTAAAAAACAGGAAATGGTCATTTTCTTAAGTCTACCTCCTATGTTATGCTGAATTATCCTCAACAAATATATTTCTTCAGTGCCTATTCTGGGCCATGGATACCAGAAAGATAAGCACAGATTAAGCTAGAATGCAGTCCACACTCCACATAATGAAAGAAATGACCATTGCAGAGAAGGCCAGTACTTGATTATGGAGCATGACACCATTCTAGATTGAAGGAATGGCAGGCAGAATGGCATGCATTTATCAAAAAATCAAAGAAACGATAGCCTGAAAGATGAACAGAGGAAAAGAAGAGATTGTGTAGGTGCTAAAGAGATTGAAGTCACAAATGAGCAGCAGTGCAGAATTGGGGGAAGCTTATAAGAAAAGGAAGATATGGATTTAGTGTTAAAATTTTGGCGAGAGCCCTGGCCAGTGCCCCTCAGTTGGTAGGACATTGTCCCATGCAATGAAAGATGGCTAGTTTGATTCCCCGCCAGTGCACATGCCCTGGTTTCGGGCTCCATCCCCAGTAGGGGGCGTGCAGGAGGCAGCCAAGATCGATGTTTCATTCTCATATCGGTGTTTCCCTCTCCCTTCCTCTCTCTCTAAAAATCAACTTAAAAATCTTTATAAAAACAAAGATTTTGGCAAGAATGTTCTGAACCATTTGAAGGAGAAAGTGAGTGCTAGAAAGAGGTTTCTTAAAGGTTGTATTTGCTTACTCCCAAAATAAATAAGAATCAAGACATGAAAATGAGTGAACTACAGCTAGGCATAACAGCATGGATATTTCTCACAAGGTTGAGTACAAGAAGCCAGACACACACAAAAATACATATTGCATAATTCCATGTATATAATAAGTTTAACAGGCAAGATAAATATGTATTAGTATTTTAAGGTGCATGGTTGGGTAGAAAACATATAAAGTAAAGCAAAGAAGAAAGAATCATGAAAGACAGCTAACCCTTTGGAGGGGGGAGAGAGAGATTAGTGAGGAGGAGGGCACAAGAAAAACTTCTGAGGTTGGCCAGGTTCTATTTCTTGGCCTGGGAGAAAGGAGCTATGTGATGATTCACTGTGCTCCTCACGTTTGTTTCATGTTCTTCTCTGTACGTGTGCTGTGTTTTACAATAAAGAGCGTTAGAAAGGAGAGGGCGAGGTCTCTCAAGGTCCTCTCTAATTTTCCCTCCTCTTGCTCTTTCTCATCACTACGCCTGCCCCAAGAAGTCTATTTGAAGATTTTTACCCCTGGTACATCAGTCCTTCATTTAAATTAGTATTAAGTGGGTTTTTTTTTAAGTGCCCCTCCCTTCCCATCCTACCTAATAATAGACAAATATGCAAATTGACCGTACCTTCGCTATGCCCGCGATTGGCCAGGAGGCGCGGGGGGCGGGACTTGGGGGGGGGCGGCGGGATGCTGAGCTTGCGTCGCCAGAGGCGGCACAAGCTCAGCGTCTGCACCAGGGCTGTGCTGCGGCACAGAAGGGGCCCCTGGGGCAGCGAGCTCACGTCCCGCCGGGGACCATCAAAAGTGGGGGAGCTGGGTGCCTGTCCACTCCGGCACCAGGCCTTTCAGAAGCATCCCCCGCGCCGGAGGCTTCTGAAAGGCCTGGTGCACCAGCGGACAGGCACCCAGCTCCCCCGCGATCGAAAGCGAAAGCGTGTAGGGGACCCTACACATGCATGATTTAATCATGCACTGGGCCTCTAGTTATCTAATAACGTGAAGTCCTTTACTAGGTTTCCCATATAGTTTATTTTAACTATGAGGATTGATGGAAACATACAGGTGGAATTCTCTTCATTAATAGGGACATACATCTTTATCTCCCCATCTACACTCTACACTTTGTAAGATCTGGAAATGACTTTTTAAAATTCCTCATGTTGCCTACTATATAATAGGTGTTCAATAAATACTTCGTTAAAAGAATGCTTCCCTCTTGGAGGTACAAAATCAGTAACTTTCTTAATTATCAGCAATACATTGGTGTATTGCTTGATGTCCGCTTTATGATCAGACATATAATTAGCCTATAGCCATGTTCGCTGAGTGCTAAAAATGTCTCTGTACATAATTTGTAATTCTAACACCAGGCATTTTTCTTTTGTTGATTTTGGCTTTAAATATAATGCAGCTGCACTTAAGTCCTCCCAATTATGGCTGCTCTGTTTGCTTTGCTGTTCTGTTTTGATGTCCCTGGATTTTGGCTGAAATTTTTAATTACTAGCTCCTTTCCCTTCAGGACCATTTTCTACAGACCTTTAGAAAGGGCTGTATTGAAGTTGTGTACACTGTATTAGGTAGCATATTGTTGGCAACTAAAGGAGCTTAACTTGTCATGTGACATTGCTGTTCGGTAAGCTCTCTTGGGCATCCTTCTTTAAAACAAATGGTGGAAGCAGTGTCCAATACCCCCAGTGAAAAATCTGTGCTTTCAAAAAAGAAAACACTGCATTCAGTCTAATTCTAGAAAGGTTCTTTGTATTCAGTTTTGCATTTTAATTGCAGAATGAATTTCTAAAATTTAGATTTATTATAAACAAATACTTCTCATGCCTGACTTACTAAATAGTCTTTGTTCTAGCCAGCCATTTAATTTTTCTGTTCATATTTTAAACGAATATAATTAATCTGTAGACTATATGATGCTTCATTTTACAGAAAAGCGGGTGTATTTTAAGATTTATAGGTTTTTTTAAAAGATTTGTTTTTATTACCTTATAATAAAAAGCATTCATTTGAGAAACCATTATTTTCTGTTGTGAAAGGCACCTAAAATTTTGTAGTTTCCTCTAGTTCTTTGAACTATTATAGAACACTAAAAAAAAAAAAAAACCCACAAAACTAAGTGAAATATAGTTAGAGATTTCATAGAGTTTTGTCTTATAAATGTCCGTAAGCTACCCCCTCCCCCCGGCCCCACCAAATGATCCATGGGCTATACTGAGATACAGCATAGACCTCTTCTCCAGGTCATTTCTGTTTGTCTTTTTTTAAAATATATATTTTTATTGATTTCAGAGAGGAAGGGAAAGAGAGATAGAAACATCAATGATGAGAAAGAATCATTGATCAGCTGCCTCCTGCATGCCCCTTACTGAGGATCGAGCCCGCAACCTGGGCATGTGCCCTGACTGGGAATTGAACCCAGGACCCTTCGGTCCATAGGCCGATGCTCTACCCACGGAGCCAAACTGGCTGGGGATAATTATTTATTTATTGATAGATTTTATTGATTTCAGAGAGGAAGGGAGAGGGAGAGAGAGGTAGAAACACCAATGATGAGAGAGAATCATTGATCGGCTGCCTCTTGCACGCCCCCCACTGGGGATCAAGCCCGCAACACTGGCATGTGCCCTTGACTGGAATTGAACCCAGGACCTTGAGTCTGCAGGTCGATGCTCTATCCACTAAGCCAAACCGGCTAGGGCTTCTGTTTGTCTTGACATACAGATCACTCTTCCTAAATTGAATTATTCTATTCCTAAGTGAATTATTTGACTCATCTACCCAGCTAATAAGCAATTTTGTTTTGTAGAAATATTTAATATTTTATTTCACCAAAATCCCTAAATCAGGGGTCCTCAAACTACGGCCCGCGGGCCACATGTGGCCCGCTGAGGACATTTATGTTCATAGTTTTTTTTTTAAACTATAGTCCGGCCCTCCAACAGTCTGAGGGACAGTGAACTGGCCCCCTGTTTAAAAAGTTTGAGGACCCCTGCCCTAAATAATGTTCTTGGGGATGGGTAAGTTTACCGAAGAACAATTTTTAAATGTTGGTTGATAATTGCAACCTTTTGTGTCTAGTTACATTCATCCTGGGTTTGGGCCTGGGCATTGTAATTTTTTTTAAGCTCCCCAAGGTGATTCTGATGATCAGCCAAGAACAGAGAACCACTGTGCTAAATACTTTCTATTTGTTCCTTAAAATGTCCCATAAGATAATTTTTCTGATTTGCTGTTTTCAGATGTTATGTTCTCTCCCTTTCCCCACCCCCAGTCAGTCATCAACTGTTAGCAACAGTGAGGAAGAGTTATTAACATCAGTACATTAAACCCACAGATGATGAGAAATAATTTTAGTCAGTGGGTTTAAACTACCTTTTACCAAGCCTATACACAAGACTCCAAATGTACTCAGACTGACAAATCTGAATGTTTACTACCTTCAAATGTTCTTGATTTCACTTCTGTTTTTGTTCTTGACACCCTGTCACCCAGATCGTTAGTACCTCAGTTCAACAAGTATTTTTTGAGCAGCTACTAGAATGAAGGCATTCTGAGGAGAGCAAGTAGTTTATAATCTCATCTGGCAAGAGAGATTTAGGAGGCCTAATGAATCTATATCTTATATACTAGTCCCTAGAACTGTCTGCATTCTAATAAGTTAATGTATCTAAAGTACATGGCATGCTGTACATTAATATGTCCCTTTTCCTCTCTTGTAGGTATCCAAACTATTGACTCTACCCAGGCCCTGTTCCTGCCAATTGGAGCATCTGTCTCTCTCCTAGTTATGTTCTTCTTCTTTGACTCAGTTCAAGTAGTTTTTACAATATGTACAGCAGGTAAATTAATTTCTGTCTATTCTTAACATTAACCTAAAAGGAAATGTGTTCGCCATTTTTTATCATCATTCAAAAGTTAAGACTTACTAGTTTACACTATGCCATTCATCAAGTTTTTCTTTATAAGTCTGGCTTTTCCTCCCCTCCCTCCTCCTTGAGCCACTTGAGACACATATTTCAAAACTGCCAACATAATCTGAACAAAAGGCCAGGGGTTGAAACCTCATGAGCTTTGTGACACCAGAACAGGATCACTTTGGCTGTGGCTCCTTGTCTGGTAGGTTACCAGAAAGTCCAGTTTGGCTCAGTGGTCATTGGCAACCCTTACTGATATTTCCACAGGTAGAAACATTGATATCTAATCAAGGTAATTCGACTGTCAGCTCTCTGATCAGTTTTTAAGCTAAGCAATGATGGAAATGTATAATATATGAACAAAATGCTAGACTTGTTAGGGGATAATACCTTAGCCCGCTATTTATCTCTTCTTGTTGAGATAGAAGAGAATGAGAAAATCGACCTATGCCTCCCCTACTTCATTCAAATCAGGCACTTTTTTTTTTAAAAGAGCTTATCTGTGCGATGCTGAAGGAAAATACTTTTCTTCTCTGGTTAATTTGATTGTATCTACTTGCCGAGAAAAGTATTCTGGGAAATGATTACGTTTCCATAAGTCATGCCATTTTTTATAATGGGAAAATAAATCACACACAACAAAATTTAACTATACATTTTCTCTCTGTAGTTCTTGCAACGATAGCTTTTGCTTTTCTTCTTCTCCCGATGTGCCAGTATTTAACAAGACCCTGTTCACCTCAGAACAAGTAAGTTGGAAATTTCCTCTAAATTATAAACTTGTATGGTTTTTTTTCCACACTTGTTAGCATTATTAGGAGTCTAAATTTCTTTTTTTTTAATTTTTATTGATTGATTTGAGAGAGAGAGAGAGAGATTTGTTGCACTTATTTATTCATTCATTGGTTGCTTCTTGTATGTGCCCTGATCGGGGTTAGAACCCACAGCCTTTGCATATTGGACGATACTGACTGAGCTACCTGGCCAGGGCCAGGTCTAAATTTCTTATTCTTGTATTGACTGGAGCTCACACATGCTAGAAAACTGGGGAGTGAGATGTTTGATTTTTAAAATTGGAAGATGGTAACACTTCCTTTTGCACCTTTTCATAGCAGAGGAAATATAAACAAATGCTAGGAAGTCAGAGTCCTTGTAATATGCTTCCTGCTTAGCTTATTGAAAGATGAGACTTTTCCTTTTAAAGCAGCGCTTTCATTCTTTTACTAGTGAGTTAGTGGAATATGAAAATCGTGGTCGACTCTGACATTCTTTGCCTTTTATCTTTAGTTTAATCCCATTGTTCACACCTTAACTCCTACAGCTATTGCTCCATGGAAACAGAAGTCTGTTGTTGATGGAGATGCTATATGCACTTAGGAAACCATCACTTGGGGCAGCTAATATTCCCAGGAATTAGTGATAATCAGATAGATTTATCTACACTAATAAAAGAGAAACATGCAAATTGACTATCCCTCTGCTACGCCCACCAGCCAATCAGGAGCAAGTATGCAAATTAACCCAACGAAGATGGCGACGGCCACAGAGCTGGAGCAAGCAGGAGGCTTGGGTTGTTCCCAGCAACAGAGGAAGCCAAGCTTCCCGCCTGCCCCGGCCGCCGCTCAAGGAGTGGCTGGAGGAAAAAAAAAAAAAGGAGGGGCTGGGAGCCTGGGTCACTGGGGGGCGTGGCCAGCCTGAAAACAGTCCTCAGCCCCTTACCCAGGCTGGCCAGGCACCCCAGTGGGGACCCCCACCCTGAAGGGGGTGTGGCCAGCCTGAAAATGGCCCTCAGCCCCTCACCCAGGCTGGCCAGGAACCCCAGTGGGACCCGCCACACCCCCATGGAGTAAGAATCCCTGCTGGGGGGGGTGGCCAGCCTGCAAACAGCCATCAGCCCCTCACCCAGACTGGCCAGGTACCCCAGCGGGAATCCCCACCCTGAAGGGAATGTGGCCAGCTTGATAACAGCCCTCAGCCCCGCACCCAGGCTGGCCATGCCCCGCCCCCCCCAGCAGGGACCCTCCATGGGGGCGTGGCTGGCCTGCAAACCATGGCCCCTCAGCCGCCCCACGCCCCAAGGGAACCCCCACTCTGATCCGGGACACCCTTCAGGGCAAACCAGCCAGCCCCCACCCATGTACCAGGCCTCTACCTATACTAATAAAAGGGTAATATGCTAATTAGACTAGGAGACCTTCCAGGAGACCTTCCGGATGTTCTTCTGGACAAAGCCATGGTGGTGGGGCCGAGGTAGAGACAGTTAGAGGCCAAGAGGGGAGGGCAGTTGGGGGTGATCAGGCTGGCGGGGGTGGGGGGCAGTTGGGGGTGAGCAGACCAGCAGGGGGGCCAGTTGGGGGCAAGCAAGCCATCAGTGGGGGTCAGTTGGGGGTGATCAGGACAGCGGTGGGGGGCAGTTTAGAGTGAGCAGGCCAGCAGGGGGGCAGTTGGGGGTGAGCAGGCCAGTGGGGAGGGAAGGTAGGGGTGAGCAGGCCAACAGGGGGGGCAGTTGGAGGTGAGCAGGCCAGCGGGGGGGCAGTATTTGGGGGTGAGTAGGCTGGTAGGCAGAGTGGTTAGGGGCAATCAGGCAGGCAGGCAGGTGAGCGGTTAGGAGCCAGCAGTCCCGGATTGTGAGAGGGATGTCCGACTGCAGGTTTAGGCCCGTTCCCTGTAAACCGGCAGTAGGACATCCTTCGTGGGGTCCCAGATTGGAGAGGGTGCAGGCCAGGTTGAGGGACACCCCTTCCCCCCACCCCCACCTCCCCCACCCCCACCCCCGTGCACGAATTTTGTGCACCGGGCCATTAGTTATAAGTATTAATTCATCCTTGCTAAATGAATTGAATTATTAACATTCTTTAATGTCTTCCTCATATAATAGAATTTCCCCTGTACTTAGAATCTTCAAAGATTGATGTTGTCACTTTAAACTTCTAAAAACTCATGTTGATAATTTGGGATAAAAAGTACATTATCAGCCCTAGCTGGTTTGGCTCAGTGGATAGAGCATTGGCTTGCCGACTGAAGGGTCCCAGTTTCGATTCCAGTCAAGGGCACATGCCTTGGCTGTGGGCTCGATCCCCCGTAGGGGGCACGCAGGAGACAGCCAATCAATGATTCTCTCTCATCATTGATGTTTCTATCCTCTCCCTGTCCCTTCCTCTCTGAAATCAATAAAAAAAAATTATACATTTTTTTAAAAGTACATTATCAGATGGGTTCAGAAATATAATTCTCTGAGCTCTCTGTAGTTTACTCTAAGAGGTTTGGTTATTTTTATAGCCAGGTACATAGATACTTGCCTCTTACTCTAATCTGGCCCTGGTGAACTCTGATCATGAAGAACCAGAAGAGAGCTTGGCTAGGGAATGAAATGTGTTGCCCGTTAGTCCAGTAAATGTCATGTGTTTCCAGGATTTCCTTTGGTTGCTGTGGACGTTTCACTGCTGCTGAGCTCCTGTCCTTCTCTCTGTCTGTCATGCTTGTCCTCATCTGGGTTCTCACTGGCCATTGGCTCCTCATGGATGGTGAGTAACTAACATGTGATGTTAAAATTCCAATGTAGTTTATAGGTAGTTAAATTGGGTCCCCCCTTCCTCTGCTGTCTGTGTATTAGTCATACTTCTTTTGATTACCATGAATATTAGGTATCCAAAGGTAGTGTTATGTATCATTGAGTTTTTTATTATTTTTACCCACATTTTAAAGATTTTTTAAGAAGAGCTTTTTTGAGGTATAATTCACATACATACCACACACAATTTACCTATTTAAAGTGTATGATTCAGTGGTTTTTGGTATAATCACAGAGTTGTACAACCATCACTACAGTCGATTTTAGTGCATTTTTATCACCCAACCTCTAAAACCGGTTGCCAACCGGTGGTCCGTGAGGTCCGAAAGGTTGGCGACCGCTGCTTTAAAACACATACCCAGTAGCAATCACTTCCCCTTGCGCCCCACCCCCCCACACCCAGGCCCAGTCACCCACTAGACTACTTTGTGTCTCTGAATTTGCCTCTTCTGGACAGTTCAAAACCAAGGATGTTCTTCTGCTCATGGTCAAATTGGATAGAATTTAACAAAAAGGATTTTAAACTCTATTTTCCCCCCCCTGTAATCCGGAATCAATAATATAGTCTTAATAGAGAAGAAATTTTAAACCTAAGGGAAACTAAAATCTTACCCTTCTATTTCAAGAGATTTTTTTCTCTCATAAGTTATTTTAACCAGTGGAAGGATTTGAAATTTATATGTACGAAATTAATTAGTGAAGAAACTGCATATTAACAGGGAAGAAACTATAGAGTGGATTGTAAGCTCTGTAAAATTATATTTGAATGGCATGTTATTTTAATCAAAGGTGATAATTACCGAAAAAGGTACTTCTTAAAAAACATACAAAATACGTGATATACTTATTTTTAAATATGTTTTTTGCTTAAGAAGATAAAATTATATTGATGGAGAATAGATCAGTGGTTGCCAGTGGTTCTATGGAGAGAAGAGTTTGAATATAAAGAAATAGCACAGGGATTTTATTGGGGTGGTACAGCTGTTCCATACACTGAGTGTGGTGGTAGTTCTATAAATCTGTTAGAATTCACAGAATCATACATCTAAAGAACAACTGTCAATTTTACTGTTTGATAACCTTAAAAAATTTAAACATATATATTTGTAACTATATAAATATATAATTTGTTTGTATATATTTGTTGTCATAGTTGTTATTCAAATTTTTTTGAGTGCCTATCATATACCAAATATTCAAAGTCAAAAGCGGTTCCTTGAGGTTACAGGTCAGGTTAACCTTTAGACTTACATACAGTGAGTCAAAATCACCAGTGCCTGCTCCCTGCTGTGATTCACCTTTGCTGATTTCTGACTACTTTGGTGTTATTTTAGCATCATACATTGCCGTATAAAAAATATTTACTGTGATCATCTGCTTCAGTACCTTAGTGCCCATTGTGCATGTAAGCATTCTGAAGTACAGTGTTTAAAATGTTCAAGTGGTTGTCAGAACTGCTACATTTTCCAAATTGAGTATCAGTGCTTTCGGTATTCTTAGGAATTGGTGTTTTGTACTTCAGTGCTTCTGGAGGTTGATAAAGAGTAAGTTGAGAAACAGACATTACATCCAAGAGTCACACGAGCTGCTCGCCCAGCTTGTGGGAGCAGGGTGATGTCTATTTTATATACTAGTATACTAGGTGTTGAGAGTGATGCCGTGGCACATGTGTTTGACTTTTCCTGAGATTAACTCTTGATTTCTGTAGCAGAATGGTTGAACTAATAGC
The DNA here is from genome assembly GCF_951640355.1 of Cnephaeus nilssonii. Taxonomy (NCBI): domain Eukaryota; kingdom Metazoa; phylum Chordata; class Mammalia; order Chiroptera; family Vespertilionidae; genus Cnephaeus; species Cnephaeus nilssonii. Next base: position 4,377,541 of record NC_137093.1, read on the forward strand.
ACAGGTATAAATTGAGCACTTATTTTACTCCACCTACACAAACGTTATGTGAAATGAGCCGACGAAGCTCCAGGTGCCACTCTTTCAACTAGAGTGAACAGCCTATATAATAAAGTGATAATATGCAAATTGACCATCACACCCTCACAAAGATGGCTGCCTATGACCAGGCCGGCAGGGGGGTTAGTGAGGGGCGACCAAACGACTGAACAGCAGGCTGTGAGGGGTGACCGGGCCAGCAGTGGGGGCAGTGCGGGGTCACTAGGCCGGCGGGGGGGAGCAGTTGGGGGCAATCAGGCTGGCAGGAGGTGGGCAGTTGGGGGCGACCAGGCCAGCAGGGGGTGCAGTAAGGGGTGACCAGGCCGGTGGGGGCAGTTGGGGGCGACCTGGCCAGCAGTGGGGGGGCAGTTAGAGGCAATCAGGCCGGTGGGGGGAGGGGGGCAGTTAGGGGCGACCAGGCAAATAACAATATTGTTATTTGCAGTAACAGTAAGGACTCACACCACACAATGGCTACAAAGTGAGTGTACATACATGAAAGATGTGATAAATTGAAAATGAACCCAGAGTTTCTTATTTGGAAGCTTAGAGATAGAATGACATTGTCTAGAGCCGCAATTTTCAACTGGTGTGCTGCAAGAATTTTTAAAGGGTTTGATCGATAGGTGGTGTGGTGTGTTAGCGAAAAGCTGATGAGTCTTGTGCACACAGACCTAGTGTTCAAGGATCGTTTGACCAGGCTCACAGTCTGCATCCCCTGACCAGCTCAGAGACTAGAAGAGTCTTCACAGATGTCTAGCCAGCCCTTCACTCTACAGCACTTGCTACTAAGCTATGACTAGAAAATGTTTAGTGTCAGAAATCTAGAAATCAGTTTTTTTGTTTTAAAATACTAGACTCTGGCACTTAGTCCACATAGGGCTTAGCTATCTAGAGATCTTAGAAGCAAGACGGCTTAAGCCCTTACAGGTTACATAATGCTTTTCAAGAACATTTAAGCTCCGTTTGGTGTCTCTGTCTGTCCTTCCCCTGCTGGATGTGGAAGACAAGGTGATAGCAGAGATTATATCAGTAATAAATTGGAAGTAATTATAGCTAAGTAGCTAAGATTAATAATTTACTTCCCTAACACTGTTGCTTAATTTACATTTAACCAAAAGGTAAGTTTGTCGGTCAAGCTATTAGGGAGTCTTGGGAGTTTCTCAAGCAGCATGGAGCAAGGGAAGGAATCATCTCTCTTCATTTGGGCTTGGAAAAGCCCTTAGGAGAAAGTAAGATTGTTCAGAGTTACTTGAATGAAAGAATGACAAAAAAGAGAAGCAAACTAGATGAATAGTTGTTTCAGTGGTAAGACATAGCTTGTAGCAATATTTGGGTGTAGGAGTGATATTCATTCAAAAGACTTATATTAAGAACCTTCTCTGAAGTGCTCAAAAGGGATGCTTTCCGCTTCTTCAAACATGGAACTTCAAGGACAGTAGGGAGACTTGGTTGGCATGGAAAGAGGTTATTGCTCACTGGAGAGGAGAGGTTGAAGAATAGGAATAGCCCAGCCGGTGTGGCTCTGGTTGAGCGTCAACCCATGAACCAGGAGGTCAGGGTTTGATTCCTGTCAGGGCACATGCCCGGGTTGTGCGCTCAATCCCCCGTAGGGGGCGTGCGTGCAGGAGGCAGCAATCAGTGATTCTCTCTCATCATTGGTGTTTCTGTTTCTCCCTCTCCCTTCCTGTCTCTGAAATCTAATTAAAAAAGGAAAGAAAGAAAGTAAAGAACAGAGATACAGGGAGATGGAGCCTGCGGCCAGCCTGTGTGCACAGCACTCTTCTGTGAGCTGTGCCTGAGGGTGCGCGGCTATGGCATAGACTGATCCACCTCAGAGCGGGGAGCCTGGTGGCCTTGAGGCAGGGCATGCTGTGAACTGATTTGTACAGTGGCAGTGAAGAGGAAGTGGGAGAGGAAGTGTGGGGAAGCTGACCAAGGTTTGCAGTAACAGTAAGGACTCACACCACACAATGGCTACAAAGTGAGTGTACATACATGAAAGATGTGATAAATTGAAAATGAACCCAGAGTTTCTTGTTTGGAAGCTTAGAGATAGAATGACATTGTCTAGAGCCGCGATTTTCAACTGGTGTGCTGCAAGAATTTTTAAAACATGCAGTACCTGACTGTTTAGTCAGGGGCACTGACCTCTTTTCCCTGAGATTGTCAAATTAAAAAATGTCAACAGCCAACACAACAATTGCTGTCCATTGTGAATGAATCAAAATTATACCTATTTTTCTTGTCAGATTAGCAAAAAATATATTTTTTGGTGTGCTGCAGAATTTTAGTAATTAGTTTATGGGTGCCAGGAGATGAAACGTTGGAAAATCGCTGGTCTAAGTCATGGAAAATTCTGTCACTGAGCAGAATTTTGTCTGGTCTGCTTGGTCTGGCCTAGGTAAGTAGGTTTAGCGTAAGATGAGTGATTAAGCATGAGTGATGCTTGGAGACCTGTAAAGGTTCCTGCTGGCTTAGGATTAAGCGATTGAACGGTAAATTGAATAGACAAGTTCTGAATGGACCACTCAGCTGCATGTGTCAGAGGCATGTGCATTTAACCTCGGGAGCCTGCCCTTTTGCTTGTCCGCCCGTGGGTTCCCGCACCCCTCTGTTATCAGCAGTCAGTCCTCTGACCCGCACTGCCCACCTCAGGTCTTCATTTCTTCCTTGGTTCCCTTGATGCTTTCCACTCCGTGTATCACTTTAAGTTCCTGAAAAGATCACCTCTTGCTACCCCACAGCGTCACTGCGGCCAGCGTTCCTCCTTCGGTCTGCTCTCCGGTCGTCAGTTCCCAGCCGGTCCCAGGGGCTCTTCCCCCGCTGACCACTCTCGTCCCCGAGCCGGCAGAGCTCACACCGCCGGCTATTTACCGGCAGCACGGCCAGCGTGTGTCTCTGGGGAACCTCGTTATTAAGAAATCAGTGTGGGGTGGTTCTAAGTGGGTCTCAAGTACATTTCTTAACGCCTTAAACAGAGTTCAGCTTGCAACTTGAAAAGTTTGAATCTTTGCAAAGCCTAATTGACTAATACAGTCCGTTACATTCCTTTGAAATGGCATGCATTGGCATATATTCTACCAGTTTGGTTCTGAAGGAGACCCTAGTAAAATGAGCCTCCTAGATTATTATAAAGCCGGGCATTAGGTCTTTATCACAGCTCTCCAAAATACACACTGGAGCCCCGTGAATGCCTGGTAACAAAAATGACAGGAGGAATAGAGAGAGTTTTTCTTCCTAATTTTACTGTTTTTCAACCCTTCTCTGTTGTAGGGATGGGAATTATTTTTCTCTTCTGTTTATGCAACACCATACCTAAAGTAGGAACTCATTAAATATTAGTTGAATTGCTACATCCTGGGTATGCCCAACTGTTACACATGTATGCCTCGTTTTATTACGCTTCACTTTAGTGGGCTTCACAGATACTGCATTTTTCACAAACTGAGGGCAGGACCCTCCACTAGCAAAAAGAATATGACTCTTTATTGCGATACTCACTTTATTGTGGTAGTCTGGGACCTAACCCATAATGCCTCTCAGATATGCCTGTATCTGCCCACTTTGTTACATACATTGACAATTTACCAACATTTTTAAAATGATACACGCCTGTAATATGGCTTTACTTGCTTTTCTTAGACTAATTTGGAATTTGAAGCTGATAGTGATAGAACATAATTTTTCATTTATTCAGCAAATATTTGTTGAATGTCAGTTGCTGGGGATCCAGAGGAACAGATAAGCCATGGTTTCTGTTTACGAGGAGCACACAGCTTAGGGAATAAACTTCGTGTGTATAAATAATGATACTATTGTAAAATGGACGCAAAGAAAACAGCAGCTTAATCTGGCCAGGTCAGGAAGGGCTTTCTGTCCTGGCCTCTTAAGAACGAGGATGAATTTCCAGGGAAGAAGCCAGGTCAGGGCCCCCTGGGCAGAGCAGGGAAGAACATGGTATGTGCTGAACAGTGCGATCACATGTGCGTGGCCTCGGAGCAGCAGGACGTGCACACTGAGGGCAGGCCCTGGTTGAGCAGCTCTCCTGGCATCCCACTGCAGTGAGAGCCCCCAGGAAGTCCAGGAATCAGGCCTGTTCTCCGGAGACGGGAGGGAGAGCTGAAGGCAAGGAGAGACCATTCATCTGCCAGGCCGTCATAGGCTCCGGGATGGGATGGAAGCCTTGCCCTCGAGGACCTTACCTTTCAGTTGTGAGGAGAGAGAATTTTTAAAAGGATACATCCTGTGCCAGATTTTGAGAGGGGCAGGGACAGAGAGGCATGAATCGCTGGGACAGTGTCCCTGAGGAAATGAAAGGGGATGCCGTAGAGGGTGGATTAACTTGAAAGCAAGGAGCAGGGAGGATGAATCTGCAGGAATGGGGGAGGCAGGAGACAGAGGCCCGAGGCCCACGGCTGAGCCTGTCTTGGAGCTTTGTCAGAATGGAGACCCTCCTGGCCTCACACAGTGGGACACTCTCTGAGTGTGAGAGAAGGGATCCCCCAAGTACCAGCAGGTCACAATGGGCTGAAGCGGGCACTTTTGCACTGGAGGGTGTACATTCTTGGACCAGAGCTGAAGGCTGCCTGATTGTTGAGGGGGCTTCCAACGTGGTTGGATTTACAAGCTGAACAGCCTGTACTGCACACTGACTGCTGTCTCCTCCCCAGCCCTGGCCATGGGCCTCTGTGTCGCCATGATCGCCTTCGTCCGCCTGCCCAGCCTCAAGGTCTCCTGCCTGCTTCTCTCAGGGCTCCTCATCTATGATGTCTTCTGGGTAAGTGTCTGTGGAAGCCGCTGCTCTCCTTTGTGTGTAATTGGAGTCTGGCTGGCCGGGGTACCGCCTGTCTAAGGCCACCCCCTCCAGTCCTGAGCTGTCTGTGTTACAAGGTGAGCCGGCAGCTGGTTGACGTGTTACAGAAGACAATACGTGTGTGATAGTTATGGTGGGAGAGGGAGTAGGCAAAGTTCTCTGCCTCAGAGCATGCAGTCAAAAAAGCTTGATGGCCCTAGCCCATTTGGCTCAGTGCGTCGAGCATCAGTCCAAGAAGTGAAGGGTCCCGGTTCGATTCCGGTCAAGGGCAGGTACCTTGGTTGCAGGCTCCATTGTCGGCCCTGATCGTGGGGATGTGCAGGAGGCAACCAATCAATGTCTCTCTCACATCAATGTTTCTCTAAAAATCAATGGAAAAATACCCTCGGGTGAGGATTAACAAAAACAAAAGCTTGCTGTCACAGTTTGCTGCAGCTCTGCTCTTACGAACAAAAAGGGCAGGTTGCTTCTAACTCCCTCTCTTAAAGGAGACTCTCTCTTCGGCAGGTGTTTTTCTCCGCCTACATCTTCAATAGCAACGTCATGGTGAAGGTGGCCACCCAGCCAGCTGACAATCCCCTCGATGTGCTTTCCCGGAAGCTGCACTTGGGGCCCAATGTTGGGCGCGACGTTCCTCGCCTGTCTCTGCCTGGAAAACTGGTTTTCCCGAGGTAGGACTGACACACCAGGCTCAGGACAGCGAGCACACGCCTTCCTGTGCCTTCATTAGTTGGTCTTTGTCATCCACATTTTAATCCTAGACTGGGAAGGGTGTGAGTCAGCATCTCCATCTTACAAATGAGGAAGAATGTTGACTTGACTTGCAAAGGTTTATCACTAAGGGATACAGGTGCTGCTTTTTATTATTGACTAACGTTATCAAATAACCATAGGTTATTACTGTTAATACTTTCCAGCCAACTTCAAAATATATTAACAGGGGATTCTGGATCTTTCTACTTCTAAGACATTTGTAAAAATACGTCCTAATGCTTAAATTATACAGTTCCTGGTAATAGAATCCTGAAAAAATTAATGTGTTGCTTTAATCTCCTGTGTCTGGTAGTAGTTGGGTGCTTATTTGACGTCTCAGCAGTGAAGGTGTGACAGTGAATTGCTTGGCATTTCTAGAGAGGGCAGTGCTTACATGGTCACTTGCAGTCATCTACAAGGTGCTCTCCGCAGCACTGAGGGCGGGGGAAGACTTTATTGCTAGTGCTCTTGTGGCTTTTAATCTCTAAACTCTTCAGACCTATCATGAACCAGCAGAGATTCTCATCTGCCATTCAGATAAGTTCTCTGACTTCTTAAAAGCTGACAGATTGCCAAAACCGGTTTGGCTCAGTGGATAGAGCGTCGGACTGCGGACTGAAGGGTCCCAGGTTCGATTCCGGTCAAGGGCATGTACATTGGTTGCAGGCACATCCCCGGTGGGGGGTGTGCAGGAGGCAGCTGGTCGATGTTTCTGGCTCTCTACCCCTTCTCTCTTCCTCTCTGTTAAAAATCAATAAAAAAATATATTTTTTAAAAAAAATAAAAATAAAAAGCTGACAGACTGCCCAGAGGAGGAGAGCAGGGTTTTACAGCGTGGCCTCCCTGACCTCTGACACTGCCTTCCAGCTCCACTGGCAGTCACTTCTCTATGCTGGGCATTGGAGACATTGTGATGCCCGGACTCCTGTTGTGCTTTGTCCTTCGTTATGACAACTACAAAAAACAAGCCAACGGTGACTCCTGCGGCGCCTCTGGACCCGCCAACATCTCTGGACGCATGCAGAAGGTCTCCTACTTTCACTGCACCCTCATCGGATACTTCGTAGGTAAGAGAGACTCGGACACTGCATTTGGATCCCCTCTCTGGCTGTCCTCCTCCCTGGAATTAAATCAGGTCTTCCAGCTGCAGACCCTGGGTGGAAGGAGAGCAGCAGTTGCTTGCTGTTAATAGATAACCACCCAGGAAAACACCGCCCACGCCCATGAGATGACAGGTGCTGACTGTGCTGGCCCGCCCAGTTTGCTGTCTGAAGAACATTGTAGTAAGAGTACTGTTTGGCCTCAAAGCCAAGAACACCTGCCACATAATGATCATGGGTCAGTCTATACGCTTAATTAAAAATCTCAAGCTTATTGAAGTCACGTATATTTCCCTTCATTTGTTCTGTCACTTCGGACTCTCCCTAGGCCAGCTTTTCTCCAGCCAGCTCACTTACAGGCAGATCGGAACAGGGTAACCCGCCTGCCCCTGCAATACCTCCTGCAGCACGTCACTGATTCCATTGCACTTGCATGTACATGGTTCATTTCAGTCCCAAACTCTGAGGGGACAGAGCAAAGGTGTTACCCCCATCAGACAACTGTTGGGAGGCTCCCAGAGGTGAAATGCCTTAACCAAGGTTACAAAGCTTTGGAAGTAGCAGAGTTGAAACTTGAACCCAGGTCTTTTGCTTCCAAGTCCAACATCACATACCACAGTAGAGAGAGGGAGGCCAGGCACACTGAGGGCTGAAGTGGGAGTTGGTCACAGGTCCTTGGAATTCAAGGATTTCTTTTTAAACTGTGCTGTCCATGTTTCTTTAACTGCTCGAGCTAGACACTTAATAACCTGCCCGTTGGCTGGAACATGCCTGTTGCTGGATGTGTCTTGGCACCAGAGGGCGTATATCTCTAATGTGACCGTCCCCTCGCAGGGCTGGCCCCTGGCCCTCACTCTCGAATGCTTCTCTATCCTCACAGGTCTGCTCACTGCTACTGTGGCATCTCGCATTCACCGAGCAGCGCAACCTGCCCTCCTCTATTTGGTGCCATTTACCTTATTGCCACTCCTCACGATGGCCTACTTAAAGGTGAGAGAAGCAGTTATAAACCTGTGAGAGCAATAACTTGGCGTTGATCTTGGATTTGGGTATGTATTCTCCTTGCTGGAGGTGGTTCTACCTAAGCCCCTGATCTTGACAGCGGGGTCTTGTTCTTTCATTTTACTAACCTGATCTTAGCAGCATCTTCCAGATTCTGGCAGCCACTGAGTTAGACCACGGCGCCCCCTGCTCCTGGGTCATTAACGGGCACCCTAGAGCCAGCTGTAGACTTCTCTTAAAAGCAGCACCTAACAGCTCTCAATGCTCTGCATTCAGGGTTGAAGTAGGAGCAAGCAGAAGCAGCAGGGCCAACACACCCACCTGGCCTTTCTCCAGCGAGCTGCTCTGCCGGCAGGCTTAGTGCCCCGGGTGCTGTAGGGCCTGCTTGGCTACACGTGGCTTTCCAAAACTACTGGGCCCTTAAAGCCTGCACAGAGGTCTCTCCTACAGGGGACCACTCAGTACAGCAAACCAGATAAAGACTAGAGAGCCGAGGAGTACCCCGGGGTCGGGGGGGGGGGGGGTGAGCACCATCATTGACGGTTCCTCTCTCCACCTCCATAGGGTGGGCAGGGCTCTGTCCTGCCTGCAAGATCTCTGCAGTGTATTCCTAGATACGTGGCTGGAGCTATTTCTGCCTGAACAAAGGAGCAGGCAGGATCAACAGGGCATTATTGCACGCACCTGGCCTCCTTTTAATACCCCATTCACACCAATGGATAATTATCCAGACAGAAAATAAATGGAAAAGGAAAGACCATAACCAGAAATATCAAATGCCAAAAGCCTCAGTATAGCCAGATATTCAATAAATACAGCAAATCAGACAAAAGCTATGACCAAGGCTGAAAGGAAAAAAACACACACAAAAATCTTAAATAAGTAGTTTGGAGATACACAACACAAAAAAATCTAAAATATGGCATCAAGAACATAAAGCATGGAGGGGGTGTAAAAATGTAGTCCTTATAGAATATATATATAGGGTGGAGCAAAAGTAGGTTTACCATTGTTCGTCTATATATATAAAAGCCTAAGCGACCGGCCAACCGGTAGCTATGATGCACACTGACCACCAGGGGGCAGCCGCTCAACACAGGAGCTGCCAAGCTGTGGTGATTTGGCAGCTGGAGTTCTCAGGTGATACACCGGAACTAGAGAGGAGGGAGCCCGATTCCAGGATGCATCACCTGAGAACTGCCCTCTTGCAGTCTGGGACCCCTTAGGGAATGTCGGAGAGCCGGTTTCAGCCTGGTCTCCACAGGCCAGGCCAAGGGACCCCACCGGTACACAAATCTGTGCACCAGGCCTTTAGTAAAGTATTTATTACATAATAATACAAGAATAAACGCTTTCACATTCCCACAACTGTAAACCTACTTTTGCCCCACCCTCTGTTTTTACTTTTAACACCTATCAGTTTAAAATAGACTGCTATACATAAATGTCATGGTAGCCACAAACCAACAAAAGATATATACAAAAAGAAACCGTAACTAAACAAAACAGTAAAACACAAGGGAAGAGATCAGGAGAAGAAGAAAGAAATAGAGGACATGTATAAAACTGAACAAAACGGCCTAAGTACATGCTTATCAATAATATTAAATGTAAATGGATTAAATGCTCCAATAAAAACACATAGGGTGGCTGAATGCTGCTTACTTCAATTTGAAAGACATAGACTGAAAGTAAAGGGATGGAAAAAGATATCCCATGCAAACAGAAATGAAAAGAAAGCTGAAATAACTCTTTATATCAGATTAAATAGATTAACCTTTTACACTTGGATGTCGAGTATGACTCGACACGGTTAGCATCGGTAGCAGCTCGAGAAAAAAGCGAGTGCAAAGGGTTAAAGAAAAGGACATTACATAATTGTAAAGGAGTAATCCATGAAGAGGACATAATTGTAAATGTCTGTGCATCTAAAATACATAAAGCAATTATTAATGGACAGAAAGGGAGAAACTAATATAATAATAGTAGGGATTTTACCATGACATTTAAAACAAATACCATATAATCTCACTTTGATGTGGAATCTAAAACTGACTGACATTTAGAAATAGAAAATAAGAGCATTATCTTATTCCCAAGATTTCTGTTTTTAACTCCATTTACAGATGAGGAAACAGACAGGTAAATTAACTTGTTCAGGTCCTCTGGCTCATAAGTGATAGAATTTGTGCTGGATGGGGTTGGTAAAAGCCCCTCCCTGCCCCAGGGGCCCAAGAGCTCTTCTAGGGAGTTCTTCAAAGAATGGTGGGTTCTGTTCAGTGAGTCCCGTGGAAGCAGCCTGAGACCGAGGATCAGAAAAGCCTTGTAGGTGCGTGTGCCTCCAGTGTAAGCCTGAACTTAGTCACGTTCCTTTTTCCCAGGGTGACCTGCGGCGGATGTGGTCTGAGCCATTCCACTCCAAAGCCAGCAGCTCCCGATTCCTGGAAGTATGATGGATCGCAGTGACCAGATGGCCATCCTAGTCTTTGCTGTCAACACGTTTCCCTTGGAGTTGGCCTGGTACTCGGAGGTGTGCCTGTTTAAGGAACTGACGTGGGACTGGATTTTGCGTTTGCAGGAGCGAGGTGCTGGGGCCCTGCGTGGATCCTCTCTCCCGCCGCGGTGGAGGTGGAGTCCCTCTCGGTGACAGGCCCTCCCCAGCGCTCCTTCCTCTCCTGCTCCATGGACCTGCAGTAGACTGTTACCGTGGGAGACGGCGGTGTGACTGTTTAAAGCTGACAACGGCATGGGGTCGTTCTGTACCTTTTGAACACTAAAAGGATGAAAAACATTAGCAAAGTGAAGTTTCTTCAGTGAACCCTCAAGAACTTTGGGATCAGTTTCCAATGGGGACTCCGTTTCAGAGAACTGAGACAGAAGCTCTTCTGTCCTTGTCTTCTTCTTTCCTTTTTTTGGATTTATTAAATATTTTCTGTGGTGTGAAATGACTTACTAAATCCACAGACATTGAGTGACTTCTTGCAACATACACATACGAATTGTAAAGCGTTCATGTCCACCCAGATGTGTCGGCAGTGAATGGGGGCACGGTTTTTATACATACACACGCACATAGATATGTATGAATAAACAAAACCTAAAACCTGCTAAGATCATGCTGTGTAGCAGACAGGGGCTCGCTGTGATTGTTAGCATGTAGAGCCGTTTTCTCTGGCTTTCTTGTACATGGAAAAGCTGCTGTCTTCCCCTCCACGACAGAGCGTGCAGTTAAAAACCAGTATAGTGTTTGTACTGATATACTCATGGGCGTTAGGGGATCTCATTTGGTTGTGGTCAGTATAGCAAATTAGGGATGAAAAGATAAACCTTTTTGGCCCTTTTTGTTTTTGCAGGCTTCTCCCTTGCAGCGTTTAGTCCTTCCTTCCTGAACTGATGCATGTATTATAGCAGCCGGCGTCTTTGTGCTTCTGATCATAGTAATGGACTACTTGTAAATACATTTTTCTATTTTCTATTTTTTTGTATTTTTTTTTTTTGGCATTTTGTTTCATTGGTGTGCTGTATTTTCCATGCCCTCACTCCTTTAAGAAAAAAAAAAGGAAAAAACAACACAATCCTCTCCTTGCTGTTGTGATTATAGTCTTGGTTTACCTGTGGTGACAACTGGGTATTGGGGACAAATGTCATGTGCCCCCCCACACACACACACACATTCCAGGATGCGCCAGATATTCCAGGAATTGTGGGCAGAGCAAGCGGCCCTGTCCCCTTTGCGGCCTTTGCCAGAGAGCAGCGTTCCCATGGTAACCAGTGTGAGTGCCGTGCGCCAGCCTTTGTCTAGCAGCCCCGCCTGGTAAGGAAGTGCCCAGTGTGCAGGGGCAGAGGGAAGCCTGGAATTGGCCTGCGTACCGACCGCGGAGGCTGGAGCGGGGCGCGCGTCTCCGTCTCCCGCAGCAGGGGACCGCCCGCCCGCCCGCCCTGACCTGCGTGATGAGCCGTGCGCTGTGGGTCCTCGGCCTGGTGGCGCCGTGGCCTTGGGAGTGGGAAGCCGCCAGGGCGGTGCATTCCTCTGTGTCTTCAAATCCTCTGAGGGCCGCCTCGTCTTTAGTTTTGATGTTTGTTTTTTAAAAATAAATGACTCCTTTCTAGACTTGGTCATCTCCTCTTCACTTCTGGTTGTTGGTACCCGACTCCCTCGCCTGCCTGCTCCGTCTGCACCGGAGTGCGAACCGGAGACCCTCCGGACGGGCCCAGCTCTGGTCCAGCGCTGACTGAGCGCAGCCTCTCCGGAGCCACCGGCCGGGGTGAGGTGCCCAGGCCCACGCTCTTCTCGGCTCCAGGAGGCGGGGGCTCCCCAGCGGCGGGCTGGGGTGGCTTCCGGAATGACTAAAGGCAAGTGCCAATAATAGAAATGTCATTTGGTCTGGCAGTTGGTCATTTTAATTTTTCTAACTTCTCATACAAAAACTGAATTCCAGACAGGAGGAATGTAATTTCTTGTTCTCACTTCTGTGCAGGTTTAGGGGGGAAGACACGGGACTCCTGAGTGTAATTTGGATTCCATTTGCTAGTCTTCAGGGTCCTTAACCTGCCACGCCTCCAAAACGGAAACCACCCCCACACCCCACGATATTTTGAATTTAATTTAAAAAATCAATTTGCAATGAATATTATAAAAATAAATGTATTACAATTCAGGTGTTCTTGAATATTTTCAGCTGAAAATTATCACGAAAAATGATTTTAAAGTTGGTCAGGGCTGCCACTGAGGGAAAACGTTTTTTTATAGACACGCGTGGCGTGCGTGTGGGGAAGGTCCGCCGCGGGCCTCTGCAGACGCTTATGGCGTGCAAGGGGTTAAAGCGTGGGCCGAGAAACTGCAGATGTTCCTGTGGTTTTGGGGAGGGGGAACCCCATGCTTTTATATCTCTCTACATCGCCCCCTCCCCTCTCCCTGCCTGGGGTGCTATGGCCTCGTCTTACTCCTCCTGGCTTCTCAGATGCTCTGAGTCGGGGGTTTGCTAAGAAGTCGTGCATTGGGCAAGGTGTGTTTGCAAAGTTCCAGCGCCGCCTACCCCTTCCTTCCCCATGGCCCCGAGGTTCTCCCGTGACTGCCGTGGGACCGCACCCTCAGCTAAGGAAGGTGAGACGGCCACGTTGATCCAAAGCCACATTTCGTCGCTGTTCCCGAGCTCGGCCTCTTGTGGAGAAGACCGTGCACAGCGGCCGGTGTGGGAGCGGTGCCCCGGAGGGTGGCTGCCCGTCACACAGGTGAGGACGTTGGCCACACACAAAACGGACTGTGCTCAGGGTGGAGGGAAGAGTCTGTTTTGCCAAAAAAAAGTATTAAAAATAGAATCTGCTGTGTCTGCATAGCAGCTCTCGCATGACTGCCAGCCCGGCCGTGCCGGGTAGACGTGTCTGTGAAGTCAGAGCCTCGGAACGGAGCGGTTGTACATCCACGGCGTGCACTGGGCATGACGTGTGCAGGGGCGGCCGCCCCGGCCTCCCGGCCACATTTCCTTGGTGGGCCGTGGCCTTCTGCCTTGTGGGGAACGCCAGGCAGGACGTGGGTGTCCAGAGGACAAAGACAGAGGGCAGCAAGGTGGCCACTTGCCAGCATTCCAGCCTCAGGAGGGTGCCAGCTCCTCGGCCGGCCCCACGGGCAGGTCCTGGCCCTGCAGTGGGAGACGTGCTGCCCTCCGGTGGTGGTGAACGCGGAGCTCCGGATGGAGAGACCCCCTCACCCCACTCCCCCGCTCCCCCCCTCCTTCCCCTCATCCCCACACTCCTGTGCTGCCCGATGTCACCTGCTGCCATCCGCTCCCACCATGGCCTTCACCACTCTACTCCCAACGCCTGCCAGTGAGGGGGGGCCCCGCAGGTGGGAGGCCTGGGCCAGGAGGTGAGGGGGCCCTCAGGTGAGAGGCCTGGGCCAGGAGGTGAGGGGGCCCTCAGGTGAGAGGCCGGGCCAGGAGGTGAGGGGGCCCTCAGGTGAGAGGCCTGGGCCAGGAGGTGAGGGGGCCCTCAGGTGGGAGGCCTGGGCCAGGAGGTGAGGGGGCCCTCAGGTGGGAGGCCTGGGCCAGGAGGTGAGGGGGCCCTCAGGTGAGAGGCCTGGGCCAGGAGGTGAGGGGGCCCTCAGGTGGGAGGCCGGGCCAGGAGGTGAGGGGGCCCTCAGGTGAGAGGCCTGGGCCAGGAGGTGAGGGGGCCCTCAGGTGGGAGGCCGGGCCAGGTGGTGAGGGGGCCCTCAGGTGGGAGGCCGGGCCAGGAGGTGAGGGGGCCCTCAGGTGGGAGGCCGGGCCAGGAGGTGAGGGGGCCCTCAGGTGAGAGGCCTGGGCCAGGAGGTGAGGGGGCCCCGCAGGTGGGAGGCCTGGGCCAGGAGGTGAGGGGGCCCTCAGGTGAGAGGCCTGGGCCAGGAGGTGAGGGGGCCCTCAGGTGAGAGGCCTGGGCCAGGAGGTGAGGGGGCCCTCAGGTGGGAGGCCGGGCCAGGTGGTGAGGGGGCCCTCAGGTGGGAGGCCGGGCCAGGAGGTGAGGGGGCCCCGCAGGTGGGAGGCCTGGGCCAGGAGGTGAGGGGGCCCTCAGGTGGGAGGCCTGGGCCAGGAGGTGAGGGGGCCCCGCAGGTGGGAGGCCTGGGCCAGGAGGTGAGGGGGCCCCGCAGGTGGGAGGCCTGGGCCAGGAGGTGAGGGGGCCCTCAGGTGGGAGGCCTGGGCCAGGAGGTGAGGGGGCCCCGCAGGTGGGAGGCCTGGGCCAGGAGGTGAGGGGGCCCTCAGGTGGGAGGCCTGGGCCAGGAGGTGAGGGGGCCCTCAGGTGAGAGGCCTGGGCCAGGAGGTGAGGGGGCCCTCAGGTGAGAGGCCGGGCCAGGTGGTAAGGGGGCCCTCAGGTGAGAGGCCTGGGCCAGGAGGTGAGGGGGCCCTCAGGTGAGAGGCCGGGCCAGGAGGTGAAGGCTGACAGGACCTGCGCCCGGATGCAGAGGGTGGGGACGAAGACGGCGCCGGGGCTTTACCTGAACCACGAATTGCCCAAACGGAGAGCAGCTAAAACTAAACCCAGCGCAACACAGGAGTCTTCAGACGGAACGGAATGAGGCTGGGGGTGCACCGATGGGACCGGAAGCCCGACCCTCATGCAGCCGCTTGGCCTCGGGGAGGGGCAGCCCGGAGCCACCTCGTCAGGAGCGGGGGACGGCGCCCCCTTCCAGGCTTCACCACTAACCGCGCTCTGGGCCGGGCGCTGGGCTGGCGGCAGTCACAGCCAGCCTGACGCAGGGGACACGGCTCTTCCCACGGCTTGGGGTGAGGGAGGCTGGCCCCTGAACCCCAGTCCCGGCTTGCAAACAAGTGGATCTAAGGAGATAGCCGGACCTTTCCCATGAGCCTGGGCCAGTCCCGGGGGGGAGAGCCAGACCCACGCCGGGTCGCAGCCTTTTCCTCACACACGGGCACTCGGTGCCAAGCGGCCGCTGAGCGAGTCTGCGGGTCTGAGGACGGCTGGAGCCCCGGCCCGCGGGGAGGGCCCGGCCAGGGCCGCACTGGGGCGGGTTGGGGGCCACCTCCCAGAGCCCCAGGGCCTGCCTTGAGCCGCTGCCTCAGGTCCGCGAGGCCAAGGAAGGGTTTTGCAACGCGGACTCGGGCAGAAAGCGGCAGGAGCGAGCCCAGGGCGGGCAGAGGCGCCGCCTCATGGGTCTTAGCAGTTCGGTTGCTTAACACCAATATCACCTCTAACCTGGTTCTACCAACGGCGACGTTGCTTCTCTGCGCCTGGTGTTTCCAGGAGAAATGCTCCCTCTGCCCTCGTTTCCTTCCGGGCCTCCAGAGGCCGCGGCCCGTTTGGGGAGGTGACCGCCACGCTGGGGCTGCCTGGTTCCCCGCAGGTGTTTCTGCAGCGGCCTCGGACCACAGGACTCAGCGGGCCGGCCTCCCAGCCTATTCCATTTCATTTTCTAAACTATGAGGAAGGGAGAGGGAGAGAGAGAGGAAAACATCAGTGATGAGAGAATCATTGACTGCTGCCTCCTGTACGCCCCCCACTGGGGATCCAGCCCGCAACCTGGGCATGGGCCCTGCCTGGGAATCGAACCGTGACCTCCTGGTTCCTGGGTCAATGCTCAGCCACGGAGCCACGCCGGCGGGCCTCCCAGCCTGTTTGAAAATAAAGAGCCGTGTCCTTCCCAGCCTAAGGCTCAGGTCAGTCCACAAGACGGGGCGGGACAGGAGCCAGAGCAGGCAGAGGGCGAGGGCGGCCTGAGCCTCCGGAGGTTGTCTGAGCCTGGGCCAGGCGAGGCAGCCCCGGGACCCTGCTGAAGGGGGTACTGCCTGCTGGAGTGACCCCACATCCCCGTGAGCGGAGGAAGGGCCTGAGGGCACTGGGAAGCTTGGCCACGGCCTTCGTCCGCAGCCGGGCCCTGTGCAGCCTTCTCAGGATAAGACGGCTGAGGAATGACCGCCAGGCTTAGCAAATGTGAGGAGAATGTGAGGCAAGAAGGCACACAGCCATTCCCCAGAGAGTAGCACAGGAGGTCAAGTCAAATGGGGAAGTGGCAGAATGCCCTCGAAACCCTGGCCCATGACCTTCACCACTGTGCTCCCTCCTCATCACAGTCACCCACAGACCTTCACCACTGTGCTCCCTCCTCATCACAGTCACCCACAGACCTTCACCACTGTGCTCCCTCCTCATCACAGAGTCACCAATAGACCTTCACCACGGTGCTCCCCCCTCATCACAGTCACCCATAGACCTTCAACACTGTGCTCTATCCTCATCACACAGTCACCCACAGACCTTCACCACTGTGCTCCCTCCTCATCACAGTCACCCATAGACCTTCACCACTGTGCTCCTTCCTCATCACAGTCACCCACAGACCTTCACCACTGTGCTCCCTCCTCATCACAGTCACCCACAGACCTTCACCACTGCGCTCCCACCTCATCACAGTCACCCATTGACCTTCACCACTGTGCTCTATCCTCATCACAGTCACCCACAGACCTTCACCACTGTGCTCCCTCCTCATCACAGTCACCCATAGACCTTCACCACTGTGCTCCCTCCTCATCACAGTCACCCATAGACCTTCACCACTGTGCTCCCTCCTCATCACAGTCACCCATAGACCTTCACCACTGTGCTCCCTCCTCATCACAGTCACCCATAGACCTTCACCACTGTGCTCCCTCCTCATCACAGAGTCACCCACAGACCTTCACCACTGTGCTCCCTCCTCATCACAGTCACCCATAGACCTTCACCACTGTGCTCCCTCCTCATCACAGTCACCCATACACCTTCACCACGGTGCTCCCTCCTCATCACAGTCACCCATAGACCTTCACCACTGTGCTCCCTCCTCATCACAGTCACCCATAGACCTTCACCACTGTGCTCCCTCCTCATCACAGAGTCACCCATAGACCTTCACCACTGTGCTCCCTCCTCATCACAGTCACCCATAGACCTTCACCACTGTGCTCCCTCCTGATCACAGTCACCCATAGACCTTCACCACTGTGCTCCCTCCTCATCACAGAGTCACCCATAGACCTTCACCACTGTGCTCCCTCCTCATCACAGAGTCACCCACAGACCTTCACCACTGTGCTCCCTCCTCATCACAGTCACCCATTGACCTTCACCACTGTGCTCCCTCCTCATCACAGTCACCCACAGACCTTCACCACTGTGCCCCCTCCTCATCACAGTCACCCACAGACCTTCACCACTGTGCTCCCCCATCATCACAGTCACCCACAGACCTTCACCACTGTGCTCCCTCCTCCTCACAGTCACCCACAGACCTTCACCACTGTGCTCCCTCCTCCTCACAGTCACACACAGACCTTCACCACTGTGCTCCCTCCTCATCACAGTCACCCACAGACCTTCACCACTGTGCTCCCTCCTCATCACAGTCACCCACAGACCTTCACCACTGTGCTCCCTTCTCATCACAGAGTCACCGACAGACCTTCACCACTTTGATCCCTCCTCCTCACAGTCACCCACAGACCTTCACCACTGTGCTCCCTCCTCATCACAGTCACCCACAGACCTTCACCACTGTGCTCCCTCCTCATCACAGTCACCCACAGGCCTTCACCACTGTGCTCCCTCCTCCTCAAAGTCACCCACAGGCCTTCACCACTGTGCTCCCTCCTCCTCACAGTCACCGACAGACCTTCACCACTGTGCTCCCTCCTCATCACAGTCACCCATAGACCTTCACCACTGTGCTCCCTCCTCATCACAGAGTCACCCATAGACCTTCACCACTGTGCTCCCTCCTCATCACAGAGTCACCCACAGACCTTCACCACTGTGCTCCCTCCTCCTCACAGTCACCGACAGACCTTCACCACTGTGCTCCCTCCTCCTCAAAGTCACCCACAGGCCTTCACCACTGTGCTCCCTCCTCCTCACAGTCACCGACAGACCTTCACCACTGTGCTCCCTCCTCCTCAAAGTCACCCACAGGCCTTCACCACTGTGCTCCCTCCTCCTCACAGTCACCGACAGACCTTCACCACTGTGCTCCCCCCTCATCACAGTCACCCACAGACCTTCACCACTGTGCTCCCTCCTCATCACAGAGTCACCCATAGACCTTCACCACTGTGCTCCCTCCTCATCACAGTCACCCACAGACCTTCACCACTGTGCTCCCTCCTCATCACAGTCACCCACAGACCTTCACCACTGTGCTCCCTCCTCATCAGTCACCCACAGACCTTCACCACTGTGCTCCCCCCTCATCACAGTCACCCACAGACCTTCATCACTGTGCTCCCTCCTCATCACAGAGTCACCCATAGACCTTCACCACTGTGCTCCCTCCTCATCACAGTCACCCACAGACCTTCACCACTGTGCTCCCTCCTCATCACAGTCACCCACAGACCTTCACCACTGTACTCCCTCCTCCTCACAGTCACCCACAGGCCTTCACCACTGTGGTCCCTCCTCATCACAGTCACCCACAGACCTTCACCACTGTGCTCCCTCCTCCTCACAGTCACCCACAGGCCTTCACCACTGTGCTCCCTCCTCATCACAGTCACCCATAGACCTTCACCAATGTGCTCCCTCATCATCATAGTCACCCAAAGACCTTCACCACTGTGCTCCCTCCTCATCACAGAGTCACCCATAGACCTTCACCACTGTGCTCCCTCCTCATCACAGAGTCACCCACAGACCTTCACCACTGTGCTCCCTCCTCATCACAGTCACCCATAGACCTTCACCACTGTGCTCCCTCCTCATCACAGTCACCCACAGACCTTCACCACTGTGCTCCCTCCTCATCACAGTCACCCACAGACCTTCACCACTGTGCTCCCCCCTCATCACAGTCACCCACAGACCTTCACCACTGTGCTCCCTCCTCATCACAGAGTCACCCATAGACCTTTACCACTGTGCTCCCTCCTCGTCACAGTCACCCACAGACCTTCACCACTGTGCTCCCTCCTCATCACAGTCACCCACAGACCTTCACCACTGTGCTCCCTCCTCATCACAGTCACCCACAGACCTTCACCACTGTGCTCCCTCCTCATCACAGTCACCCACAGACCTTCACCATTGTGCTCCCTCCTCATCACAGAGTCACCGACAGACCTTCACCACTGTGCTCCCTCCTCATCACAGAGTCACCCACAGACCTTCACCACTGTGCTCCCTCCTCATCACAGTCACCCATAGACCTTCACCACTGTGCTCCCTCCTCATCACAGTCACCCACAGACCTTCACCACTGTGCCCCCTCCTCATCACAGTCACCCACAGACCTTCACCACTGTGCTCCCTCCTCATCACAGTCACCCACAGACCTTCACCATTGTGCTCCCTCCTCATCACAGAGTCACCCATAGACCTTAACCACTGTGCTCCCTCCTCATCACAGTCACCCACAGACCTTCACCACTGTGCTCCCTCCTCATCACAGAGTCACCCATAGACCTTAACCACTGTGCTCCCTCCTCATCACAGTCACCCACAGACCTTCACCACTGTGCTCCCTCCTCATCACAGTCACCCACAGACCTTCACCACTGTGCTCCCTCCTCATCACAGTCACCCACAGACCTTCACCACTGTGCTCCCTCCTCATCACAGTCACCCACAGACCTTCACCATTGTGCTCCCTCCTCATCACAGAGTCACCGACAGACCTTCAACACTGTGCTCCCTCCTCATCACAGTCACCCACAGACCTTCACCACTGTGCTCCCTCCTCATCACAGTCACCCATTGACCTTCACGACTGTGCTCCCTACTCATCACAGTCACCCACAGACCTTCACCACTGTGCTCCCTCCTCATCACAGTCACCCACAGACCTTCACCACTGTGCTCCCTCCTCCTCACAGTCACACACAGGCCTTCACCACTGTGCTCCCTCCTCATCACAGACACCCACAGACCTTCACCACTGTGCTCCCTCCTCCTCACAGTCACCCACAGACCTTCACCACTGTGCTCCCTCCTCCTCACAGTCACACACAGACCTTCACCACTGTGCTCCCTCCTCATCACAGTCACCCACAGACCTTCACCACTATGCTCCCTCCTCATCACAGTCACCCACAGACCTTCACCACTGTGCTCCCTCCTCATCACAGAGTCACCGACAGACCTTCACCACTTTGCTCCCTCCTCCTCACAGTCACCCACAGACCTTCACCACTGTGCTCCCCCCTCATCACAGTCACCCACAGACCTTCACCACTGTGCTCCCTCCTCATCACAGCGTCACCCATAGTCCTTCACCACTGTGCTCCCTCCTCATCACAGTCACCCACAGACCTTCAACACTGTGCTCCCTCCTCATCACAGTCACCCACAGACCTTCACCACTGTGCTCCCTCCTCATCACAGTCACCCACAGACCTTCACCACTGTGCTCCCTCCTCATCACAGTCACCCACAGACCTTCACCACTGTGCTCCCCCCTCATCACAGTCACCCACAGACCTTCACCACTGTGCTCCCTCCTCATCACAGAGTCACCCATAGACCTTCACCACTGTGCTCCCTCCTCATCACAGTCACCCACAGACCTTCACCACTGTGCTCCCTCCTCATCACAGTCACCCACAGACCTTCACCACTGTGCTCCCTCCTCATCAGTCACCCACAGACCTTCACCACTGTGCTCCCCCCTCATCACAGTCACCCACAGACCTTCATCACTGTGCTCCCTCCTCATCACAGAGTCACCCATAGACCTTCACCACTGTGCTCCCTCCTCATCACAGTCACCCACAGACCTTCACCACTGTGCTCCCTCCTCATCACAGTCACCCACAGACCTTCACCACTGTACTCCCTCCTCCTCACAGTCACCCACAGGCCTTCACCACTGTGGTCCCTCCTCATCACAGTCACCCACAGACCTTCACCACTGTGCTCCCTCCTCCTCACAGTCACCCACAGGCCTTCACCACTGTGCTCCCTCCTCATCACAGTCACCCATAGACCTTCACCAATGTGCTCCCTCATCATCATAGTCACCCACAGACCTTCACCACTGTGCTCCCTCCTCATCACAGAGTCACCCATAGACCTTCACCACTGTGCTCCCTCCTCATCACAGAGTCACCCACAGACCTTCACCACTGTGCTCCCTCCTCATCACAGTCACCCATAGACCTTCACCACTGTGCTCCCTCCTCATCACAGTCACCCACAGACCTTCACCACTGTGCTCCCTCCTCATCACAGTCACCCACAGACCTTCACCACTGTGCTCCCCCCTCATCACAGTCACCCACAGACCTTCACCACTGTGCTCCCTCCTCATCACAGAGTCACCCATAGACCTTTACCACTGTGCTCCCTCCTCGTCACAGTCACCCACAGACCTTCACCACTGTGCTCCCTCCTCATCACAGTCACCCACAGACCTTCACCACTGTGCTCCCTCCTCATCACAGTCACCCACAGACCTTCACCACTGTGCTCCCTCCTCATCACAGTCACCCACAGACCTTCACCATTGTGCTCCCTCCTCATCACAGAGTCACCGACCGACCTTCACCACTGTGCTCCCTCCTCATCACAGAGTCACCCACAGACCTTCACCACTGTGCTCCCTCCTCATCACAGTCACCCATAGACCTTCACCACTGTGCTCCCTCCTCATCACAGTCACTCACAGACCTTCACCACTGTGCCCCCTCCTCATCACAGTCACCCACAGACCTTCACCACTGTGCTCCCTCCTCATCACAGTCACCCACAGACCTTCACCATTGTGCTCCCTCCTCATCACAGAGTCACCCATAGACCTTAACCACTGTGCTCCCTCCTCATCACAGTCACCCACAGACCTTCACCACTGTGCTCCCTCCTCATCACAGAGTCACCCATAGACCTTAACCACTGTGCTCCCTCCTCATCACAGTCACCCACAGACCTTCACCACTGTGCTCCCTCCTCATCACAGTCACCCACAGACCTTCACCACTGTGCTCCCTCCTCATCACAGTCACCCACAGACCTTCACCACTGTGCTCCCTCCTCATCACAGTCACCCACAGACCTTCACCATTGTGCTCCCTCCTCATCACAGAGTCACCGACAGACCTTCAACACTGTGCTCCCTCCTCATCACAGTCACTCACAGACCTTCACCACTGTGCTCCCTCCTCATCACAGTCACCCATTGACCTTCACGACTGTGCTCCCTACTCATCACAGTCACCCACAGACCTTCACCACTGTGCTCCCTCCTCATCACAGTCACCCACAGACCTTCACCACTGTGCTCCCTCCTCCTCACAGTCACACACAGGCCTTCACCACTGTGCTCCCTCCTCATCACAGACACCCACAGACCTTCACCACTGTGCTCCCTCCTCCTCACAGTCACCCACAGACCTTCACCACTGTGCTCCCTCCTCCTCACAGTCACACACAGACCTTCACCACTGTGCTCCCTCCTCATCACAGTCACCCACAGACCTTCACCACTATGCTCCCTCCTCATCACAGTCACCCACAGACCTTCACCACTGTGCTCCCTCCTCATCACAGAGTCACCGACAGACCTTCACCACTTTGCTCCCTCCTCCTCACAGTCACCCACAGACCTTCACCACTGTGCTCCCCCCTCATCACAGTCACCCACAGACCTTCACCACTGTGCTCCCTCCTCATCACAGCGTCACCCATAGTCCTTCACCACTGTGCTCCCTCCTCATCACAGTCACCCACAGACCTTCAACACTGTGCTCCCTCCTCATCACAGTCACCCACAGACCTTCACCACTGTGCTCCCTCCTCATCACAGTCACCCACAGACCTTCACCACTGTGCTCCCTCCTCATCACAGTCACCCACAGACCTTCACCACTGTGCTCCCCCCTCATCACAGTCACCCACAGACCTTCACCACTGTGCTCCCTCCTCATCACAGAGTCACCCATAGACCTTTACCACTGTGCTCCCTCCTCATCACAGTCACCCACAGACCTTCACCACTGTGCTCCCTCCTCATCACAGACTCACCCACAGACCTTCACCACTGTGCTCCCTCCTCATCATAGTCACCCACAGACCTTCACCACTGTGCTCCCTCCTCATCACAGTCACCCACAGACCTTCACCACTGTGCTCCCTCCTCATCACAGAGTCACCCATAGACCTTCACCACTGTGCTCCCTCCTCATCACAGTCACCCACAGACCTTCACCACTGTGCTCCCTCCTCATCACAGTCACCCACAGACCTTCACCACTGTGCTCCCTCCTCCTCACAGTCACCCACTGGCCTTCACCACTGTGGTCCCTCCTCATCACAGTCAACCATAGACCTTCACCACTGTGCTCCCTCCTCATCACAGTCACCCACAGACCTTCACCACTGTGCTCCCTCCTCCTCACAGTCACCCACAGGCCTTCACCACTGTGCTCCCTCCTCATCACAGTCACCCATAGACCTTCACCACTGTGCTCCCTCCTCATCACAGTCACCCACAGACCTTCACCACTGTGCTCCCTCCTCATCACAGTCACCCACAGACCTTCACCACTGTGCTCCCTCCTCCTCACAGTCACACACAGACCTTCACCACTGTGCTCCCTCCTCATCACAGTCACCCACAGACCTTCACCACTGTGCTCCCTCCTCATCACAGTCACCCATAGACCTTCACCACTGTGCTCCCTCCTCATCACAGTCACCCACAGACCTTCACCACTTTGCTCCCTCCTCATCAAAGAGTCACCCACAGACCTTCACCACTGTGCTCCCTGCTCATCACAGAGTCACCGACAGACCTTCACCACTTTGCTCCCTCCTCCTCACAGTCACCCACAGACCTTCACCACTGTGCTCTCTCCTCATCACAGTCACCCACAGGCCTTCACCACTGTGCTCCCTCCTCCTCACAGTCACGCACAGGCCTTCACCACTGTGCTCCCTCCTCCTCACAGAGTCACCCATAGACCTTCACCACTTTGCTCCCTCCTCATCACAGAGTCACCCACAGACCTTCACCACTGTGCTCCCTCCTCATCACAGAGTCACCGACAGACCTTCACCACTTTGCTCCCTCCTCATCACAGAGTCACCCACAGACCTTCACCACTGTGCTCCCTCCTCATCACAGAGTCACCGACAGACCTTCACCACTTTGCTCCCTCCTCATCACAGAGTCACCCACAGACCTTCACCACTGTGCTCCCTCCTCATCACAGTCACCCACAGACCTTCACCACTGTGCTCCCTCCTCATCACAGTCACCCACAGACCTTCACCACTGTGCTCCCTCCTCATCACAGTCACCCACAGACCTTCACCACTGTGCTCCCCCCTCATCACAGTCACCCACAGACCTTCACCACTGTGCTCCCTCCTCATCACAGAGTCACCCATAGACCTTTACCACTGTGCTCCCTCCTCATCAGTCACCCACAGACCTTCACCACTGTGCTCCCCCCTCATCACAGTCACCCACAGACCTTCACCACTGTGCTCCCCCCTCATCACAGTCACCCACAGACCTTCACCACTGTGCTCCCTCCTCATCACAGAGTCACCCATAGACCTTTACCACTGTGCTCCCTCCTCATCACAGTCACCCACAGACCTTCAGCACTGTGCTCCCTCCTCATCACAGTCACCCACAGACCTTCACCACTGTGCTCCCTCCTCATCACAGTCACCCACAGACCTTCACCACTGTGCTCCCCCCTCATCACAGTCACCCACAGACCTTCACCACTGTGCTCCCTCCTCATCACAGTCACCCACAGACCTTCACCACTGTGCTCCCTCCTCATCACAGTCACCCACAGACCTTCACCACTGTGCTCCCTCCTCATCACAGAGTCACCCATAGACCTTCACCACTGTTCTCCCTCCTCATCACAGTCACCCACAGACCTTCACCACTGTGCTCCCTCCTCCTCACAGTCACCCACAGGCCTTCACCACTGTGGTCCCTCCTCATCACAGTCAACCATAGACCTTCACCACTGTGCTCCCTCCTCCTCACAGTCACCCATAGACCTTCACCACTGTGCTCCCTCCTCATCACAGTCACCCACAGACCTTCACCACTGTGCTCCCTCCTCATCACAGAGTCACCCACAGACCTTCACCACTGTGCTCCCTCCTCATCACAGAGTCACCCACAGACCTTCACCACTGTGCTCCCTCCTCATCACAGAGTCACCCACAGACCTTCACCACTGTGCTCCCTCCTCATCACAGTCACCCACAGACCTTCACCACTGTGCTCCCTCCTCATCACAGTCACCCACAGACCTTCACCACTGTGCTCCCTCCTCATCACAGTCACCCACAGACCTTCACCACTGTGCTCCCTCCTCATCACAGAGTCACCCACAGACCTTTACCACTGTGCTCCCTCCTCATCACAGTCACCCACAGACCTTCACCACTGTGCTCCCTCCTCATCACAGTCACCCACAGACCTTCACCACTGTGCTCCCTCCTCATCACAGTCACCCACAGACCTTCACCACTGTGCTCCCTCCTCATCACAGTCACCCACAGACCTTCACCACTGTGCTCCCTCCTCATCACAGTCACCCACAGACCTTCACCACTGTGCTCCCTCCTCATCACAGAGTCACCCATAGACCTTCACCACTGTGCTCCCTCCTCATCACAGTCACCCACAGACCTTCACCACTGTGCTCCCTCCTCCTCACAGTCACCCACAGGCCTTCACCACTGTGGTCCCTCCTCATCACAGTCAACCATAGACCTTCACCACTGTGCTCCCTCCTCATCACAGTCACCCACAGGCCTTCACCACTGTGCTCCCTCCTCCTCACAGTCACCCATAGACCTTTACCACTGTGCTCCCTCCTCATCACAGTCACCCACAGACCTTCACCACTGTGCTCCCTCCTCATCACAGAGTCACCCACAGACCTTCACCACTGTGCTCCCTCCTCATCACAGAGTCACCCACAGACCTTCACCACTGTGCTCCCTCCTCATCACAGAGTCACCCACAGACCTTCACCACTGTGCTCCCTCCTCATCACAGAGTCACCCACAGACCTTCACCACTGTGCTCCCTCCTCATCACAGTCACCCACAGACCTTCACCACTGTGCTCCCTCCTCATCACAGTCACCCACAGACCTTCACCACTGTGCTCCCTCCTCATCACAGTCACCCACAGACCTTCACCACTGTGCTCCCCCCTCATCACAGTCACCCACAGACCTTCACCACTGTGCTCCCTCCTCATCACAGAGTCACCCATAGACCTTTACCACTATGCTCCCTCCTCATCACAGTCACCCACAGACCTTCACCACTGTGCTCCCTCCTCATCACAGTCACCCACAGACCTTCACCACTGTGCTCCCTCCTCATCACAGTCACCCACAGACCTTCACCACTGTGCTCCCTCCTCATCACAGTCACCCACAGACCTTCACCATTGTGCTCCCTCCTCATCACAGAGTCACCGACAGACCTTCACCACTGTGCTCTCTCCTCATCACAGTCACCCACAGACCTTCACCACTGTGCTCCCTCCTCATCACAGTCACCCATTGACCTTCACCACTGTGCTCCCTCCTCATCACAGTCACCCACAGACCTTCACCACTGTGCTCCCTCCTCATCACAGTCACCCACAGACCTTCACCACTGTGCTCCCTCCTCCTCACAGTCACACACAGGCCTTCACCACTGTGCTCCCTCCTCCTCACAGTCACCCACAGACCTTCACCACTGTGCTCCCTCCTCATCACAGTAACCCACAGGCCTTCACCACTGTGCTCCCTCCTCATCACAGTCACCCACAGACCTTCACCACTTTGCTCCCTCCTCATCACAGAGTCACCCACAGACCTTCACCACTGTGCTCCCTCCTCATCACAGAGTCACCGACAGACCTTCACCACTTTGCTCCCTCCTCATCACAGAGTCACCCACAGACCTTCACCACTGTGCTCCCTCCTCATCACAGTCACCCACAGACCTTCACCACTGTGCTCCCTCCTCATCACAGTCACCCACAGACCTTCACCACTGTGCTCCCTCCTCATCACAGTCACCCACAGACCTTCACCACTGTGCTCCCCCCTCATCACAGTCACCCACAGACCTTCACCACTGTGCTCCCTCTAATCACAGAGTCACCCATAGACCTTTACCACTGTGCTCCCTCCTCATCACAGTCACCCACAGACCTTCACCACTGTGCTCCCTCCTCATCACAGTCACCCACAGACCTTCACCACTGTGCTCCCCCTTCATCACAGTCACCCACAGACCTTCACCACTGTGCTCCCTCCTCATCACAGAGTCACCCACAGACCTTCACCACTGGGCTCCCACCTCATCACAGAGTCACCGACAGACCTTCACCACTTTGCTCCCTCCTCCTCACAGTCACCCACAGACCTTCACCACTGTGCTCCCTCCTCATCACAGTCACCCACAGGCCTTCACCACTGTGCTCCCTCCTCCTCACAGTCACCCACAGGCCTTCACCACTGTGCTCCCTCCTCCTCACAGAGTAACCCATAGACCTTCACCACTTTGCTCCCTCCTCATCACAGAGTCACCCACAGACCTTCACCACTGTGCTCCCTCCTCATCACAGAGTCACCGACAGACCTTCACCACTTTGCTCCCTCCTCATCACAGAGTCACCCACAGACCTTCACCACTGAGCTCCCTCCTCATCACAGAGTCACCGACAGACCTTCACCACTTTGCTCCCTCCTCATCACAGAGTCACCCACAGACCTTCACCACTGTGCTCCCTCCTCATCACAGTCACCCACAGACCTTCACCACTGTGCTCCCTCCTCATCACAGTCACCCACAGACCTTCACCACTGTGCTCCCTCCTCATCACAGTCACCCACAGACCTTCACCACTGTGCTCCCCCCTCATCACAGTCACCCACAGACCTTCACCACTGTGCTCCCTCCTCATCACAGAGTCACCCATAGACCTTTACCACTGTGCTCCCTCCTCATCACAGTCACCCACAGACCTTCACCACTGTGCTCTCTCCTCATCACAGTCACCCACAGACCTTCACCACTGTGCTCCCCCCTCATCACAGTCACCCACAGACCTTCACCACTGTGCTCCCTCCTCATCACAGAGTCACCCATAGACCTTTACCACTGTGCTCCCTCCTCATCACAGTCACCCACAGACCTTCACCACTGTGCTCCCTCCTCATCACAGTCACCCACAGACCTTCACCACTGTGCTCCCCCCTCATCACAGTCACCCACAGACCTTCACCACTGTGCTCCCTCCTCATCACAGTCACCCACAGACCTTCACCACTGTGCTCCCTCCTCATCACAGTCACCCACAGACCTTCACCACTGTGCTCCCTCCTCATCACAGAGTCACCCATAGACCTTCACCACTGTGCTCCCTCCTCATCACAGTCACCCACAGACCTTCACCACTGTGCTCCCTCCTCCTCACAGTCACCCACAGGCCTTCACCACTGTGCTCCCTCCTCCTCACAGTCACCCACAGGCCTTCACCACTGTGGTCCCTCCTCATCACAGTCAACCATAGACCTTCACCACTGTGCTCCCTCCTCATCACAGTCACCCACAGGCCTTCACCACTGTGCTCCCTCCTCCTCACAGTCACCCATAGACCTTCACCACTGTGCTCCCTCCTCATCACAGTCACCCACAGGCCTTCACCACTGTGCTCCCTCCTCCTCACAGTCACCCATAGACCTTCACCACTGTGGTCCCTCCTCATCACAGTCAACCACAGACCTTCACCACTGTGCTCCCTCCTCATCACAGTCACCCACAGGCCTTCACCACTGTGCTCCCTCCTCCTCACAGTCACCCATAGACCTTCACCACTGTGCTCCCTCCTCATCACAGTCACCCACAGGCCTTCACCACTGTGCTCCCTCCTCATCACAGAGTCACCCATAGACCTTTACCACTGTGCTCCCTCCTCATCACAGTCACCCACAGACCTTCACCACTGTGCTCCCTCCTCATCACAGAGTCACCCACAGACCTTCACCACTGTGCTCCCTCCTCATCACAGAATCACCCACAGACCTTCACCACTGTGCTCCCTCCTCATCACAGAGTCACCCACAGACCTTCACCACTGTGCTCCCTCCTCATCACAGTCACCCACAGACCTTCACCACTGTGCTCCCTCCTCATCACAGTCACCCACAGACCTTCACCACTGTGCTCCCTCCTCATCACAGAGTCACCCACAGACCTTCACCACTGTGCTCCCCCCTCATCACAGTCACCCACAGACCTTCACCACTGTGCTCCCTCCTCATCACAGAGTCACCCATAGACCTTTACCACTATGCTCCCTCCTCATCACAGTCACCCACAGACCTTCACCACTGTGCTCCCTCCTCATCACAGTCACCCACAGACCTTCACCACTGTGCTCCCTCCTCATCACAGTCACCCACAGACCTTCACCATTGTGCTCCCTCCTCATCACAGAGTCACCGACAGACCTTCACCACTGTGCTCTCTCCTCATCACAGTCACCCACAGACCTTCACCACTGTGCTCCCTCCTCATCACAGTCACCCATTGACCTTCACCACTGTGCTCCCTCCTCATCACAGTCACCCACAGACCTTCACCACTGTGCTCCCTCCTCATCACAGTCACCCACAGACCTTCACCACTGTGCTCCCTCCTCCTCACAGTCACACACAGGCCTTCACCACTGTGCTCCCTCCTCATCACAGTCACCCACAGACCTTCACCACTGTGCTCCCTCCTCCTCACAGTCACACACAGACCTTCACCACTGTGCTCCCTCCTCATCACAGTCACCCACAGACCTTCACCACTGTGCTCCCTCCTCATCACAGTCACCCACAGACCTTCACCACTGTGCTCCCTCCTCATCACAGAGTCACCGACAGACCTTCACCACTTTGCTCCCTCCTCATCACAGAGTCACCCACAGACCTTCACCACTGTGCTCCCGCCTCATAACAGAGTCACCGACAGACCTTCACCACTTTGCTCCCTCCTCCTCACAGTCACCCACAGACCTTCACCACTGTGCTCCCTCCTCCTCACAGTCACCCACAGGCCTTCACCACTGTGCTCCCTCCTCCTCACAGTCACCCACAGGCCTTCACCACTGTGCTCCCTCCTCCTCACAGTCACCCACAGGCCTTCACCACTGTGCTCCCTCCTCATCACAGTAACCCACAGGCCTTCACCACTGTGCTCCCTCCTCATCACAGTCACCCACAGACCTTCACCACTTTGCTCCCTCCTCATCACAGAGTCACCCACAGACCTTCACCACTGTGCTCCCTCCTCATCACAGAGTCACCGACAGACCTTCACCACTTTGCTCCCTCCTCATCACAGAGTCACCCACAGACCTTCACCACTGTGCTCCCTCCTCATCACAGTCACCCACAGACCTTCACCACTGTGCTCCCTCCTCATCACAGTCACCCACAGACCTTCACCACTGTGCTCCCTCCTCATCACAGTCACCCACAGACCTTCACCACTGTGCTCCCCCCTCATCACAGTCACCCACAGACCTTCACCACTGTGGTCCCTCTAATCACAGAGTCACCCATAGACCTTTACCACTGTGCTCCCTCCTCATCACAGTCACCCACAGACCTTCACCACTGTGCTCCCTCCTCATCACAGTCACCCACAGACCTTCACCACTGTGCTCCCCCCTCATCACAGTCACCCACAGACCTTCACCACTGTGCTCCCTCCTCATCACAGAGTCACCCATACTCCTTTACCACTGTGCTCCCTCCACATCACAGTCACCCACAGACCTTCACCACTGTGCTCCCTCCTCATCACAGAGTCACCGACAGACCTTCACCACTGTGCTCCCTCCTCATCACAGTCACCCACAGACCTTCACCACTGTGCTCCCTCCTCATCACAGTCACCCACAGACCTTCACCACTGTGCTCCCTCCTCATCACAGAGTCACCCATAGACCTTTACCACTGTGCTCCCTCCTCATCACAGTCACCCACAGACCTTCACCACTGTGCTCCCTCCTCATCACAGTCACCCACAGACCTTCACCACTGTGGTCCCTCCTCATCACAGTCACCCACAGACCTTCACCACTGTGCTCCCTCATCACAGAGTCACCCATAGACCTTCACCACTATGCTCCCTCCTCATCACAGTCACCCACAGACCTTCACCACTGTGCTCCCTCCTCATCACAGTCATCCACAGACCTTCACCACTGTGCTCCCTCCTCACAGTCACCCACAGGCCTTCACCACTGTGGTCCCTCCTCATCACAGTCAACCATAGACCTTCACCACTGTGCTCCCTCCTCATCACAGTCACCCACAGACCTTCACCACTGTGCTCCCTCCTCATCACAGTCACCCACAGACCTTCACCACTGTGCTCCCTCCTCATCATAGTCACCCACAGACCTTCACCACTGTGCTCCCTCCTCATCACAGAGTCACCCATAGACCTTCACCACTGTGCTCCCTCCTCATCACAGAGTCACCCACAGACCTTCACCACTGTGCTCCCTCCTCATCACAGTCACCCATAGACCTTCACCACTGTGCTCCCTCCTCATCACAGTCACCCACAGACCTTCACCACTGTGCTCCCTCCTCATCACAGTCACCCACAGACCTTCACCACTGTGCTCCCCCCTCATCACAGTCACCCACAGACCTTCACCACTGTGCTCCCTCCTCATCACAGAGTCACCCATAGACCTTCACCACTGTGCTCCCTCCTCATCACAATCACCCACAGACCTTCACCACTGTGCTCCCTCCTCATCACAGTCACCCATTGACCTTCACCACTGTGCTCCCTCCTCATCACAGTCACCCACAGACCTTCACCACTGTGCTCCCTCCTCATCACAGTCACCCACAGACCTTCACCACTGTGCTCCCTCCTCATCACAGAGTCACCGACAGACCTTCACCACTGTGCTCCCTCCTCATCACAATCACCCACAGACCTTCACCACTGTGCTCCCTCCTCATCACAGTCACCCACAGACCTTCACCACTGTGCTCCCTCCTCATCACAGTCACCCACAGACCTTCACCACTGTGCTCCCTCCTCATCACAGTCACCCACAGACCTTCACCACTGTGCTCCCTCCTCATCACAGTCACCCACAGGCCTTCACCACTGTGCTCCCTCCTCCTCACAGTCACCCACAGACCTTCACCACTGTGCTCCCTCCTCATCACAGTCACCCACAGGCCTTCACCACTGTGCTCCCTCCTCATCACAGTCACCCACAGACCTTCAGCACTTTGCTCCCTCCTCATCACAGAGTCACCGACAGACCTTCACCACTTTGCTCCCTCCTCATCACAGAGTCACCCACAGACCTTCACCACTGTGCTCCCTCCTCATCACAGAGTCACCGACAGACCTTCACCACTTTGCTCCTTCCTCATCACAGAATCACCCACAGACCTTCACCACTGTGCTCCCTCCTCATCACAGTCACCCACAGACCTTCACCACTGTGCTCCCTCCTCATCACAGTCACCCACAGACCTTCACCACTGTGCTCCCCCCTCATCACAGTCACCCACAGACCTTCACCACTGTGCTCCCTCCTCTTCACAGAGTCACCCATAGACCTTTACCACTGTGCTCCCTCCTCATCACAGTCACCCACAGACCTTCACCACTGTGCTCCCTCCTCATCACAGTCACCCACAGACCTTCACCACTGTGCTCCCCCCTCATCACAGTCACCCACAGACCTTCACCACTGTACTCCCTCCTCATCACAGAGTCACCCATAGACCTTCACCACTGTGCTCCCTCCTCATCACAGTCACCCACAGACCTTCACCACTGTGCTCCCTCCTCATCACAGTCACCCACAGACCTTCACCACTGTGCTCCCTCCTCCTCACAGTCACCCACAGGCCTTCACCACTGTGCTCCCTCCTCATCACAGTCACCCACAGACCTTCACCACTGTGCTCCCTTCTCCTCACAGTCACCCACAGACCTTCACCACTGTGCTCCCTCCTCATCACAGTCACCCACAGACCTTCACCACTGTGCTCCCTCCTCATCACAGTCACCCACAGACCTTCACCACTGTGCTCCCTCCTCATCACAGAGTCACCCATAGACCTTCACCACTGTGCTCCCTCCTCATCACAGTCACCCACAGACCTTCACCACTGTGCTCCCTCCTCCTCACAGTCACCCACAGGCCTTCACCACTGTGGTCCCTCCTCATCACAGTCAACCATAGACCTTCACCACTGTGCTCCCTCCTCATCACAGTCACCCACAGGCCTTCACCACTGTGCTCCCTCCTCCTCACAGTCACCCATAGACCTTCACCACTGTGCTCCCTCCTCATCACAGTCACCCACAGACCTTCACCACTGTGCTCCCTCCTCATCACAGAGTCACCCACAGACCTTCACCACTGTGCTCCCTCCTCATCACAGAGTCACCCACAGACCTTCACCACTGTGCTCCCTCCTCATCATAGAGTCACCCACAGACCTTCACCACTGTGCTCCCTCCTCATCACAGTCACCCATAGACCTTCACCACTGTGCTCCCTCCTCATCACAGTCACCCACAGACCTTCACCACTGTGCTCCCTCCTCATCACAGTCACCCACAGACCTTCACCACTGTGCTCCCTCCTCCTCACAGTCACACACAGGCCTTCACCACTGTGCTCCCTCCTCATCACAGTCACCCACAGACCTTCACCACTGTGCTCCCTCCTCCTCACAGTCACCCACAGACCTTCACCACTGTGCTCCCTGCTCATCACAGTCACCCACAGACCTTCACCACTGTGCTCCCTCCTCATCACAGTCACCCATAGACCTTCACCACTGTGCTCCCTCCTCATCACAGTCACCCACAGACCTTCACCACTGTGCTCCCTCCTCATCACAGAGTCACCGACAGACCTTCACCACTTTGCTCCCTCCTCCTCACAGTCACCCACAGACCTTCACCACTGTGCTCCCCCCTCATCACAGTCACCCACAGACCTTCACCACTGTGCTCCCTCCTCATCACAGAGTCACCCATAGTCCTTCACCACTCTGCTCCCTCCACATCACAGTCACCCACAGACCTTCACCACTGTGCTCCCTCCTCATCACAGAGTCACCGACAGACCTT
Source organism: Cnephaeus nilssonii (assembly GCF_951640355.1). Taxonomy (NCBI): domain Eukaryota; kingdom Metazoa; phylum Chordata; class Mammalia; order Chiroptera; family Vespertilionidae; genus Cnephaeus; species Cnephaeus nilssonii. The sequence continues at coordinate 4,411,876 of NC_137093.1, forward strand.
CACCACTTTGCTCCCTCCTCCTCACAGTCACCCACAGACCTTCACCACTGTGCTCCCCCCTCATCACAGTCACCCACAGACCTTCACCACTGTGCTCCCTCCTCATCACAGTCACCCACAGACCTTCACCACTGTGCTCCCTCCTCATCACAGTCACCCACAGACCTTCACCACTGTGCTCCCTCCTCATCACAGAGTCACCGACAGACCTTCACCACTGTGCTCCCTCCTCATCACAATCACCCACAGACCTTCACCACTGTGCTCCCTCCTCATCACAGTCACCCACAGACCTTCACCACTGTGCTCCCTCCTCATCACAGTCACCCACAGACCTTCACCACTGTGCTCCCTCCTCATCACAGTCACCCACAGACCTTCACCACTGTGCTCCCTCCTCATCACAGTCACCCACAGGCCTTCACCACTGTGCTCCCTCCTCCTCACAGTCACCCACAGACCTTCACCACTGTGCTCCCTCCTCATCACAGTCACCCACAGGCCTTCACCACTGTGCTCCCTCCTCATCACAGTCACCCACAGACCTTCAGCACTTTGCTCCCTCCTCATCACAGAGTCACCGACAGACCTTCACCACTTTGCTCCCTCCTCATCACAGAGTCACCCACAGACCTTCACCACTGTGCTCCCTCCTCATCACAGAGTCACCGACAGACCTTCACCACTTTGCTCCTTCCTCATCACAGAATCACCCACAGACCTTCACCACTGTGCTCCCTCCTCATCACAGTCACCCACAGACCTTCACCACTGTGCTCCCTCCTCATCACAGTCACCCACAGACCTTCACCACTGTGCTCCCCCCTCATCACAGTCACCCACAGACCTTCACCACTGTGCTCCCTCCTCTTCACAGAGTCACCCATAGACCTTTACCACTGTGCTCCCTCCTCATCACAGTCACCCACAGACCTTCACCACTGTGCTCCCTCCTCATCACAGTCACCCACAGACCTTCACCACTGTGCTCCCCCCTCATCACAGTCACCCACAGACCTTCACCACTGTACTCCCTCCTCATCACAGAGTCACCCATAGACCTTCACCACTGTGCTCCCTCCTCATCACAGTCACCCACAGACCTTCACCACTGTGCTCCCTCCTCATCACAGTCACCCACAGACCTTCACCACTGTGCTCCCTCCTCCTCACAGTCACCCACAGGCCTTCACCACTGTGCTCCCTCCTCATCACAGTCACCCACAGACCTTCACCACTGTGCTCCCTTCTCCTCACAGTCACCCACAGACCTTCACCACTGTGCTCCCTCCTCATCACAGTCACCCACAGACCTTCACCACTGTGCTCCCTCCTCATCACAGTCACCCACAGACCTTCACCACTGTGCTCCCTCCTCATCACAGAGTCACCCATAGACCTTCACCACTGTGCTCCCTCCTCATCACAGTCACCCACAGACCTTCACCACTGTGCTCCCTCCTCCTCACAGTCACCCACAGGCCTTCACCACTGTGGTCCCTCCTCATCACAGTCAACCATAGACCTTCACCACTGTGCTCCCTCCTCATCACAGTCACCCACAGGCCTTCACCACTGTGCTCCCTCCTCCTCACAGTCACCCATAGACCTTCACCACTGTGCTCCCTCCTCATCACAGTCACCCACAGACCTTCACCACTGTGCTCCCTCCTCATCACAGAGTCACCCACAGACCTTCACCACTGTGCTCCCTCCTCATCACAGAGTCACCCACAGACCTTCACCACTGTGCTCCCTCCTCATCATAGAGTCACCCACAGACCTTCACCACTGTGCTCCCTCCTCATCACAGTCACCCATAGACCTTCACCACTGTGCTCCCTCCTCATCACAGTCACCCACAGACCTTCACCACTGTGCTCCCTCCTCATCACAGTCACCCACAGACCTTCACCACTGTGCTCCCTCCTCCTCACAGTCACACACAGGCCTTCACCACTGTGCTCCCTCCTCATCACAGTCACCCACAGACCTTCACCACTGTGCTCCCTCCTCCTCACAGTCACCCACAGACCTTCACCACTGTGCTCCCTGCTCATCACAGTCACCCACAGACCTTCACCACTGTGCTCCCTCCTCATCACAGTCACCCATAGACCTTCACCACTGTGCTCCCTCCTCATCACAGTCACCCACAGACCTTCACCACTGTGCTCCCTCCTCATCACAGAGTCACCGACAGACCTTCACCACTTTGCTCCCTCCTCCTCACAGTCACCCACAGACCTTCACCACTGTGCTCCCCCCTCATCACAGTCACCCACAGACCTTCACCACTGTGCTCCCTCCTCATCACAGAGTCACCCATAGTCCTTCACCACTCTGCTCCCTCCACATCACAGTCACCCACAGACCTTCACCACTGTGCTCCCTCCTCATCACAGTCACCCACAGACCTTCACCACTGTGCTCCCTCCTCATCACAGTCACCCATAGACCTTCACCACTGTGCTCCCTCCTCATCACAGTCACCCACAGACCTTCACCACTGTGCTCCCTCCTCATCACAGTCACCCATAGACCTTCACCACTGTGCTCCCTCCTCATCACAGTCACCCACAGACCTTCACCACTGTGCTCCCTCCTCATCACAGAGTCACCGACAGACCTTCACCACTGTGCTCCCTCCTCATCACAGTCACCCACAGACCTTCACCACTGTGCTCCCCCCTCATCACAGTCACCCACAGACCTTCACCACTGTGCTCCCTCCTCATCACAGAGTCACCCATAGACCTTTACCACTGTGCTCCCTCCTCATCACAGTCACCCACAGACCTTCACCACTGTGCTCCCTCCTCATCACAGTCACCCACAGACCTTCACCACTGTGCTCCCCCCTCATCACAGTCACCCACAGACCTTCACCACTGTGCTCCCTCCTCATCACAGAGTCACCCATAGACCTTCACCACTATGCTCCCTCCTCATCACAGTCACCCATAGACCTTCACCACTGTGCTCCCTCCTCATCACAGTCACCCACAGACCTTCACCACTGTGCTCCCTCCTCATCACAGTCACCCACAGACCTTCACCACTGTGCTCCCCCCTCATCACAGTCACCCACAGACCTTCACCACTGTGCTCCCTCCTCATCACAGAGTCACCCATAGACCTTTACCACTGTGCTCCCTCCTCATCACAGTCACCCACAGACCTTCACCACTGTGCTCCCTCCTCATCACAGTCACCCACAGACCTTCACCACTGTGCTCCCTCCTCATCACAGTCACCCACAGACCTTCACCATTGTGCTCCCTCCTCATCACAGAGTCACCGACAGACCTTCACCACTGTGCTCCCTCCTCATCACAGTCACCCACAGACCTTCACCACTGTGCTCCCTCCTCATCACAGTCACCCATTGACCTTCACCACTGTGCTCCCTCCTCATCACAGTCACCCACAGACCTTCACCACTGTGCTCCCTCCTCATCACAGTCACCCACAGACCTTCACCACTGTGCTCCCCCCTCATCACAGTCACCCATAGACCTTCACCACTGTGCTCTCTCCTCATCACAGTCACCCATAGACCTTCACCACTGTGCTCTCTCCTCATCACAGTCACCCATAGACCTTCACCACTGCGCTCCCCCCTCATCACAGTCACCCATAGACCTTCACCACTGTGCTCTCTCCTCATCACAGTCACCCATAGACCTTCACCACTGTGCTCCCTCCTCATCACAGTCACCCACAGACCTTCACCACTGTGCTCCCTCCTCATCACAGTCACCCACAGACCTTCACCTCTGTGCTCCCTCCTCATCACAGTCACCCACAGACCTTCACCCTGTGCTCCCTCCTCATCACAGTCACCCACAGACCTTCACCACTGCGCTCCCCCCTCATCACAGTCACCCATAGACCTTCACCACTGTGCTCCCTCCTCATCACAGAGTCACCCACAGACCTTCACCACTGTGCTCCCTCCTCATCACAGTCACCCATAGACCTTCACCACTGTGCTCCCTCCTCATCACAGTCACCCACAGACCTTAACCACCGTGCTCCCTCCTCATCACAGTCACCCATAGACCTTCACCACTGTGCTCCCTCCTCATCACAGTCACCCACAGACCTTCACCACTGTGCTCCCTCCTCATCACAGAATCACCCATAGACCTTCACCACTGTGCTCCCTCCTCATCACAGTCACTCACAGACCTTCACCACTGTGCTCCCCCCTCATCAGAGTCACCCACAGACCTTCACCACTGTGCTCCCTCCTCATCACAGTCACCCACAGGCCTTCACCACTGTGCTCCCTCCTCATCACAGTCACCCATAGACCTTCACCCCTGTGCTCCCTCCTCATCATAGAGTCACCGATGACCTTGCCCAGGGAACACAGACATGTCACTGCACCCTGTAGGGTGGTTTCCTGGACTTTTGGTTCAAAACACTTTGAAGGCAACCTCTGCCCACAGCAAACAGCAACTGTTGCCATAGCCTCTGCCTGGGTCTTCCCACATCCAGTGTATATCCCACGTCCAGTCTATATCCCACATCCAGTGTATATCCCACGTCCAGTCTATATCCCACATCCAGTGTATATCCCACATGCAGTCCATATCCCACATGCAGTCCATATCCCACATCCAGTCTACATCCCACATCCAGTGTATATCCCACGTCCAGTGTATATCCCACGTCCAGTCTATATCCCACATCCAGTCTATATCCCACATCCAGTGTATATCCCACGTCCAGTGTATATCCCACATCCAGTCCATATCCCACATCCAGTCTATATCCCACATCTAGTCTATATCCCACATCCAGTCTACATCCCACATCCAGTCTGCATCCCACATCCAGTGTACATCCCACATCCAGTCTACATCCCACATCCAGTCTATATCCCACATCCAGTGTATATCCCACATCTGGTCTATATCCCACATCCAGTCTATATCCCACATCCAGTGTATATCCCACATCCAGTCTATATCCCACATCCAGTCTATATCCCACATCCAGTGTATAACCCACATCCAGTCTATAGCCCACATCCAGTCTATATCCTCCATCTAGTCTCATCCCACTTCCAGTGTATTTCCCACATCCAGTCTACATCCCATGTCCAGTGTATATCCCACATCCAGTCTATTTCCCACGTCCAGTCCATATACCACGTCCAGTCCATATCCCACATCCAGTGTATATCCCACATCCAGTCTACATCCCACGTCCAGTCTATATCCCACGTACAGTCTACATCCTACGTCCAGTCTACATCCCACGTCCAGTGTATAACCCATGTCCAGTCTACATCCCACGTCCAGTCTACATCCTACGTCCAGTCTACATCCTACGTCCAGTCTATATCCCACGTCCAGTCTACATCCCACGTCCAGTCTACATCCCACGTCCAGTCTACATCCCACGTCCAGTCTACATCCCACATCCGGTCTACATCCCACATCCGGTCTACATCCCACATCCGGTCTACATCCCACATCAGGTCTACATCCCACATCCGGTCTATATCCCACATCCGGTCTACATCCCACATCCAGTCTACATCCCACATCCAGTCTACATCCCACATCCAGTCTACATCCCACGTCCAGTGTATATCCCACATCCAGTCTATATCCCACATCCAGTCTACATCCCACATCCAGTCTATATCCCACATCCAGTCCATATCCCACATCCAGTCTATATCCCACATCTAGTCTATATCCCACATCCAGTCTACATCCCACATCCAGTCTGCATCCCACATCCAGTGTACATCCCACATCCAGTCTACATCCCACATCCAGTCTACATCCCACATCCAGTCTATATCCCACATCCAGTCTACATCCCACATCTGGTCTATATCCCACATCCAGTCTATATCCCACATTGAGGGCCAAAAGGGTCGGTCATCTCAGATTCTTAGCAAAACCTCCTGATCTGATGTAGGCGGGGCAGGTTTTATCACCCATTTCATAGGCCAGAGAACAGGCTCACGGTCAGCCATTTGCCCCTGTCTTCCCGCCTCCAGGCCCGAGCTCACTGCCAGGCTGTCAATAGCTGATCGCACCCATGTTTGAAAACACGCCTTGTTTGGCTTCAACAACAATGAGGGAGTTTCTGTGAAAAGGAGCGGACTGTGCAAACGACCTCCACTGGAAGTGGGGGGCCCCAGCCCTGTCAGGGGCAGAGCTGGTGGTCCTGGGCCCTGTGCTGAGGGGCTCGCAGAGACCTCGTGGACTGCTCATAAAGGTGGTACTGCCTCCCACAGATTAGGAGAGAGGGGCCAGATGCAGGCCTCGGAGCGAGCCAGGACCTAGCAGATAGAACCTCTTGGAGGTATTCGAAGCAACCAGATTTCAATGTTAAAATCATGAATCCCAACGACTATTATAAAACCACGGACCATGAAAACAACTGCTGCCCAGCCAGTGTGAACCAGGAGGTCACCTGTTCGAGTCCCGGTCAGGGCACTTGCCCGGGTTGCGGGCTCCATCCCCGGTGGGGAGTGTGCAGCAGGCAGCCAATTCATGTTTCTGTCTCTCCCTCTCCTGTCCTCTCTCTGAAATCAATAAAAACATATTTGGAAAAAAAACCAACATGCCCAGCCGGCGTCGCTCCGTAGTTGAGCTTCAACCCAGGAACCAAGAGGTCACGGTTGATTCCCAGTCAGGGCACATGCACAGGTTGTGGGCTCAATCCCAAGTAGGGGGCGTGCAGGAGGCAGCAGATCAATGACTCTCTCATCATCCATGTTTCTATATCTCTATTCCTCTCCCTTCTTCTCTCTCTAAAAATCAATAAAAGTATATTTAAGAAACAAACACACAAACAGCAGCTGCTGTTCTGATGTCCCGTAATGGTGGGCGGTAAGCCAGACCAATCCTCCTGCTAACGGTAACTTTGTAGATAAAATATCTTTTGAAAACCACGGAGAGGGCTCTGCTTCTGCTGATGGTAACCAACCCTCCCACCAATGGCAACTACAAATTCTCAACAAAACATGTCAAACAACTGGGCTACCGTAGGGAAGAGCAACGAATTCCCGACACCGGGGAGCTGAGCGTTGGGAGGGAATGGCACTGGTGAGTTCCAGATTGACGGCTTTGGCCTGAGGACAGGTCCCACTTGGCGCCATGGGGGAAACGTAAATAGAAACCTCAGCCTCACCGGCTTCAATAACCAAAGGAAAGGGTTCGGAATGACTCCAGCACCTAAAAGTAAGGGAATAAATCCCAGAAAGGAGGGAGGGAACCCCACCTTCTGTGTGTGAGCTCTGCCCAAATGTGTGATCCCTAAATACACACATCAGACTCCAGGCAGCTAAAAGAGCTAAAGAGACATTTCAGCCGCTGCCCACCACAGGGAATCAGTTTTAAGTTTGAGTTCAGCCAAATTAACTGCTTGCAAGAAAATGGGATCCACATTCAAAAGAAAAGGCAATTAATGGAAACTGACTTTGAAGTGACCCAGATGTTAGAATTAAAACTCGAGCTTTTTAAAGCAACTATTATATTATGCCTAAGAATATAAAGGAAAAAATGCTTATAATGAATGAACAAATAGGAGTTGTCAACAGAGAAATGGTAACAAAAAGAACCAAATAAAAATTCTATAACTGAAAAATACAAAACCTGAAGTAAATTCAACAGATGGGATTAAGAGCACATTGAAGCTGACATATTAAAGAATGATTAGGCTCGAAAAAGTGGGGGTTATAAACCTTGTCTGTAAAGAATCATAGTGTCTGGCTGGCATGGCTCAGTGTTTGAGCATCAACCTAAGAACCCGGAGGTCACCGTTCCATTCCCGGTCAGGGCACATGCCTGGGCTGTGGGCCTGATCCCCTGTGTGGGGCGTGTAGGAGGTAGCCAATCAATGATTTTCTCTCATCATTAATGTTTCTCTCCCACACTCACTTTCTTTCTTCCTTCCTTCCTTCCTTCCTTCCTTCCTTCCTTCCTTCCTTCCTTCCTTCCTTCCTTCCCTTTCCTTCCCTTTCTTTCTTTCTTTCTTTCTTTCTTTCTTTCTTTCTTTCTTTCTTTCTTTCTTTCTTTCTTTCTTCTTCTTCTTCTTCTTCTTCTTCTTCTTCTTCTTCTTCTTCTTCTTCTTCTTCTTCTTCTTCTTCTTCTTCTTCTTCTTCTTCTTCTTCTTCTTCTTCTTCTTCTTCTCTCTCTCTCTCTCTCTCTCTCTCTCTCTCTCTCTCTCTCTCTCTCTCTCCCCCCCCCCTTTCTCTTTCTCTTTCTCTGCCTCTTTCTCTCTTTCTCCCTTCCTCTCTGAAATCAATAAAAATATTTTTAAAAAGAATCAGATAGTCAAGACTTTTTGCTTTATGGGTCAAAGGTCTCCAATGCAACTCTTCATCTCTGCCATTGCAGCATGAAAGCAGCCATAGTAAATGCATGGGGTGGCCTGGGGTTGACCATAGTTTCTTCAGCCCTGAAGTAGAGCAACAGACATCTAGTGTGAAGAATGGAGAGGAAAGAACGATGGAAAAAAGTTTAGAGCTTCATGGACTTGGACTAATATCAAACAGTCTAACATACATAACTGTAGTCCTAGAATGAGAGGAGAGAAGGAATTAGGCAGAGCACCCTTTTTTTTGGAAAAAGTAATGGCCACAATTTTCCAAATTTGGGAAAAGTACAAGAATCACAGCAAACAAAGAAAACTGCACCCAGAAACTTCATAGTCAAACTGCTGGAAACTAAAAATAGGAAATCTTGAAAGTAACAAGATAAAAAAGACACATGACATAGGAGAATGACAACACAATTGTGTGAAATAGTGCAAACTTCTCATCAGAAACAGAAACTAGAAGACGATGTAATGACATCTTTAAAGCTATGAAAGTAAAACATGTCAACCCAGAATTCTACATCCAGTGAAACATTCTTCCAAAGTGGTGAAATATTGCCATTTTCACATAAAATAATGAAGAAGATTTATCACCCACAGATCCAAGTGACAAGAATTACCAAAAGTTCTTCCGGCTTAAGGGAAATGGCAGTAAGTGGGAATTCTGATTTACAGGAAGAGATAAGACAACCTTTGTAGTAATTTCAAAGTGGTTCCCAGCAATCCTTCCTGATATTTATTATATTCTGTATACGGTCCCTCCCACATTGCATCAGGATTGGTCTGTGTGACCACCAGGGTATGAAGTGATAGTGTGTAATTTCCAAGGCTAGGTGTGAAATCTTCATAATCTTGAATTATGCAGAAGTTTCTTAACTATAACACCTAAGGCACATACAACCAAAGGAAACAATCGATAAGTAGACTTCAACAAAATTGAAAACTTTTGTGATTTACAGAACACAATCAAGAAAGTAAAAAAATAGTCCAAAGAATGGGAGAAATTATTTGTAAATCATATATCTGATAAGGATTTGGTATCCAGAATATATAAAGAACTCTTACACATCAACAATAATTCACTTATTTAAGTAGGCAAAAGATTTGAATATTTTTCCCAAGAAGATATGTAAATGGTCAATAAGTACATGAGAAGATGCTCAACACCATCAGTCCTCAGAGTATTAGACCACAGTGAGATAGCACTTCACACCCATTTGATGACTACAATTAAAAGACAATAATTAGGGCCCTAGCTGGTTTGCTCAGTGGATAGAGCATTGGCCTGCAAACTGAAGGGTCCCAGGTTCGATTCTGGTCAAGGGCACATGTCTGGGTTGCAGGCTTGATCCCCAGTAGAAAGTATACAGGAGGCAGCCAATCAATGATTCTCTCATCATTGATGTTTCTCTCTCTCTCTCCCTCTCCCTTCCTCTCTGAAATCAATAAAAAAATATATTTTTTTAAAAGACAATTCTTAGGGTGAGTAGGGATGAAGAGAAACTGGACTCCCATATGTTGCTAGTAGGGTTATAAAGCGATGCTGCCCTGGAACAGTTTGGCAGCTCCACAAAAAGTAAAGCAGAGTCACATGTGGCTCAACCATCCCCTCATGGCTACGCACACAAGAAATCACAGTACATATCCACACAGAACACCTGTGCGCTGTTCATGGCTGCACTATGCACCACAGCCCCCAAATGGACACAACCCAAGTGCCCAGCAACTGACAAACGTTCAAACAAAATGTCCATCAATGGGATATTCCTCAGCCATGTAAAGGAACACTACTGACACATGAAACAACATGGATGAACCTTGAAAACATTATGCTAAGTAAAAGATGCTAGACACCAAAGGCCACATGACATGTGATTTCACTTCTACACTAATAAAAGAGAAAGATGCAAATTGACCATACCTCCATGACGCCCACCAGCCAATCAGGAGTGAGTATGCAAATTAACCCAACAAAGATGGTGGGTTAATTTGCATACACAGGCATGGAGCAAAGACTGAAAACTGAAGAGGCTTGGCTTCTCCGCTGCGGCCGGAGCGAAGGCCTGAGTCCCAGGTGCCGGAGGAAAACTGGTGCCAGCAGCCAGAGGAAGGAAGGCCTATTGCACCAATCTTCATGCAACGGGCCTCTGGTATATATATAAAATGTCAGAAATCAGCGGAGCAGAGACAGACAGGAGATTAGTGCTTGTCAGAGGCAATGGGAAGGGTAAAGGAGAGGACAGCTAATAGTCACACAATTTCTCCGGGAATGATGCAAGTATTCTAGAATTAGATGAGTCCACAACTTTGTGAATATATTTTTTAAAACCATGGTACTGTATACTTTCAAAGGATGAGTTTCATGGTATGTAAGTTATATCTCAATTTACCAAAAAAAGGAAAAAAGACATTCCCATCTTAATTTCTTGGGTCACTCACACGAAAGTGGGGGAAGTCAAATGCCAGGTCATGAGACACACAAGCTGCGAACGGAGAGTCCACGTGGTGAGAAACGGAGGCCTCCAGCCAACCGACAGCCAGGACCAGCTGGCGGCCAGGCGAGTGCTTGGAAGCAGACCCGCCAAGTCAAGCCTTCAGATGCCCAGAGCCCTGGCCAAACCTTGGCTGTAATCTCCTAGGAAACCACAGCCAGGACCACCCAGCTAAGCCAATGCTGATTCCCGAGTCACAGAAACTGTGGAATGTTTATTGTTCTTTTAAGTCACTCAATTATGGGGTTATTTGTTATGCAGCAACAGATAACTAATACGACTGACAAGAATAAACATGTAGGTTAAATAGAAAGACTTTTCTCTTCAGTTCTTTTTTTTAAAAATATATCTTTATTGATTTCTGAGAGGAAGGGAGAGGGAGAGAGAGATAGAAACATCAATGATGAGAGAGAATCATTGATTGGCTGCCTCCTGCATGTCCCCTACTGGGGATCAAGCCCGCAACCCAGGCATGTGCCCTTTACCGGAATCGAACCCAGGACCCTTCAGTCGCAGGCTGGCGCTCTATCCACTGAGCCAAACCAGCTAGGGCTTCATTTCTTTAATTTACATATAACTGAGCAAAAATTTTACATTGCATAGTGGGGCTTGTACCTATAACAAATATTGCACAAAATAAAATACGGGGTGGGGGTAAATGGACTTATACAGTTGTAATGTTTCTATAGTTTTATGATGCAGTAAAATATTAACTCTAGGTAGGCTATAAAAGTTAAGGATGTATATTGTAATCTAAGGAAAATACTTTTAAAAATATAAAATGCAAAATACATAGTTAAGAAAAGCCAATAGAAGAATTTAAATGGAATATTAAAAAATATTTGAGCCTGGCTGGCATGGCTCAGTGGTTGAGAGTTGACCTATGAACCAGGAGGTTATGGTTCTATTCCCGGTCAGGGCACATGCCTGGGTTGCAGGCTTGATCCCCAGTGGGAGGTGTGCAGGAGGCAGCCAATCAATGATTCTCTCATCATTGGTGTTTCTCTCTCTCTCCCTCTCCTTCCTCTCTGAAATATATATAAATTTGAGCCCTGTCTGGGTAGCTCAGTCGGTTACAGCAACATCCCAATATGACAAGAGAGTGGCTCAATCTCTGGTCAGGGCACATTCAAGAATCAAGCAATGAATACATAAATAAGTGGAACAACAAATCAATGTTTCCCTCTCTCTCTCCCTCTAAAAATTAACTTTAAAAATATTTAATTAACTTAAAGAAGGCAGGAAAAGAAATAGAGAAAACACAGATGGACAAATAGGAAACAAATAGCAAAATGACCAACATAGCCCTGGCCGGTGTGGCTCAGTGGATAGAGCGTCGGCCTGCAGACTCAACGGTCCCGGGTTCGATTCCGGTCAAGGGCATGTACCTTGGTTGCAGGCACATCGCCAGTGGGGGGTGTGCAGGAGGCAGCTGATCGATGTTTCTCTCTCATCGATGTTTCTGACTCTCTATCCCTCTCCCTTCCTCTCTGTAAAAAAATCAATAAAATATATATATTTAAAAAATGACCAACATAAATCAAAATTAAACAATACATTGAAAGGGTGACACACCATGATGAAGTGGGATTTATTCCAGAGATACAAATCAATGTAACACGCGACATCAACAACACTGAAGAGAAAAGATCATATAATCATCTCAATAGATACAGAAAAAGCATTTGACAAAACTCAACATCCATTTATGACAGAAACTCTCAACAAAGTTGGTATCGAGGGAATGTATCTCGACATAATAAAGCCGTGTATGACGAGCCCATGGCTTAATATTGTCTCAATGGTAAAAGCTGAGAGCTTTTCCTCTAAGGTCGGAACGAGGCAGGGGTGCCCACAGGTGCCGCTTATTGACAGCGTTAGACGTCCGAGCGGAGAGGGAGAAGCCGACCCTCACATTCAGAGGAACCGCACCGGGCGGGGCCGGAGTAACCTTGAGTGAAGCTGGAGGACTCCACTTCCCAAGTTAAACATGTCCTGTGAGGCGAGCCGCTGAAACAACACGGGTCATCATGGTGTGCGGGGATAGGAGATGACTGCTGGACTCATGAGGGCGAGCACTTCATGAGGAATGGAAGTGTGAGGCACTGTGCTGTACACCTGAAACTAGTATAATATTGTTTGTCAACTACAATTAGAAATACATTTTTTAAAAACTGGAAAACAACAGCACAGAACCGCTGCTCCCCAAACCTGTGTGGAGAGGCAGAACTGGAAATGTGCCTCGCTCACCGCCCACATCGGGGCGCACATTGGCCAAGAGTCCCAGCTGCTGAGCTTTGAAATCCACCCCGTCTGTGCTGAGCCCGTGCCGGGGCCTCCCCCAGCCGAGGACACAGGGGCCGCTGCTGGGAGGCCCGGACTCCTCTGAAGCCACCGGGGCCTGAGGGTTCCCTGCAGCTTCGCAACACTTCCTCGGCGGCAGGCGGGGGCCTGTCCATCCGACCCTGACCTGCTCTTGACCTCGTGTGATGGCAGTTCAGTCTGATGGCCCTCCCAGCCTGGACCGGCTCCATCACTTTCTTTGTTCTTAAATATGTTTTTATTGGTTTGTTGTTTGTTTTTTGAGAGAGAGAAAGAGAGATAGGGAGAGGGAGAGAGACAAACATCAATGAGGGAGAACCATGGCTTGCCTGCCTCCTGCACGCCCCCTACTGGGGACCGAGCTGGAAGCCTGGGCACGCTCCGGACCAGAATCCAGCCCGCAGCATCTCTGGCGGTGCCTCGGATGACATTCAACCAGCTCCCTCATGCTCTCTCAGACAGGACTTCCCCAAAACTCAGCCTTGCACATTTCATCTCCTCTCGAGCGCTGCTTCTCGAAGGTCCTGGACATCCTGAAGGGATGGCGCCAAGGAAAACATGGAACTCACAGGACATGTGCTGTGTGTGAACATGCGGAGAACAGAATCAGATGTGTGTCTGCTGGCGAGATTGGGGACTGAGTGACAGACACATAGAACTGAGCAAACAGAAAACGAGGCACTGACTATGCCAGGAAAATGCAACCCTGTGGGGGAGGGTGGAACCACCAGCCGGCTCATATGAGTGTGGAGTCACCAAATACTGACCCAGCCAAAAGCGGTGACACAGCGTGACTAGACAGAGTGCAGGGAGGCGAGGTGGGGGCGGTGGGGAGAGGGTGCTGAGCTGCAGCCTTATACCTGGGACCTGAACACAGAACCCAAACACTATAAACCAGGAAACGGAATAGACAGCGACATACATGGACTCCAGCATCCACGCAGCTTTGAGGAGCACAAACACGTGAACACTGGAGGGGTCTGGGGAAGAGAGAAGGGGGAGGCGGTGATGGAGGGTTTTGCAACACTATTTAATCTTGCACAGCTTACATTGAGAAAAAAATAATATAAAGTGAAACATCACATACCAAAACCTGTCAGAGTTATGCTGATGAAATTTAAGATCTGCGCACATGGTCTGTCTCCTAGGAAAACATAAATTAACAAAATGGATCCGACAGAAGGCAGAAAAGCCGAAAAGCAAGGACAACACAAAGCCAGACTAGACCGTGCGTCCAGGACAAACAGGGAAGGCAGTTAGAGTCCGCCCTGAGGGAGAGCGCTGAGCGCACAATGGGGGGCCCACACCCACAGAACGCCAACTCCGGGGGCGACCCGGATGGAAACCGTGGGCTTCGCGACACTCACCTTCCCCGCGGGCTCGTTCCCTAGCACACAGGTACCCTCTGGTGGGAGACGCAGATGATGGAGGAGCTCTGTGTGTGTGGGGACAAGGGGTAGATGGGGTAACTCTGTATTGTCTTCCCCAGTTTTCTGAATAATCTTTTAAAACTGAATTTTTAAAAATTATTTGCCCCCTCCCATCCTTAAAAAAGACATCTACTGAGCACACACATACCCTGTGACCAGCAATCCCCCGACACACACACACACACACACACACACACACACACACACACGGGACGGCATGTGCGTGTGCACCACACGACACGGGCAAGGTGCGCCCATCCGCTTGGTGTTTTTTAAACCTTGCAGGCTTTTTTTAATTTTATTTTTTTAAGATTTTCAAATTGATTTTGAGAGAGAGAGAAACATCAATGTGGGAGCAGAACATCAATTAGCTGCCTCGAGCCCACAGCCCATCCTGTACCCTGACCAGAAAGCCTGCCGGATGCTTTCAGCATAGGGATGGCGCCCAGCCAACCGAGTCCCATCGGCCACGGCCACATCAGCCTGATTTATTTTTCTATTAGATTTTACCTTTACCCGGGACATGCTTAGAGAGAGGAAGAGGGAGGGGAGGGAGACGAGAGAGAAACATCGATGTGAGAAAGAACATCGATTGGTTGCCTTCTGTATGGGACCCGATCAGGGATCGAACCCACAATCCAGGCCTGGGCCCTGACCGGGAATCGAACCAGCAACCTTTCAGTGCCCAGGACGACGCTCAACCAACTGAGCCGCTCCGGTCAGGCATCTGCTTGATTTATAGGCAAAGACTGAAACAACCCCCAAACCCATCCACAGCAGGATGAGTAGATAGATTATTAACATGGACCTATAGCTATAAAGAAGGAATGAACTACTGACCATAATTCAATATCACGGGTAAGTCTCAGAGACATAATATTGAGTGAAGAAAATTAGACTCAAAAGCGTTCCTATTGTGTCACTGTATTAGAAGAACTTTGAACGCAGGCAAAGCTAACAGAAACCAGGGGTCACCGAGGGCTACTGGCTGCGAGGAGGAAGGAGCCTGTGAGGCCTGGGAATGGCTTTCTTCTTACCGGGTGGCCTTGTCCAAGCACAGCCATTGGGAAGCTCACCAGCTGGACCCGTCCGCTGTGTGGAGTGTGCTGGCTACCCCTCTTTTTTTTTTAATGGAAAATAAGGTATCAAGCCCAGATGGTTGAGAGTTCTTATTTAAAATCCTATTGCTAAATAAAGTATTCCAGAGGACACAAAACATGGGACATGGCCTCACCCTTCTTCAAGGGCATAACCCTGACACCAGAACAGAATAAAAAATGAAAACTTGACAGATCAGCCTGACCTATGAATACATATGCAACAATCCTAACTAAATATTAACAAACTAATCAACAGAGCACAAAGGCAACCACAGAATGAAACGAAATATGTATAAGTCATATATCTGGTAAGAAATTAATACCAGAATATATAAATAACTCCTACAGCTCGATAAAAAAAAACACACACACACACAAAAAAAAAAAACAAGCAACCAAACTCACGACTAAGCAAAGGACCTGAATAGACATTTCTCCAAAGAAGATACACAAATGGCCAGAAGCACATGAGAAGATGCTCAACACCTTAGTGACTGAGGAAGTGCAAATCCAAACCATCATGACCAGCAGCTCACACCCACTGGGAAGGTTATTATGAAAAAAGGAAACAAAAGGAAATGACACGTGCTGAAAAGCATGCGGGGAAACTGCTGGTGGTGAAACGTGGGTTCGGGGAGCGGCTCTCCCCTGGCGGGTTCTTCCCTCATGGAGTTTGGAGAATAAAATTCTCGGACTAAAAGGACTTGTTAGGAAAAGGTGGAAATTTATTGGAAGCAAATACAGACTCCCACGTAGGGAGGGGTTCCCAGGGGTAACCCACCACGCTCCTTTTTTCTTTGTCTCTTCATGCTCTCTTCTAATTGGACCCCTTCCCCATTTTATGACTCTGTGCTTTTTTCATTGGTCAGTCTTTTGCAGAATATCAGCTTCAAAGTCCGAAACCCACGTGGTGCCCCTTTTTTGTCCCCTTCCCTTGCAACATTCCTCTATCTCCTGTGAACATGTTTCCCTTTTCCCAGCATTTGTCCTCATTTCTGACAGCTTGTTTCCTTCTTCCCCATCCTCTGCGACTTTTCCTTATCCTCTGTGAATATGTGCCTTCTGGCGGCTCCAAGCCCTCACCTCTGCGTTCCTCCCCCATGGACCCTCTTCATTCCTAAGACTCCCTAAACCTGCCTGTTTTATCCCTAAAATTCCTTTCAGGAGGAAATGTAAAATGCGCAATCACTATGGTGATTCTTCAAAAAATTAAAAGTAGAATTACTGTGTGACACCCAAAAAGAATCGAAAGCTGGGATTCAAACAGGTATTTGTACCTCCATGTTCATAGCAGCATTATTCACAATAGCAAAAGCGTAGTCAAGTTTTTAGCTTTAAAAACGAAGAAAATAATTCTGACCCATGCAACCACCTGGATGGACCGTGAGGACACTACGCTAAGTGAAACATGCCAATCACAAAAGCAAAAATACTGTCTGATTCACTTACATGAGGTTCCCCGAGGAGTCAAAGTCAGAGACGAAGAGCCGAGTGGTGGCGGCCGGCGCCTGGGAGAGGGAGGAAGGGGGGGTTAGTATTAAACCGGTACAGAGTCGCATTTGAAGAGCAAGTTCTGGAGATGGATAAGTGGTGTGGTTTTCCAACAAAGTCAATGTACTTAATTGTCATTGAATTGTATACAGAAAGATTATTAAAATGATAAATTTTATAACATGCAAATTTGACCACAATTTAAAAAAAAGGAATATGTGCAGACAAGCTGGCTGGCCCACAAACAATCCCTCTTCTCTCTAGTGCTGGGGACCCTGGGGACGGGGGAGGAGGGAGCCTTTCTGCTGAGGAGGTACAGTCCCCGGGGAACAGGCAGGCACTGAGGTACAGTCCCCAGGGAACAGGCGGACACTGAGGTACAGTCCCCGGGGAACAGGCGGACACTGAGGTACAGTCCCCAGGGAACAGGCGGGCACTGAGGTACAGTCCCCGGGGAACAGGCGGACACTGAGGTACAGTCCCCGGGGAGAAGGCGGGCATTGAGGTACAGTCCCCGGGGAGAAGGCGGGCATTGAGGTACAGTCCCCAGGGAACAGGCAGACACTGAGGTATAGTCCCCGGGGGACAGGCAGACACTGAGGTATAGTCCCCGGGGGACAGGCCGACACTGAGGTACAGTCCCCAGGGAACAGGCAGACACTGAGGTATAGTCCCCGGGGGACAGGCCGACACTGAGGTACAGTCCCCGGGGAACAGGCAGACACTGAGGTACAGTCCCCGGGGAACAGGCAGACACTGAGGTACAGTCCCCAGGGAGAAGGCGGACACTGAGGTACAGTCCCCAGGGAATAGGCGGGCACTGAGGTACAGTCCCCAGGGAACAGGCAGACACTGAGGTACAGTCCCCAGGGAGAAGGCAGACACTGAGGTACAGTCCCCGGGAAGAAGGCGGACACTGAGGTACAGTCCCCGAGGGACAGGCGGACACTGAGGTACAGTCCCCAGGGAACAGGCAGACACTGAGGTACAGTCCCCAGGGAGAAGGCAGACACTGAGGTACAGTCCCCGGGAAGAAGGCGGACACTGAGGTACAGTCCCCGAGGGACAGGCGGACACTGAGCTACAGTCCCCAGGGAATAGGCGGGCACTGAGGTACAGTCCCCAGGGAACAGGCGGGCACTGAGGTACAGTCCCCAGGGAACAGGCAGACACTGAGGTACAGTCCCCGGGGAACAGGCAGACACTGAGGTACAGTCCCCAGGGAACAGGCGGGCACTGAGGTACAGTCCCCAGGGAACAGGCGGGCACTGAGGTACAGTCCCCAGGGAACAGGCGGACACTGAGGTACAGTCCCCGGGGGACAGGCGGACACTGAGGTACAGTCCCCGGGGGACAGGCGGACACTGAGGTACAGTCCCCGGGGGACAGGCGGACACTGAGGTACAGTCCCTGAGGGACAGGCAGGCACTGAGGTATAGTCCTCAGGGGACAGGCGGACACTGAGGTACAGTCCCCAGGGGACAGGCGGACACTGAGGTACAGTCCCCGGGGAACAGGCAGACACTGAGGTACAGTCCCCGGGGGACAGGCGGACACTGAGGTACAGTGCCCAGGGAACAGGCGGACACTGAGGTACAGTCCCCAGGGAGAAGGCAGACACTGAGGTACAGTCCCCGAGGGACAGGCGGACACTGAGGTACAGTCCCCAGGGAATAGGCAGGCACTGAGGTACAGTCCCCAGGGAACAGGCGGGCACTGAGGTACAGTCCCCAGGGAGAAGGCAGACACTGAGGTACAGTCCCCGAGGGACAGGCGGACACTGAGGTACAGTCCCCAGGGAATAGGCGGGCACTGAGGTACAGTCCCAAGGGAACAGGCGGGCACTGAGGTACAGTCCCCAGGGAACAGGCAGACACTGAGGTACAGTCCCCAGGGAATAGGCCAACACTGAGGTACAGTCCCCGGGGGACAGGCGGACACTGAGGTACAGTCCCCGGGGGACAGGCAGACACTGAGGTACAGTCCCCGAGGGACAGGCGGACACTGAGGTACAGTCCCCGGGGAACAGGCAGACACTGAGGTACAGTCCCTGGGAAGAAGGCGGACACTGAGGTACAGTCTCCGAGGGACAGGCGGACACTGAGGTACAGTCCCCAGGGAATAGGCCAACACTGAGGTACAGTCCCCAGGGAATAGGCCAACACTGAGGTACAGTCCCCGGGGGACAGGCGGACACTGAGGTACAGTCCCCGGGGGACAGGCGGACACTGAGCTACAGTCCCTGAGGGACAGGCAGGCACTGAGGTATAGTCCTCAGGGGACAGGCGGACACTGAGGTACAGTCCCCAGGGAATAGGCGGGCACTGAGGTACAGTCCCCAGGGAACAGGCGGGCACTGAGGTACAGTCCCCAGGGAACAGGCGGGCACTGAGGTACAGTCCCCAGGGAGAAGGCAGACACTGAGGTACAGTCCCCGAGGGACAGGCGGACACTGAGGTACAGTCCCCGGGGAACAGGCAGACGCTGAGGTACAGTCTCCAGGGAACAGGCAGACACTGAGGTACAGTCCCCGGGGGACAGGCAGACACTGAGGTACAGTCCCCGAGGGACAGGCAGACGCTGAGGTACAGTCCCCGGGGGACAGGCAGACACTGAGGTACAGTCCCCGGGGGACAGGCAGACACTGAGGTACAGTCCCCGAGGGACAGGCAGATGCTGAGGTACAGTCCCCAGGGAACAGGCAGACACTGAGGTACAGTCCCCGGGGGACAGGCGGACACTGAGGTACAGTCCCCGGGGGACAGGCAGACACTGAGGTACAGTCCCCGGGGGACAGGCGGACACTGAGGTACAGTCCCCGAGAGACAGGCGGACTCTGAGGTACAGTCCCCGGGGGACAGGCGGACACTGAGGTACAGTCCCCAGGGAACAGGCAGACACTGAAGTACAGTCCCCAGGGAACAGGCAGACACTGAGGTACAGTCCCCGGGGGACAGGCGGACACTGAGGTACAGTCCCCGGGGAACAGGCAGACACTGAGGTACAGTCCCCGGGGGACAGGCGGACACTGAGGTACAGTCCCCGAGGGACAGGCGGACACTGAGGTACAGTCCCCGGGGGACAGGCGGACACTGAGGTACAGTCCCCGAGGGACAGGCGGACACTGTGGTACAGTCCCCGGGGCACAGGCGGACACTGAGGTACAGTCCCCGAGGGACAGGCGGACACTGAGGTACAGTCCCCGGGGGACAGGCGGACACTGAGGTACAGTCCCCAGGGAACAGGCAGACACTGAAGTACAGTCCCCAGGGAACAGGCAGACACTGAGGTACAGTCCCCGGGGGACAGGCGGACACTGAGGTACAGTCCCCGGGGAACAGGCAGACACTGAGGTACAGTCCCCGGGGGACAGGCAGACACTGAGGTACAGTCCCCGAGGGACAGGCAGATGCTGAGGTACAGTCCCCAGGGAACAGGCAGACACTGAGGTACAGTCCCCGGGGGACAGGCGGACACTGAGGTACAGTCCCCGGGGGACAGGCAGACACTGAGGTACAGTCCCCGGGGGACAGGCGGACACTGAGGTACAGTCCCCGAGAGACAGGCGGACTCTGAGGTACAGTCCCCGGGGGACAGGCGGACACTGAGGTACAGTCCCCAGGGAACAGGCAGACACTGAAGTACAGTCCCCAGGGAACAGGCAGACACTGAGGTACAGTCCCCGGGGGACAGGCGGACACTGAGGTACAGTCCCCGGGGAACAGGCAGACACTGAGGTACAGTCCCCGGGGGACAGGCGGACACTGAGGTACAGTCCCCAGGGAACAGGCGGACACTGAGGTACAGTTCCCAGGGAATAGGCGGGCACTGAGGTACAGTCCCCAGGGAACAGGCGGGCACTGAGGTACAGTCCCCAGGGAGAAGGCAGACACTGAGGTACAGTCCCCAGGGAGAAGGCAGACACTGAGGTACAGTCCCCGGGAAGAAGGCGGACACTGAGGTACAGTCCCCGAGGGACAGGCGGACACTGAGGTACAGTCCCCAGGGAATAGGCGGGCACTGAGGTACAGTCGCCAGGGAACAGGCGGGCACTTAGGTACAGTCCCCAGGGAACAGGCAGACACTGAGGTACAGTCCCCAGGGAATAGGCCAACACTGAGGTACAGTCCCCGGGGGACAGGCGGACACTGAGGTACAGTCCCCGGGGGACAGGCGGACACTGAGGTACAGTCCCCGGGGGACAGGCGGACACTGAGGTACAGTCCCCGAGGGACAGGCGGACACTGAGGTACAGTCCCCGGGGGACAGGCGGACACTGAGGTACAGTCCCCGGGGGACAGGCGGACACTGAGGTACAGTCCCTGAGGGACAGGCAGGCACTGAGGTATAGTCCTCAGGGGACAGGCGGACACTGAGGAACAGTCCCCGGGGGACAGGCGGACACTGAGGTACAGTCCACGGGGAACAGACCAACACTGAGGTACAGTCCCCCGGGGACAGGCGGACACTGAGGTACAGTCCCCGGGAAGAAGGCGGACACTGAGGTACAGTCCCCGGGGGACAGGCAGACACTGAGGTACAGTCCCCGGGGAACAGGCGGACACTGAGGTACAGTCCCCGGGGAACAGGTGGACACTGAGGTACAGTCCCTGGGGGACAGGCGGACACTGAGGTACAGTCCCCGAGGGACAGGCGGACACTGAGATACAGTCCCCGAGGGACAGGTGGATACTGAGGTACAGTCCCCTGGGGACAGGCGGACACTGAGGTACAGTCCCCGGGGGACAGGCGGACACTGAGGTACAGTCCCCTGGGGACAGGCGGACACTGAGGTACAGTCCCCAGGGAACAGGCGGACACTGAGGTACAGTCCCCGGGGAACAGGCAGACACTGGGTCCAGCTCCATCTGGGCCTGCTTGGGCTGAGGCTCCTCAAGGGGTGGCAGTGCCTCTGAGCGCATCTCCCCCCTTGCAGCCAACCTCTCTCCCTGTTTAAACTCAGCAGGAGCAATAGACACTCGGTCACAGTCGCTGATACCCTCTGGGGAATATGGGTTCAAAGGCAAAATAACCAGACCTGTGAGCATGACCACAAAGAGAGAGACAAGCTGAACCAACTATGCAAATGACCCAGAATGAATGAACCAGATCAAGAACTCAAACTACACACCACAAATGTCCACGAAGAGATAAGAAAGGACAGCGGCCACATGACGCAGGGACAGGCCGTCCTGGTCAAGTACTAAGTGGAAAGTACTGACTATGGAAAGATACAACAGTTGAAATAACACAATAGGTGGAATAAATAGTATAACTGAACAACTGAAGGGGAAATAGTCAGATAGAAGGTTCGGGTTGAGAAGGTCCTCCAGAAGGCACTGGAAAACAAAAAGACAGAAGATGTAGAAGAAAAAAGTAGGACACGTGGAAGCCAGAAATTGAATGTCAACATCACAATAGCGTGTAGAAGGAAAAATACATAAACCAAAAGGCAAACGTTTCAATAAGTAACACCCAAGAATGTTGCGAAATTAAAGCAAGAGAAAGACCAAGTGTCAGGGAGTGATGAACAGGCTCAATGAGGAGAATTGCACCTCTGGACATGTTATGGGCAAACTTAAGAACATCAAGGGTAAAGAGAAAACCAATGTAAAGCTTTTCAGAGAAAAAAAGAGCAGTTGACCTACAATGGAAAAGGAAAGGATAGGGTCAATATCAGACTCCTCCACAGTGAGAGCTCTCAGCGCATTTACTAAGCAAACGACCCAATGAAGCATCTTGGACAGAGGAAGGACATGAGAAGTCCAGGAGAATGTGGAGACAGGTGGGGGAAGTAGGATGAGAAGAGACCTCGCAGTTCACTGTGACTGACAGGGAGGGAAGGGAGAAGGGAGGGGGAGGAAACATCTGTTAACAACCCGGAACCAAGCACTGGGTTTGGACATGGGTATCGAGTTTCCTTTTTGGTGATGAAAATGTTCAGGAACTAGATAGTGGTGCTGATTGCACAACACTGCAGTACTAAATGCCACTAAATTTGCACTCTTTTTTCTTCAAGAAAAATGGTTGACATGGTAATTTTTATGTTATACTAGAGGCCCAGTACACAAAATTCGTGCACAGGGTGGGGGGGTGTCCCTCAGCCCAGCCTGTACCCTCTCCAATCTGGGACCCCTCAGGGAATGTCAGACTGCCGGTTTAGGCCCGATCCCTCGGGCCTAAACGGGCGGTCGGACATCCCTCTCACAATCCAGGACTGCTGGCTCCCAACCGCTCTCCTGCCTCTGTCTGATTGCCCCTAACCGCTTCTGCCTGCCAGCCTCATCACCCCCTAACCACTCCTCTGCCAGCCTGATCGACGCCTAACTGCTCCCCTGCTGGCCCGGTTGCCTCTAACTGCCCTCCTCTGTCAACCTGGTTGTCCCCAACTGCCCTCCCCTGCAGGCCTGGTCCCGCCCAAATGCCCTCCCCTGCCAGCATGATTGCCCCTAACTGCCCTCCCCTGCAGGCCTGGTCCCCCCCAACTACCCTCCCCTGCAGGCCTGGTCGCCCCCAACTGCCCTCCCCTGCAGGCCTGGTCCCCCCCCAACTGCCCTCCCCTGCTGGCCTGGTTGCCCCTAACTGCCCTCCCCTGCAGGCCTGGTCCCCTCCAACTGCCTTCCCCTGCCAGCCTGGTGGCCCCTAACTGCCCTCCCCTGCTGGCCTGATCGCCCACAACTACCCTCCCCTGCCAGCCATCTTGTGGTGGCCATCTTTGACCACGTGGGGGAGGCCATCTTGTGCAAGGGCATGAGGGTCAATTTGCATATTACCTCTTTATTATATAGGATACATTTTACCACAATTTTAAAAACTCAATAACAAAAAATACCAAGTAAATCCCATGCTCATAAACGAACACTCTATTAAATAACTGATGTCAAAGGAGAAGAGCACAGTGGAATTCAGGAAACTGAGTGATAATGAAACATACAATATATCAAAATTTACTAAGTGAAGCTGAGCCATGCTCGCAGGGAAATGCATCACTTTAAATTCATTTATGAGGGGGGAAAATGACTGAAAAATCAGTGAACATTCATCCCAGGAAGTTGGAAAAAGAACAGCAAATTGAATTTTAAAAGAGTAGAAGGAAACAAAAGTTTTAAATCATATTCATTTTAAAAACACAGCCTGGACTGTAATGTATAGCAGGGTAACTGTAATACTGCACTGCACGTTTCAAAGTTGCTACGAGAGTAGGTGTTAAAAGTTATCACAAGACAAAAAAAATCTGCAGCCATGTCTGGTGATGAACGTCAACTAGACTTATTGTGGCGACAGTTCCACAATGCTCTCCCGATAAAGCCAGGTCCGATCTTTTGCTGGTGGAGGGTCTTGCCTTCAATTTGTAAAAAATGCAACACCTGCGATGCTCAGTGAAGCCGAGCGCAATAAAACGGGGTATGCCTGTGTCAGATACTATCAAGTCATTGTTACACACCTGAAGCCAATATAATGTCATTTTGTCAATTATACTTCAATTTAAAAAACACTAAAACAATACACAAACACAATGCTGGATGTCAATAAAGTCAAAAGTTGGTTCTTTAGAAAGACAAAAATAATTGACAAAACTCAGATTGATTGAGAAAGAGATCACACACTAACCACTGAAGTCAGGAATAAAATGGGAATCTCACGCGCGGCCAGCGTGGCTCACCTGTGAACCAGGAGGTCACGGTTCAATTCCAGGTCTGGGCACCTGCCTGGGTTGTGAGCTTGATCCCCAGGGTGGGCGTGCAGGAGGCAGCCGATCAATGACTCTTTCTCATTGAAGTTTCTATCTCTCTCTCCCTCTCCCTTCCTCTCTGAAATCAATAAAAATATATTTTAAAAAATTCGGATTTTACAACACCATCACTGCCAAAATGCGCTGCATGAACCTAATCATGAAGCAACCTTCGGACTAATCTGGACTGAGGGCGATCTAAAAACAACGGGCGGGATGCTTCACAATCCCACCGTCACGGCAAACAGGTCAGCCAGTCCCAGGAACCGGCCTGGGTGAAGGAGAGGCGACCTCTCAGCCAAGCAGGGAGCCAGGCCGTGGGAAGCGCGGCGACGAAGACCCGAGACAAAGCTGACCCGGGTCACGTGGAGCTCTCCACGCGGGAGCCTCCCGCTTTGGGAAGTGTCCTTTGAGTAAGCGACTGTCCGTCCTTCTCTTTTCTTAATCAGTATGCTATTTTAATTTTACAAAAAAAGCAATAGATTAATTTCATTAATGAAATAGTAACACGAGGAGAAGGGAAAAACACACAGAATTTGAGAACAGTAAACTTCGGAGTTTTTCCTTGGGTGAGCAAGAGCCAATCAATATATTCACAAAGAAACAACTTCACCAATTTACAGGTTCTCTGGAAAACAGGACGAGTTTTACTGCGAAGCACATGCCACCAGCTGTCCCCTGTCACGGCAGAGCCTGGGTTAGCACGTCCATCCCCGGCCCGCATTTCAGCTTCCTCCTAGAGAATCTATCGGCGCCTCCCGCCTTCCTCGTTTGATCCAGCTCAGCTCCCAAGCCACGCTGGCCTGGCGATCAGGGAGTCAGTTCCCTCTGACACAACCTTACAAACTGAAAACAGCTTAGATGCCCGGCCGGTGTGGCTCAATGGTCGAGTGTCGACCTGTGAACCAGGTCATTATTCCATTCCCGGGAAGGGCACATGCCCGGGTTGTGGGCTCGATCCCCAGTGTGGGGTGTGCCGGAGGCAGCCGATCCATGATTCTCTCTCATCATTGATGCTTCTCTCTCCCTCTCCCTCTCCCTCTCCCTTCCTCTCTGAAATCAATAAAAAATATTTTTTAAAAAGGCTTAGGAACAATGGCGTTGTTAGCATTTAAGTGTGTGAACACTCCTAGCAAGCTGGACAAAAAGCTTCCAGACCCCTCTCCCGTGTCATTTTGATGTGGCCCCACTCGCCTGGGGCGCCTCTTGCATTGACTCAGCCTGGCATTGGATACCCTTGTATTTCCCCCCTCCCCCAGACTGTTCGCAGCTACTGCTTTTCTTTTTTTTAAATCTAATTTTATTGACCTCCGGGTTCATAGGTCAACGCTCAACCACTGAGCCATGCCGGCCAGGCTCAGCTGTTCCTTAGGGACCTGAGGCTCGTTGCTATAGGAACTATTATTCCAGGCCTTTCCACTGGAGAGAGGAAGAACACACACCTGCCCTTTCAAGCCACGCTCAACCCCCAGGGCAGTGCGGGGTTCACTTCTAAGGTGCTCCGCCTCGTTCTGTCCTGTTTCTAATTCTCCTTAACGAGACCCTCCACGTCTCCCGAAAACTGCATCTATCCCGGGGCCCTACCCTAACCCAGGGCCCCTCATCCTCTGCGGGGCCATCTTTACATCCGCCTCCTCCCACCAGAAACCTGACCCCAGGGAGAGACGCCCCCCCCCCCGCCCCCGCCTCTTTCTCACGGAGAAGAGGAATTGAGCAAAAGCTCACAGACCCCTTTTTCTCCCGGGGACCCGTTAGACAGCGGGCCAGGGTCGTCCCTAAGGGGCCCAAGACTGAAGCCAATGTGCCCACCCACTTGGAATGTGTTCATCTCAGTGAGCACCTGTTGGAACGGAGTGCACTGAGGTGACACGTTAATAACTACAGGTCTGGGGAGCAGCTGCAGCCCCCCCCCCCCCCGGTGTCCTGTCCCGGGCTCACCCCCCCCCCCCCGTCTCCTCCGGTGGCTCACCCCCCCCCCCCCCCCCCCGTCTCCTCCGGTGGCTGTCCTTGCTCTTCGGGGACAACTGGGCACAAGGGAACATCATGTCTGCCAGCTACTCAGGCGTTCACGTTCACGTTCACGTTCAAGCGGACTCGGGGCAGGGTTCTAAGCCGGGGCGTCTGTAATGGACAGGCCTGCTCCCCGTCAAAGCCGAGGGTCTGGGCCTCGCCTCTCCTCCCGAAGATCTCCGACCCACGAGAGCTCCTGGCCCCGAGCCGGGCGCCCTTCAGCTCCGGCAGAGGACAACGTGGCCCTGCGTGTGGGTGCTTCCCAGCAGGGCAAGGAGAAGGCCCCGCTGGGACCACCAGTCCTGGGCCGACTCCTCTGCATCCAGCCCGGGGGACAGGGTGCCCGCCGCTGCCTGGCCCTTAGAGGCCCAGGTGCTTCCCAGCAGGTAGGGCCCGGGGGGGCGGAGGCCTCGGCTGAGTGCCCAGCCAGGAGGGGCCGGGGACCCCAGGGGAGCTGGTGCAGCAGCCGCCGCCTGGGCCTGAAGCTCGGCTCGGCTCCTGGTTCCCCTCTGAGCCCCGAAGTCCATCACACCGCCACTGAAACAGCAAAACCCAACCTAACCCGCACTGGCGTCCTCAGTGTTGGCTCTTCAGAAAGACAGTCTGGGGGAGCCCCTCGCACGACCCAGAGAACGCCACCGCCCTGGTCCTCCCTCCGCTGGGCCAGGGGTCAGGGACTGGGGGGGTCAGACCTCCACCTGCTCCCAGGAGAGGTGGTCACACCTGCGCTCCGGGGAGAAGCTCTGAACCCACCCGGCTCCCCGCACCCTCCGCGGTCACCGGGCGGGCGGGGCGGCCCGGAGCCCCACAGCGGCTGTCGGCGGGCGCTTACCTGGAGCAGGAGCGGCACAGCCCCCCCCAGCCGGCCCTGCCCGACCTCGGAGCTGGCGGCAGCTGATCCCATTCCGGGCGTCATTACCAGGAGGGAGGGCCTCACCTGTGCCCCCGCCCCGCCCGCCCTTGTTTGCCCGCAGGTGGTGGAAACCAGGACCTGATTCCCACGAGGAGCTCGTCCCCGCCCTCCACACCCGCCGGCTCCTGGGCACCGAGGCCGGTGCTGGCGCAGCGAGGGCCCGGGGAGCCTTCGCTCAGGGGCAGGGGCACTGCCCGCCGGGGTCTCTATCTGGCCAAGGTCAAGGCCAGCCTTGCCGCGTGGGCCCGGAGAGGTGGTGGGAGGCTGGAGGCTGCCTTCTTGGTGCGGGTGCGGGAGGCAGCACCCCGCCTGGCACAGACGTCCACCCGTGGCGATGGCGGCTCCAAATGGGTCCTGTCCCCATCGGCCCCCTCAGACCGCACAGCAACGCCGGGCGGGCTTCCCGCCTTCGGACGCGTTGGGCGTTGGCTTTCCTCGTTTCTCTCCGCTCTCGTCACTGGGCCACGCGATTGCTGTGGGCTCCAGCCCCAGGCTCCTAGGCCCAACGCCTGGTCCCCGACCAAGACCTCCCTGGCAGGCTCAGTGCTGCCCCCCCCCCACCCGCCCTGCAGCTCTGCTCCTCCCCAGCCCCTCCTGGCCCACCCGGCACCTCCCTTCCTCAGTGAGAGCGGGAGCCACTCTCCTGACACTCAGGGGCCGCAGCGGCTCCTCCGGCCTGGCCTGCGTCGCGGCCTCGCTGGAGCTCTCCTGGGCGGCCAGGCCTCCGACGGGCGGACGCGCTGGTCAGAAGCGTGGGAAGGAGCGGGGCCTCCCGCAGCTCACAGGCAAGGACTCGCTCGGAGGGTCCACTTTATTGCTGTCCGTTCCCACACTGTCCGAGGCCCCTCAGCCACCCCCTGCCCCCTCCTACCCTGGAGCACAGGCCCCAGCACGGCTCCTGCTGCTTTGAAGTCACTCCAGCCCCACCCACTCCTCCTGACCCCTGACCTCAGGGAAAAGAGCAGACACTGCGGTGCCCAGGCCTCCCGGTCTCCTGAAGAATAAGGCACTGGGTGAAGAATAAGGCACCGTCGGGAGGGGAGCGAAGCCAGGAATGAGGGGCGGAGTCCTCACACAGGTCCCAGCCCCTCGCCTCGCCTTCTCGAAGGCTCCGGCACGTTGGTCCGGGGGCCACCCGGGAGGGCTGGGGCGCGGTGGCCTGGCCCCTGCCTGTCCGCCCGTGTCTGGAGCCGGGGTTCGGGCCACGTGGCTCCCATCCGCAGTCAGTCCGCAGCCCGCGGGCGGGGCGGCCGGCCCTCGGGGCTCAGCCCCGGTAGCTCTTGAGCAGGTGGCCCGCGATGACCAGCCTCTGGATCTCACTGGTGCCCTCGTAGATCTCGGTGATGCGGGCGTCACGGTAGTGCCGCTCGGCCGGCATCTCGGTCACGTAGCCCATGCCACCCAGGATCTGAATGGCCTGCGGTGAAAGGCAGGGCTCAGCGGGGGGAAGACGCCTCCACGTGGGACAGACGGGGCAGGACCAGCCACACAAGGACAGCGGGGGGGGGGGGGGGGGGGGGGGGGGGGGGCGGCCGACTCTCTACTCGACCCGGGGCTGCCGGCCCAGACACTCACCTGGTGGCTGATGGCAGTCGCGGCCTCCGATGCAGCCAGCTTGGCCATCGCCGCCTCCTAACCACAGGGACGGTGGGTCAGAAACGTCACCATGTGCCCAGCACCTGGCCCCTTGGAGCAGCGGGAACTGGAACCCCACCCAGACTTGTCCCTCGTCCCTCGGCCACCAAAGGGCCGACGCCCGGGGAGCCCGCTTCCCAGGGCACCTTGGTGAAAGGCTTCTTGTTGTCCTTCAGCATGGCAGCGCGCCAGGTCAGCAGCCGGGCACTCTCCAGGGCCAGCGCCATGTCCGCCAACTTGAACTGCAACGACCAGGCCCCGCCCGCCAGTCAGCACCTGCCCCCGCCCCCTCCCTCGCCCTCCCTCCCGAGGGGGACCGCAGGGAGCAGGAGGGGAGCATGGGAGCAGGTAACGCTCCTCGTCCGCCCCAGTTCCCTCCCCGGGGTCCAGGCAGGCTCCTGGGGTCTCCGCCTGTTACCTGGATGCCCTGGAGCTTGGTGATGGGCGCCCCAAAGGCCTTGCGATTCTCGGCGTAGTTCACAGCGCAGTCAAGGGCGGCCTGGGCGATGCCCAGTGCCTGGGAGGCGATGCCAATGCGGCCCATGTCCAGGGTTTGCTGTGGGGACCGTCCCAGTCAGTAGCTGGCCAGCTGGGTGACAGGGCCTCGACCCAGGGCGCCCCCCCCCCCCTTGCTGGGCTCACCCCCCTTGCTGGGCTCACCCCCTGCCCAGCTCACCCCTCTGTCCGGCTCACCCCTCTGCCCGGCTCACCCCTCTGTCCCGCTCACCGCCCCCTGCCCCGCTCACCACCCTGCCCGGCTCACCCCCCCCTGCCCGGCTCACCCCCCTGCCCCGCTCACCCCTGCCCGGCTCACCCCCCTGCCCCGCTCACCCCTGCCCGGCTCACCCCCCCTGCCCCGCTCACCCCCCCTGCCCCGCTCACCCCCCGCCCCCCTGCCCGGCTCACCCCCCTGCCCGGCTCACCCCCCTGCCCGGCTCACCCCCCTGCCCCGCTCACCCCCGCCCGGCTCACCCCCCCTGCCCTGCTCACCCCCCTGCCCCGCTCACCCCTGCCCCGCTCACCCCCCGCCCCCCTGCCCGGCTCACCCCCCTGCCCGGCTCACCCCCCTGCCCGGCTCACCCCCCTGCCCCGCTCACCCCCCTGCCCGCTCACCATGGCTATCTTGAAGCCCATGCCCAGCTCCCCCAGCAGGTTGTCCTTGGGGACGCGGCAGTCCTCAAAGATGAGGTTGGCCGTGGAGGAGGCCCGGATGCCCAGCTTGTCTTCCTTCTTCCCCAACGAGAGCCCGGGCGTTGGCATGGGGACCAGGAAGGCACTGATGCCCTGAAGAGCAGAACACCCCGTCGTGCCTTCCCCTGAGGCTGCCCTGGGCCACACCCCTCTATCAGCCACCACACACCACCCCACCCCCCCCACCCCACCCCCTTCCCTCACTTCCCTCAGACCTGGGCCCTGCCGCCCCTGCTGGCCCCTGTGGGGAAGGCGCAGACCCAGCCCGGCCAGGGGCACCAGGGGAGAAGGGACGGCTCCAGGGCCCAGAGCAGGAAGCTGATTATCAGAAACTGAAATGACTGCGAGGTCTCCGGGGTCTCCGGGCCCCACCTTGTGGCGCAGGGACCTGTCGGTGCTGGCAAAGACCACCGTGGCCGAGGCGTCCCAGCAGTTGGTGATCCAGGCTTTGGTGCCGTTCAGGACCCACGAGTCACCCTCTGCCCGGGCGGAGGTGGCTGCGGCTCCCGCGTCGCTGCCATTGCCTGCGGGCACACAGCTCCGAGTCCAGGGCACCCCCACCCGCCGCCCCCAGGCACTGCTGCCACCTGGGCGGGGGCCCAGCCTCAACCCCGGCTCCAAAGAGTCCGGGTCTGGCCCCAGAGGAAGCTCCCAGACCACGCCAGCTCCACAGCATCCAGGGAGGGGGAGGGGGGAGGGGGAGGGGAGGGGGAGAGGAGGGGAGGGGGAGGAGGTGTAGCAGCTTTAGGTGAGGGGACCCCAGAGCAAGCGTCCCTCCCAGTCAGCACAGGGCCTAGCTCCCGCCTCCCCCGGGGCAGCCAGCTCCAGTCTGTCACCCGATGCTGAGACGAGGGGGTGCGGAGGCGAGGGGGTGCTGAGGCGAGGGGGTGCGGAGGCGAGGGGGTGCGGCAGCAAGGGGGTGCCGAGGCGAGGGGACGGGGGCAGCACCCCACTGTGGTACCTGGCTCGCTGAGGGCAAAGCAGCCAATTTTGTCGCCGCTGGTGAAAGGCGTGACCCACTTCTGCTTCTGCTCCTTGGAGCCGAACTTCATGATGGGCCCCAAGTAGAGGGACTGTGGGGGCAGAGGGCGCGGTCGGAGGCCTCGAGCCCAGGCACCTGCCCAGCCGGGACCCCCCGCCAGGCCGGTTCTCTCCAGAGCCCGAAGGACCAAGTCCAGTGCCTGCCCAGGGGAGCCCCGCCACCCGGGTCCCGAGGTCCGGGACGGGACTCACGTTGTTGACGCTCATGATGACTCCGGTGGAGGCACAGCCCCGGCTGATCTCCTCCATGGCGATGGCGTAGGCCAGGTAGTCGAGGCCCGCGCCACCCAGCTCCTCCGGCACGTCCATGGCCAGGAGCCCGAGCCCGCCCATCTTCTTCACCTGGCCTCAGGGAAGGGTCACGGCTGTGGCGGCTGGGAGCCGGCGCCCGCCCTCAGCACAGCCCCCTCAAGCCGCCCGGCCACACTCGCACTGGCTCACCGGTCTGCAGCCACAGCCACCGAGCAGGCGGAGGCGCAGAAGCTTCCAGGAGCCTCCACGGTGAGAAGCAAAGCACCACAGTGACCTTCTCCCAGTCCCTGACGCATACCACTCCCCCCTCCCCACCACAGGGCCTTTGCACACGCTGCTCCGGTGAGACATGACCTCTATCCCCCTTGGCTCTCAGCTCTTGGGGCGGTCACCCCACTCCGGGTGCCTCTCCCCGAGTGCTTATGCAGCGGGAGGGTCACCTGTTACTGTGCTCGTTTGGATTAAGGTCCTTCTCCCTGACCACGAGGGCAGACTGTGCGAGCGCTCACTGCTCCATTCCCAGGGGCAGCGAGAGAATGGATGAGTGAACGTAAGAGCCGGGGAGTTTTCATTTGGAGTGACGGTGCTCGTGACGGTGAATTATCAAGTGCCGGCCTAGAAGTATGCCCAGCTCCACTTAAGTGCTTTGTGTGAGTTCTCTCACTGCAGTCTCTCTCCGAGAACGACGCTGAGTCAACCTCATGCCACAGGCGAGGGAAGCGGGCACGTTTTAACCCTCTCACCAACCTGTTTCATCATCAACTGTACATAACGACAGTACACAGGACTTGGTGAGGAACAGGAGCTGATGCTTCCCAAGCCTGTGGCAAGGAAGCCGCTTTGAGTGTTATTATTATTATTTTTTAAATATATTTTTTATTGACTTTTTTACAGAGAGGAAGGGAGAGGGACAGAGAGCCAGAAACATCGATGAGAGAGAATCATCTATCAGCTGCCTCCTGCACACCCTCTACTGGGGACGTGCCCGCAACCAAGGTACATGCCCTTGACCGGAATCGAACCTGGGACCCTTCAGTCCGCAGGCCGACGCTCTATCCACTGAGCCAAACCGGTTTCGGCTGAGTGTTATTATGAATCCCATGCCTGGAACACGGTAAGCATCCCCCACTTCTGTTATTTAAAGTGAAATCCCGGCGACAGGCCTCATGCTGACAAGGGGAACCTCCAGAGCATCTTCTAGGGCCCAAGACCCGCCTTAGGGCCCCCTGACGAGTCTCCGTGCCACTGGCTGTCACTGTCACCCTCGCCCTGGGCGGCTGGGGGCGGCGCCTACCTGAGCTGCTGGGAAGCGGTGCTCCTTGTCTATCTCGGCCGCGATGGGAAACAGCTCCTTCTCGGCAAAGTCCCGGCACGTCTGGCGCAGCATCTGGTGTGTCTCGGGCAGGTCCACAGACTGGTAGACAGTATGTAACTGTCGACGGAGAGCTGCCCAAGAAGAGAGGGCAGTGGGAGGGGATGCAAGAGGTCTTGGTTAATGACAATAGCGGACACTCAGCGGCCTCCCCTGGGGATGGTGCTGCCCGAGGGACATGGGAATTGTCTGCAGATACTTGTGGCTGTCACGGCTGAATGGGGACATGGCACTGGGTATGGAGTGAGGAGAGACCAGGGACGCTGCTGAACACCCCACAATGCACAGGCAGTCCCCACAACAAGGCAGTACCCGCCCAAATGTCAGAGTGCTGCTATGAGGACCCCAAATAACTGCTTATAATGCTTTTTTTCTTAAGTATATTTTTATTGATTTCAGAGAGGAAGGGAGAGGGATAGATAGAAGCATCAATGAGGAGAGAGAATCATTGATCGGCTGCCTCTTGCACGCCCCACACTGGGAACTGAACCATGACCTCAATGCTTTCTAAACATTCTGCATAGACTATCCTACCCAATCCTCAGTATAATGCCAATAATAATAATAATAATGCCAACAGTAAGAGCACAGCTCTGTGCCCTTAAAGGATCTTAACTTCACTGAGCCTCGGCTAATATTCAATGTGGAGGACAACAGTATTGAGTATCTGGGGATAAGAGGATTAAGAAGTTACTGCCCCGATGGCTCAGTGGTTGAGAATCGACCTATGAACCAGGAGGTCACGGTTTGATTCTCAGGGCACAGGCCTGGGTTGCAGGCTCTATCCCCAGTGTGGGGCGTGCAGGAGGCAACAGATCGATGATTTTCTCATCATTGATGTTTCTCTCTCTCTCTCTCTCCCTCTCCCTTCCTCTCTGAAATCAATAAAAACATATGTATATGTGTGTGTGTGTGTGTGTGTGTGTGTGTGTGTGTGTGTATATGTAGGAGAGAGAGAGAAAGAGAGAGAGAGAGTTAAGAAGATACCAACTGGCTCAGTGGACAGTGTCAGCCTCGGACTGAAGGGTCCCAGGTTTGAGTCTGGATTGGGGTGAGTGTGGGAGGCATCCAACCGATGAGTCTCTCTCACATTGATGTTTCTCTGTCTCTCCCTCTCCTTTCCCCTCTCTCTAAAAATCAATGGAAAAATATCCTTGGGTGAGGATTAACAAAAAAATAAAAACAAAATAAAGAAATAATGTAGTTGGAAACATTTAGGGGGGAAAAAGGGAAGACAGTAACTGTAGCTCAGGCCTGGCAGACAGCCCCCGCGGGCACTCTCCTGATTGTTATTACTGGGGTGACGGGGTCTGGCCCGGCCCTGGGTGTCCCCGCAGCCGGGCTGCCAGGACAAGCCGGAGCGGGACCATCCCTGAGCCCGTGCTGCGGGCAGGCCCTGCGGCTTCCTCCCTACGACCCCCTGCGGCGGGCAGGGCACCCAGGGGCCCACTGAGGCGGACGGCGGGCAGGGCACCCAGGGGCCCACTGGGGCGGACGGCGGGCAGGGCACCCAGGGGCGCACTGAGGCAGGCGGCGGGCAGGGCACCCAGGGGCGCACTGAGGCGGACGGCGGGCTCCCCAAGGTCACAGGTGCAGCGCGGGCGCCACCCCAGGCCTGGCTCCGCGCGGGGCGCACCGAGTCCCCGCGGGGAGAGACGCAGGGAGGGGGTGCCGGGCGGGACGCAGGGAGGGGGCGGCGCCGGGCGGGGCGGGGCGGGGGTCGGCGGGCGCAGGTCACAGGTCACAGGAGCCCGGGCCGCGCAGGCGCCGGGGCCCCGAACTGGGTCAAAGGTCACGGCCGCCGCGGGGGCCCCGCCAGCCCCGCCGCGCCGGCCGCGGGCCGGGAGCACTCACCCCCGCGGACGGGCCCGCAGGCCCGGGCGAGCATCGCGGCGGCGGCCGTGGGACGGAGACGGACGGGGCTGCTCCTCCACCTCCGCGGCCCGGGTTCCGGCTGCGGGGTCGGCGCCGCGGACCGTGTCCCGCCCTCGAGGCGGGGCCCCGCGCTCCGCCCCTCCCGGGCGGGAGGCCGCTCCCACCGCTGTGACGTCCCGGCCCGTCCTCCCCGCTAACCTCCCGCCGCCGCCGGCCTCCTGACACCCGTCCCGGCCTGGACAGCCCTTCCGACCGGCCGCGCAAGGGAGTGGGTGTCAGGACCGCCTGCCGCGCGCCCGCCACCCCTGGGCCGCCTTTGCGGGGCCGCGATCCCCCCCCCCCCGCACCTCCCCGCCAGCTCGGACCCCGTGCATCCAGGTGGCCCCTCTTCACACGGGTCTCACCCAGAGCCCCGCCGGCCCGAGGCCATTGTTTCTCCCGCAAACCCTCCGCCCCGTGGTTTGTTTATTCCTGAGTCCCCCGCTGAATAGCCTGCGAACCCCAAAAGGCAAAGGGCCTCGTGCTCTGACGCTTACTAGCTAGGCCTGGGCCGGGCTGCTGGGGGGAGCTTTCCTCCCCCCCAGGTTGGGAAGGCGAAGGTGCTAACCTCGGGGAAAGACTGTTACCCACTCCTTCCAGCACGGCCTGGCCTCACCAAGCCCTTCCAGCTTTCGGTGGCAGAATCTCAGGGGGTGCCACAGGGGAACTAACACAAACTCGGGGGCCTGGAAGAGGCCAGTTGCCCACTTGTCTAAGGGGTTGGACCCAGTGGCCGCAGGATGGCCGGGCTGTCCGAAGGCTGTAGCAGCCACGGCCATACTGGTGAAGGAAGCCTCTAAACGGACTTTTGGCCAAGACTTACAAGTGGTTGCGCCCCACGCAGTAGAAACCCTACTGCACAGCCCACCGGAGCGCTGGTTGTCAAATGCTCGTATTACCCAGTACCAGGTGCTCCTACTAGGCCCCCCGAGGGTAAGCTTCTTGAAGACTACAGCCCTAAACCCGGCCACTCTCCTCCCCGATGAGGAAGCTGAAACTCCCCTCCACGACTGTGAAGAGACCCTGACTACCCTAACCTCCTTGAGGGCCGACCTAACAGACCAGCCCATCTCCAGCCCTGAGGAGACGCTGGTCACCGGCGGGAGCAGCTTTGTGGAGGACGGTGTCAGGTATGCCGGGGCAGCTGTCGTTACACTAGAAAGAGTCATATGGGCACAATCCCTAGGACATGGGACTTCGGCACAGAAGGCAGAACTCACAGCCCTCACCCAGGCCTTACGGTGGGAAAGGACAAAAGAATCAATATCTACACGGACAGTAGATATGCTTTTGCCACAGTGCATATACATGGAGCCTTATATCAGGAGAGGGGCCTCCTAATCCCAGGGGGAAGGATATTAAAAATGCTCCAGAGATACTAAACCTTCTTTCAGCCATTTGGGGCCCTAAAGAAGTTGCAGTCATACAATTCCCCTGTGACGAGGGGAACCAATTGCCGACAAACGGCTAAAGAGACTGCGCAAAGACCAGCAGGGCCCCTAGAGGTGCTGGCAGCCATACCCACTCAGATCTGGAGCCCAACCCCAGGTACACCCCCGAGGAAGAGGATACAGCCAGGAGATGCCAGATCTGCGCACAAGTGAACCCAGGACCTCCGATAACCGCCCCGCCAGGAACCCGGTTTCGAGGTTCAAGCCCTGGTGAACACTGGGAAGTCGACTTTACTGAACTGCCCAGTGGACTGGGAGGTACCGATATCTCCTGTATTTGTGGATACTTTCTCCGGTGGCCGGAGGCATACCCGACCAGGGCTGGAACAGCACAGGTAGTAGTTAAGAAACTCCTCTCTGAAATTCTCCCCCCGTTTGGCCTACCTTTATTCATGGGGTCCGACAATGGCCCAGCATTCATCGCTAAGGTAACCCAATCTTTAGTTAAGGCCCGTAAGGCCATATAGAAATTACATTGTGTTTATAGACCTCAGAGTTCTGGACAGGTAGAGAGAATGAATCAGACACTTAAGGACACCCTAACTAAACTAAAATTAGAGACTGGCGAGAACTGAGTAAGTCTCCCCTCTGCCCTACTCAGGGCTCGCTGCACACCATATGTAAAAGGTCTGACTCCTTTTGGAATCATGTTTGGCCGTCCGCCACCTCTCCTCCCGCGGCTAAGGGAGGAAGGGCTAGCTGTGTTATCTAAGGGAGGAAGGGCTAGCTGTGCTATCTAATAGAAATCTCCTCAAGTCTTTGCAGGTGCTCCAGAGCAGCACAGCGGCTAAGGCGGATCGTCAGGGCAGCACACCAGGAAGCCCACCCACCGCACCCGGACAGCCCACCTGTGTGCACTCCTGGCGACCTAGTCTGGGTGCAGAGGCGTGAGGAATGCAGGCTGGGGAGCTCGTGGTCCTCCACACCCATTGCCGGCCAGTCCCCGGAGAAGAAGGGGAGGAGTCTGAATCAACGATTCAGTAGGGAATGTTCTGGGCTGCAAACACTGCACAGCTCCTCCGGTGCCTGGAGGCAGGATGCCTTGGGACAGAGGGAGGTGGAGTAGGTCACCGAACAATGGGTCGGTTAGAGTTTGGAGGGAGGTGCCCATGCGTTACACCTGTGCCTGAGTTCCTTGGAAACGGCTGAAATAGCTTTAGTAACCTTTGGGTTGTCATTGTAACTGTCCTAACTCCCTCTTGTGGATTCTGAGTATAAATTTGCTGTAGCACCTGAGGTCTGCACCGCAGTTTGGCCTTTGCCGCGGTGAAGTGCTGCAACTGCAGTCCTGGCCAGCTGAATAAAGGCTCATACATGTTGATCTCTGTCTCTGGTGGTCGTCTCTTGCGGGTCGCCCCATAACACTCAGACGTGACTGCGCAAGACTTTACAGAAGACTGGCAGCTAACAGATGCTAGCATGAGCAGGAACATGGTTGAAGAAGTAGCTTCAACTTCTTGCTTTTCCACAATCTGCTGCACTTCAGTCGTTAACTTCTTCAGATGACTCCATGTTGGCACCTCAGTCCCTTGCATAGCTTTGTTTTCTTCATGGGCAACTCTCAGTCCTTTTGAGTGAAGGGACACAGGAGCTTGTCTGAGTCCATTGTGGTGACCGCTCTGGCACCCAAATTGGCTGCGTTGCTCTTTCTGGAAAGATACAAAACACAAACTCTTCCCCACATTATTACTGAATATGATAAAACTCTTGTCTGGTTTGTGCTTCCTTCCACCTAGCTAACTCAGTGGAGGCTATTGTACAGGAGGCCTGATGCCTTTCACCTGCTGTACGATTCTCTGTATCACAATTCAAAAAATTATGAAGTATAAAAAGCATGACTAAGTTTGTTTTGAGGTGACACATAATATTCGTCTCCCCCTTTTTGTTTTAGTAATTGCATTTTAAGAGTACGATTGGCTCTTTCCACAATTGAGTGACATCCCTTTTGCCAGATTTGATTAGGTTTAAGTCCTCGGGGATTTACCCCTAAAGTTGGCACAGAGAGGTGAATAACACACTGAGGACATTGCTTCCAATAAAACATGGAAATTGTTGTTCTCTAATAACATTTTAAAGGCTGAAAATTAAATGAAAAGGTTCCTCTGAATTAGTGTGCCCTATAATAGCTGTTTCAATAATTTTGGCCATACTTACCACATAAGTACTATCACTATAGATTGATGGGCTCCGTAGCAAAATCTGTTAAGGCATAAATAAGAGCTTGTATTTCTACTGAAATATAAGAGGTTTGAAGGACCTTTGCTCCCCTACTGCAGTAGATCCAGCCTTTCCAGAACTGGAACCATCTGTAAAAATGGTTAATGCCTGAGGTATAACATCTTTTTTTTTTTTTAATTTTTAAATTTTATTTAGATTAATTTTTGTTGTTGCTAATCTGAGGATATATTTTTTTAAATATATTTTATTGATTTTTCACAGAGAGGAAGGGAGAGGGATAGAGAGCTAGAAACATTGATGAGAGAGAAACATCGACCAGCTGCCTCCTGCACACCCCCCACTGGGGATGTGCCCGCAACCAAGGTACATGCCCTTGACCAGAATCGAACCTGGGACCTTTCAGTCTGCAGGCCGACGCTCTATCCACTGAGCCAAACCGGTTTCGGCTATAACATCTTTTTTAATGTGGCAGTTAATACCATTCCCTGTGTTAGAAATAAGGCAAGCCCCCCAAGTCAGGGGTCTTGGTAGAACACAAAATATCAAACATTGACTTCTATGCAGAAGGGTGTGCACACATGGTCTGGAAGCGTGCACACCGACCTTCCTTGCCCCTGGTCCTGGGCAACCTGCAGCAATGCACAGTTGCTGACTGCTAGCATGGCAAGGCGTCTTCACTATTTTTATATCTGAACTGTTTCTCCTCTGTTCTCGGGGGCCACTGCTTTTTCTGTGGCTGGAACAGTTCTATCAGATCCTCTCTGGGATCCATTGTTGCAGGAATCAATATGGGCTTTTCTGGAAATATACAAACATATTCTCTACCAAAAGTTAATAAAGAAATCTTTTCTATAAATTAGACTTGGGATCCTTTTGATTTTTATCCAAACAATTTTCCTTTGGCTTATTTTGACACCATACGATTTTATGGGTGTCTTGTTATCAGTATTTTGAATGAAAATTAATTTTTAAAGTAAAAAATTTTCTTGATGCAATTTACTTACAGGATATTTCTTACAGGATATTATTCTACTATCCTTTTTTATTTTATTATTATGAGGCTTTTGTAAAAAAATTTTAATGCAATCTTGATAACCTTTTATTTTTAATTTTTGCACAGAAATATGACTGCTTTGGATTCATTGGATGTTAAGCAATTTTACTATGAGATGAACCATCAATAAAAATTTTTGTTAATATTTTTGGAACAGATTTTGTCCAGAACAATTAAGTTTTTATGAATAGTCACTTATTTAAATTAGCCAATTTAAGTTAACCTGAAATAAAGCTTATTTTTTAACTTCACTTGTCCTACATTATGGACAATAAATGATATTAAGTTTCTGCAATTAGTCTTTAACTTTACATAAAACTTATCAGGGAGGCAAAAACACAAATTATTTACTTTAGTTTAAGAGGCCAAATATATAGGCTTTCAATTATAATCCTTACAATATTTGAAGGAAACCTCTTTATTTCCTTCCAGAATAATTTGCAGGCTACAGAGTCTCTTTTAAGAATCTTTGTCTTTCTTTTTACAACATACAACCTTGTATCGCCAGGCCATGTCACATGAAGCACTTTCTCTTAAGGTTATGGTGACCACTGGTACGGATCAGATTTAATATTTTAATAACAATCTTAGTTTACACTGTAAATATTAGTGAGATTTCAAAATTTTTAAATTTCTCCTTTTTATTAAAATTATAATTATATTTTTAAAGTATCCTCTTAGGCTTATTTGCATACACAGAAGGATAATGGGAAGGCTTCAGTAACTTTCTTAGAAGACTTATTTAAATTGCTTACAAAGACATTGGCTTATTTAAAGGAAAGGGGTTGGTTTTTGTTATTTTAAGATGGTGGCCCCCATGGAAGCGGCAAGCCATGTGGCCAGAGGGGCGGGCAAGATGGCGGCCCCCATGAGAGCAGCAAGCCATGCAGCCAACATGGCGGCTGTCTAATCCGTTCTTTTAAAAGACAGTCAAAATCACATTGCAGACAAACAGAAATCTCACTAGCTGTTTTTGGTCTTTTATTAAAATTGTTTATAAAATTATTGGCTTTTCATTTAGCTGAAAACCTTGATTATAATTTAATAAGCTAATTTATTTAAGTAATTAAAGTAGGTATCTTCATTTAAAAATAAAGCAAATTTACGTCTGAATTCACAAGCCCCGCCTCTAGCTTAATTAAGAATGCAGGCGGCTACCACGTCAGGCAGTAAATGGTGGCTTCTAATCTGTTCTTAGATTTTACTTGGATTCAATTACTTATAAAAACATTGGCTTCTCATATAACTTAATTTATATGAGACCTTGATTATATTTTAAAAGGCTAATTTATAAAGTAACTTAAGTAGGTATCTTTAATTAAAAAAGCAAAGAAACTTATTCAGTAAAACTTATAGGTCTGATATTTATTAGTCTGATCCAAAAGCATAAACACTGTCCCACCCCCAGCCCATTCAAAATGCAGGCTGCTTGGGGCTTTTGTCTTTCTTGAAATTCTACTGCTGTAGAAAAATTTGGCTTTATTTAAGAAATATATTGATTTTGCCCTTCTTAGAGGCCAAAATCTTCATAACATTTAATATACGTATATAAATAAAATATATTTTTATCTGATAAAGCTTTCCATGCAATTTCAAGTATCAATTGGTTTAATTAAAAAAATATTTCTTTTAAGAGAGAACAGACTTTTGAAAAACATTTCAGGGCCCATGAAATGTCCAAAAGTTATTCTCAAAGTCTTGAAATAACTTGGAAAGATCAAATATATACATTTATATATATATATGATTTAAAGATTATATACTTAAATTATCTTAAAGAATATCAATTAAATTTAAACTGGATCACAGAATTAATCCTCCTTTTTTAAATCAGGCCAATAAGTAACATATTTTGAATTCCTAATTATCAGAGAAAACACAGTATTTTATTTTCTCAAAAACATGTTATACTTTAGGCATTTAATTACCACATTTATATAATTTTTCCCAAATCAATTTGAACCTTGAACTTTTAGAGCTGGCAAGTCAAATATTTAGCAGTTCCTAGATTAATAACTCTTTTATATTCTTAAGAATAAATTTCTAAAACACAAGACATAATCAAATAGATTCAATTCTGTCCTCTAGATTTTTCATGAGGCAAATTTAGATTAATATTTTAGCATTTTGTCATTTCAAAATAACGAAACCTTTAACTTTATTATTTAAATAATTAAGCAAACTTCCAAAACTTTCTTTCTGCCAAATGAGTTTGGAGAAAGTTTGTAGCCTTTCAAATGCAAATTACCACATTCCTCAAAGATGGCTGCTGGCAGGAAACTGGATTACCTGTTCTTCTGGGGGAAGGGTGTCTACCCCTTCCTCCATTAACAAATGGTGTAGCTTTAAAACCTTTTCATGGCGAGAAAAGAGACCTTAAACTTTCAGAGCTTCAAATTTTAGGTAGCAAATTAAATA
The DNA here is from genome assembly GCF_951640355.1 of Cnephaeus nilssonii. Taxonomy (NCBI): domain Eukaryota; kingdom Metazoa; phylum Chordata; class Mammalia; order Chiroptera; family Vespertilionidae; genus Cnephaeus; species Cnephaeus nilssonii. Next base: position 4,454,227 of record NC_137093.1, read on the forward strand.
CTTAGCATTTCTCAAATCAATAATACTTTTACATTTTTAAGGATACATTTCAAATAAAACATAAGGTATATTCAATTAACAGATTAACTTCTATCCTCTAGACTTCATAGGAGGCATACTCAGATCAACATTTCAGTATTATACTTTAGATTGCCTTGGGAAACCAGCCTGTATTTTTTCCTGGTTCATATCTGCCATCTTTAAGGCTAAAAACAGTCTTGGGTTTTTATTCTGTACATAGCAAAAAGTTAAGCTCAGCTCAAAAACTCTATCTAAAATGTCCAAAATTGAACAGTTGCACGCATTGTGTTTTTAAACTGCCTTTTCCCTTTACATGTGCACAGAAATCCCCGATGCATTTATGAATTTGTAGAAGTTTTTAAGTCATTAGCTGGAAAAAAGCATGGCGAAGATGAGACCTTATAAAATGGCTTTCTTGGGGAGTGGCATCCATATTGGATCGCCACGTGTCTCCCTTCCCCCACCTCCTTCTTGCTTTTGGGGAAAAATTCAGTGATGGTCTGGTGTCTTCTGTTTTTATTTTATTTTTTCAATTTTTATTTTTAAGGAAAGAAAAAGATTTTTTAAGATAAAGAATTATTTTAAAAAAGATAAAAGAATTATTGGCAGTTGCTGAGAAATTCCTTTAATCTCTTCTACTTGGTTACAAGTCTGCGGTCGCAGGAACAACACGTGGAGGCGGAGGAGGTGCAGAGGGTATTCTTAAAGATTTGCACCCTTCCACTGCAGGCTGTAAGGCCGTGGCTGCACCCCACTTAGACATTATTAAACTCTCCTGTGCTGAATCGAGGCCATCACCAATTAAAGTAGGAACAGGTATCTTCTCTGGACCTTCTGCTGAGTATCGGTCATGCAACTGCTTTCTGACCTTTTCCCACGTTTCATTAACAAAATTTAAGAAAGAAATCAAGAATCTGACTACGCTTAACAGAGCATCCTTGAGCTTTGAGCATAGTTTTAAGCATTTGAGAATTACCCATATTTTACACTCAGGTAATTCAATTCACAACAATCTGCTCCCCTACCTTACACTTCCTTAAATCTGTGGCGCGCGCAATTCTTGGAGTGATCCCTTGCCTCTTGCCTCTTGTTGCCTCTTGCGTGGCCCACGTTGGGCATCAGATGCGGCGGGGGCCAGATATGGTGGGGATCTCCCTTTTCCGAGTCCAGCACGGAAAGAGAGATGAACGAACTGGTTCTAAGTGGAGGCAGCCAGGGATTGAGAAATAAAGAAAAAGAGAAAGAAGACAGAGATAGATTTGTAAAGCTGGGAGCCGGGTGGAACCGCTGCCACCTCTGATGTGAGGCAGGGACAGGAGACCCCGAGCCCAAGCAGCGCAGTTATTTATGTATCCCAAAATACCGGGAACTATCACCAAAACTTAGAATCAAAGTAGCTGATTTGCATTCTTGAGTAGGCCCGAGCATTCTGGTGCTTGACTGGATTTACATATCAAAGCCCGCTCCCCGACACCTGGACAAAGGTGAAAGTCAGTACTGATAACATGTCCGCCTTTTGGGGGAAGCATGTTCCCAGGGCGTGGCTCTGCCTATCACAGTTCAGCTGATAACAATTAAAGAAATGCCCATGTGCCTTCCCAGGCGCTGTCTACAGAAGCCAGTTACCTTTGCCTTTCTCTCTCCTAAGCTCCCAGGACCAAATGCAGGACTGCCTTTGGCAAATGCTCTGAGTTCTTCCTCACCTTCCCATTCACCCCTCCCCCCCACCTCCCGCCACTAGCCCTGTGTGGAGGAAAAGAGGGAACGCAGAGGAGGAATAAGTGAGTGCTGTTTGTGGACAGAGGCCAATGATTGCTTCAGGTGTCCCAGACCATCTAAACCAGACTTAAAAAAATTTTTCTTTTAAATTTATTTCAGAGAAAAGGGAGAGGGAGAGATAGAAACATCAATGATGAGAGAGAATCATTGATTGGCTGCCTCCTGCACACCCCACACTGGGGGGCTGGGCCTGCAACCTGGGCACATGCCCTGATTGGGAATCGAACTGTGACCTCCTGGTTCATACATCCATGCTCAACCACTGAGTCACACTGGCCAGGCTAAACCAGACTTATTTTAAAATTGACTCATTTGTGACCTTAAACATGGATATACATTTTATATTAAACGTGTACAGTTTTTCCAACGGAGACAGAAATCGAACAATGGTTGCAAGGGGCTGGAGTGGAAGGAGAGAGCTGGCCACGAACACCAGAAACTTGAGGGAACTTTTTGGGGTGATGGGAATGCCCTGTATCATGATTGTATCAAACTGTACTCTTAAATGAGGTGAATTTTACTATAGTTAAAGCACACCTTAACTTTTAAATATGTATATAAATTTTTACTTCTTAAAGGCCCCCAACAAAATAAAGCAAAAATATCCAACCTAAAGCCCAACACGGTTCCCCAATCACCCTAGAAACCAGCTATGCTCAAACTGTTTACAGAAAGGCCACCCCACCCCATACCTGCTCCCGCCAGCAACACAAGGAGCGCAGCCAGGAGACAAGAGGGTACATAAACTGTGAAAATCTTTATTTCTGTCTCTTGTGGCAAAATAACACTTTATACAAATTAGTCACCTAGTTTACTTTGGACACAAAGACAATAAAAACTGGAATGGGGGAGATGTGCCAGCCCCTCCCCCAGGAGGCCGTTGCCACCGGCCAACCCCTGCTCCGCTGTAATCATGTGCGCCCGAAAGGCGGTGATCACACACGCCGTGTGGAGGAGACGCAGCGGGACTCCCGGAAGGAATGTGCTGGAGAACACACATCGAGGACACTGGGCCACAGCGAGGAGGAGCTGAGGCTCGCCCTCCCCCGTCTCCCCCGGCCCTTCCCCTCCTAAGCTCCAAGGGCCCTCTGCCTCTGTAACTTGTTTCCTGAGCCCACACAGTCCAGCTGGCTCACTTCTACTTTCTCTTGGAATTTGAAAAAAAAAAAATTTTTTTTGACATGAAGTATGACTCCCCCGGCACTGCATCGTGGGGAGGAACTTCGGTAGTTACGTGACACATGAAACCAAACACTTCATCTACTTCTACCTGGGCCAAGTGGCCATTCTTCTGTTCAAATCTGGTTAAAAGCATGGACTGTCCCCCACACCCAGTGATCCATCCAAAAATAAGGATTGCAGCCTAAATTCCAAATTCCAGAGACTGAAGATCTTCAGCCTTGCCTAAAGGAACACCTTGATCTTGAACCTTTATTGTGATGTTTCAAACAGGGCATTCTCTGTACTCATTTGTTGTGGTTTTAAAACAATTTGCAAAACAGAAAAAAAACAAAACTGGAATGAGGATCTCAAGTGAAGGTAAGAAGAGGAAGGACACATCAGGTCACTGATGTTGCTTATATTCTGTGAAAAACAGATTTAGCGGGGAAAGCAGACTTTCCAACGTCAATGACTTTACATGACCCTTGTAAATCAGGTAAGCCCACCTCCGCCAGACCCTGCGGCGAAGACGGCCCGTTACATGGAATGTAACGTGATGGCGCCGCAGCACCGTGTCAGGAATCCTCACGCACTGGCACGGCGTCTGCGCTGTGATTTCTAGCACAGACAGTCCCCAGACCCACCCCTCTGGTGGCCACCAGAAGGGTCCTTTCCAGAGGAAAGAGAGTACCCTGGGAGCCCACCAGCTGGCAGGACACACTAAGGCAGGACTCACCTTGTTCGTACATTAGACACAGCCTAGTATGTCCTCTCACAAATGAGTTCCACTTTCAACTGAAAAAACAGGTTGAAGATTCCCCAGTCCCTGCCATTTCAAGGATCGCCAGTCTATGGTTAGACCCAACATTCCAAAGTCCTGCCCTTATTTGGGAATCAGATGCCCAAAGACGATGGTGTCTTCAGGAAGTCCGACGGCCCCTGAAAACGGCCTTCTCTGCAAGGTAACTGAGCTAACTCCTAAGAAGAGGGCAGCCAGAACCAGTTCCTCTTGAGCACAGACTAAAACAAAGCAGGGTCTTCTTTGGAGAAGCTAGAAGCGCATCTTAGCCCAAAGGCTTCAGGGGAAAGAGAGGCTCTCTCCCGGAGATTCCAGGCAGAGGGACAAGAGCAAGACAGGAGGGGAGCAGGCCCCGGCACCAGGCGGGCCGCCAGCCCCCCCCCCCCCCCCCCCCGGGAGGTGCTCCCTCCAGGAGCGGTCCCTCCATTGCCAGCTCTGAAGAGAGAGCACGCAGGGGCTTTTTGTTGTTGTTAATTCCTCTCCGAAGGATATTCCCCCCATTGATTTTAGAGAGTGTGGAAGGGACGGGGGGAGACACAGAGAGAAATACCGATGTGAGAGAGACTAATCAATTGGTTGCCTCCTGCACACGCCCTGAGACCAGGGCTGGGCTGGGGATCAAGCCTGCCACCGAGGTACATGCCCTGGACTGGAACTGAATCCGGGACCCTTCAGTCCTCGAGCCAACGCTCTACCCACTGAGCCTACCAGCCAGGCTGCAGGGCTTTTTTCCTCCCATCGTATTACCCACAGATAACGGCATCAACAGTCCAGGTTTCTCACTAGCGTTGGCCTCCAGCCCTGATTCAGCTTTTGACTGGTTCAGATACTTTCAGAGAAAGTATGACTTCCAATTCTCTGCCCAATTCAGGAACAAAAACTTGAACTTCAAACTCACCCTGGTTAACACCCGGAGTGGTGATGCTTCTCAAGATTCCCTGAGCAGGGGACCCAAGAAACCAGTCTCAGGTACAGAGCACCAGACTCCGGGCACGGAGGACGGCCAACCCTGTCCTACTGGGCAGGGTGAGCGCTTGGCCTCAAAGTGGTCTCCGGGGAGACTAAGGCAAGCTAGTGGGGAAGAGGACGCCGCGCTTCAAGCCTGAGTGCCCGCCCCTCTGCCCTGCTGGCCCCCCTCCTCGCAAAGCTAACACCGCGGCCAAGAGCCCATCGTATACAAGACCCAGCCTGCCCTGGGACACGTTTCCAAGGCACCCTCTACTGAGCAGAGCTCTGGGCACTCCAGAAACCACCTCCTGACGCAAACGAAACATCGAACGGTAGGAACCCTCCTGATCGGGGGTCGTCACAGACGGGGCTTCTGAAGCTCGACAGGCACGAGGTGCTAGCGGAGCCACGATGAGGGCAAGAGGCAGGGCTGCTGTCCGCGGCGGGCGGATGGGGGAGCCAGGGCGCGGCAGCCCCCCCAGCAGCGTGTGGGCAGAGCCCACGTAAGGCACCTGGTTTGTATCCGCTCCAGTGCTGAGACTTCCCGGTCTGCAGGGTGCTGGACCTCCCTTCCCTCATTGGTCGGACCCGGTGCTGGCACACAGGGCTAGCCCAGGGCTTTCCCGGTAAGAAAGCGTCAGCATCTGGCACAGCCCGGACTCTGGCCTGCTACACAGCACCACGCCGAGGCTCAAGGCCACTCACACTCTAGAATCCAAACGGAGCCACGCCGGTCCATGAGCGCACAGGGGCTGCTGTGGCCCACGCGGCCCTTCCTTCCCTGGCCTCGGCCTTCCTCCCCAGCGCTTCGGGAAACAGCTCTCCTGTCAGTCACTGGGCCAGTGACAGTGACTGTTACCGCATCCCTGGGCCCTCCCTACAGCGCCTGCCCATCAGTGCTAAAGCCTGGTCTTAACGCACCTAACGTCACCCACAGCCAGACAACCACAGGGGGCGAAGGAGGTGAGTCCATCCAATCAAGGCCTGAGGATCGAAGTAGCAGGATGTGCAAGGAAGCTTTTCTGAGAACACAGCCCCTGGCACAGGCGAAACAGGCGGAGAGGCCTCACACCCAAAAAGATCCCAAGGACCAGATAGGCATTCCTTAGGTGTGACCTGCCCGGATGGTTCCGGAAACAACTGCAGCAGCGAGGCAGACAGAAAAACCTTAAGTAAGAAGACCGCAGAGTTTCAGAGGCAAATCCCCATCCAAAGCCAGTCCTCCGGGCCATGCTGAGCAGGAATCCAAAGCGGCCTTTAGCGGCTGCTGGTCAGCGACTGCACCAGCCTCAGCGTGAGCCAGGGGAGCCCCCGAGCCTGAGCTGTGCTGTCAGAGTCTAACCGCACGTCACCACTGACGTTCCCTACGACCTCCCAAAGAGCCTGGAGAAAACAACACACAATGAGGCCTGCTCTGCCGCGAGAGAGGACTTCCAAAGCGAAACCGCCACGTTCCGTGTCAGAAGGCACTCGGGTCAGGAGCCAGCAGCAGGGCAAGCTCCTCTCCCTCCAGAATGAGGGCAGAGGGCACTGCCAGCGGACGGCCTGGGACCGTGCGGTCAGACCGGTAAGCAGGCCTCTCCACACAGCGGGCCTGGCGGTGTGGCGGCCTTACCAGCCCTCGAGCCTCACCTCTTGGCGCCATTCCTCCCCTCCACCCCCTTTCAAGTTTCTTTCCATTTGGTTTATAACTGCATAGGCTGAGGTCAGACTGTGCCGATGGCAACCCCAGCAATAGGAGAAGATGCCGGAAGAGGCTGACCTCGGCTTCTCACAGCACCCAGTACCTGCAGAAGGCTCGAACCTGCAGGGCGGCAGAGCCTCCTCGCCCGGGCACAGCCCTGCCAGAGACCCAGGCTCGTCAGGACAACCACTAGGCAGCTATGACTACATGAAAATAATCTTTCTTTTTTAATCTGGACTTGAGGAACCTCATCCTAATCTTTACTATATAGTACCTCTGACCTAAAGGGCAGGGGGAAAGAGGGAAGAGAAAATACTGGGGAAGGAAACACGGCACTGCTTGGCACCTCTCTCGAAGCACCGGAAACTGCCCCCCAGCCGTGGCTTCCTGGGGCCAGGTCCCAGGTGCGTGACATCCAGCAGCTTTAACCACTTCCAGGTGCCAGGACCATGGCGGCAGCAAAGCACTCCCCTGTCCTGTCCCACGGCGGTTACTGGCCTCCGTTATAGGCATAGTCAGCCTTGTTGTGCATTATCAGCTTGTTGTCAACAAAGTAGAAGCTGTCAGAACGGGTCTCGTAGGGATTTTCAATCATCAGACGAACTGCAAGTGAGGGAAAGCAAAAAAGACTTAATGTGTGAGTCTGCCCATGAGCTAGGTGACAAAAAACTTCGCATCCCCGCTACAATGCATAAGCTGGTCCTTCCGGAAAATATGAGTGCACTCTCCCAGAATAATGAGGTCAGAACAGGGGAGCCAGCCCTTGAGAGGGGGAGAACTGGGGCCCACAGAGGCCTCAAAACGGAACCTGAGACCCACTGCACGTACAATGCACTCAACTCGCTGACCGGCCCTGCCTGGTCACCCAGCCTGATTCTGGGTCGGCGCCCAGAATGTGCCTACCCTCCTGCCAACATGGACCACAGCAACTTATTTACTCAGCGCCTTTCTGGTCCAGATACAAAAAGCTGTGCCTCCTGAGGCCACTGCCCACGGGCACCCCTGGCAATCAGAGAAACCCTAGGTGACGTGAGTGCAGGGGCACGGAGGGCAAGGAGCCCCCTCCAGAGACGGCTCGGTGTTAACCTGGAAATGATGCAGCCAAAGGTCTGTCTGTCCTGGGATCCAGACCTCAACCTTGTTTGTTCAGGCAGCGGCCCAGACCTCCCATGCTGGAGGTAGCTGTCACACAGTCACTCCTCTGGCCAGCCTGGAGGTAACGGCTGCAGCTATTCTGAGTCTTCGGGAGGAAATGTGCTAAACAGGTGACACTGACTGGGTGAGTTTCTTTGGACCCACCCGACCTAAGTTCCTTGGCTTGTATGCAGAATGCTGGCCTCCACACTTCCCGCTTACTGACTCAAGAGGAAAGGTTATGGTAAAAACTCGAAATGCTACACATAAGCTCTTCTTACAAGTACCTATGGATTCCAGCCCATCGGAGGGAGCAGGGATCGAACCAGGATCAGAGGCTGTCCTCGACCCCCGCTCACATCCCAGCAGTCCTCCTCCTCCCCGGGAACAGCACTGCCACACGAGTCACGAGCACCTGGCTGTCAGAATATGACCATTTTAAGCGCCTTCAGATTCTGAGAAAACTCGTCAGTGTAAGTAGATCCTTCCCCACAAGCCAACTAAATTCCACTATTCACAGGACCCCACGCACACCCTCATTGTTGCAGGGCAATTTTCTCTACTTTCTAACAGAGGATGCGAACCTGCAAGGTAGACCAAAGTCACAGAAACGGAAAAGGCCTGTTCTTCCCCTCGGAAGGCCACCTCTTCCCTTGCCTCGGCCCCTCTCTCTGGGGCCTTCCCCAGTTCCTCCTCCACTCAACTTCAGGATTTCTCTTCTGAAGACACTGCTTCCGCCTCGTCACTCCTGCTCCCAAACCTGAAACCTGTGACAGCTCCCCTTCTCCTCTGGCTCCATTTTAACGGTTTATCTAGTCAATCTTCTACTTGCAGAGACTGAGCTAGAGGAGGTCCTGAGACCTGTGGTTCTATTCAGCCCCAGGCTCCGGATTGTCATGGGCCTCCTCTTACCTCCCTCTCCCACAGCAGGGGTGGGGAAGGGGCGGCCTGTGTTATGAAACCTCCCAAGCTCCCAAGCGGGCAGTGTCCGAGTTTGAAACATGAGATAGGAGCCGCAGGAAATGAGAAGCCTGAGGTCAAATGAGTAGAGATGGCTGCATCCTGTCACTATTTCCCTCCTCTGCAAATGCGGGCACTGGACCAGATGGCTCTCAGGGCTGTTCCTTCTGGCCCCAAACCTAGAATGCTGTACAAGTTGGGTACGTACTGACATCCTCCGAAAGCTGGGGAAACTCGTAGATGTGTTCACAAGTGTTCCTGCTGCTGGGGATGCAGAAGCCGAAATCAAAGTCAAAGTTTTTCAGCAAGCACTCCCGGAAATAGTGCCGTTCGATCATCCGGAAGTTTGACACAGGTTTGTCTCCCACGGTGAACTCCACCCTGCAAAACAAACCTGTGAGCCCTCGTCTGCCCCCTCCCTCCTCTAAAGCCAACCCAACCGAGACCACTCTTCTCTGTAAACAAGCAGAACGCCCTCCCTCCGGAAATGCTGGTACTCACGTAGCCCCGACTGTCCGCAGGCGGAGAAATGCTGGTGTGAACTGATAGCGGACAAAGCGTCCTGCACTGATATCCGCATCTCCACCTGCCTCCTCCTCCTCCTCCTCTTGGTCTGAAAGCGGACACAGAATCTTGAGCGCATCATCTCAGCACCACCGGTCCAAACAGCACAACCAACAGTACCAACGCCAGCAGCAGGATGGCCGATCCTTACTGCGCACCTGGCACGTGCCAGTCCTGGGCTGAAGGCTGCTGAGCGTCCTCACACAGCCCTGTGAGGAGTTACCATTACCATCAGAAGCTCAGGCTCAGAGAGGTGAGTAACATGTCCAAAGCCCCACCAAACAGTCAATGAGGACGCAGGGTTTGAATCCAGGTCCGTCTGACTGAAGGCCTGTTGACCAAGTTGATGTGCCAGCCACTAACCAAAAGAATGAGGTTGCAAAAGTTGAAACTAGTCAAAAGGTTCCTTCAGAGAACACAAAAATTTCTGACAGGCAGCAAAGACAAACTCCTGGAAGGATTCTATTGATTCAGTGGAAGCCACTGGCCTACAGCCTTGGAATACTGTCCTTCCTGGGACTGATCCTATTCCAGGCCCAACACCCACCACCTGGGAAAGGGAGAAGCAGACGGGCAGTGAACCAATGTGTGGGACCTCAATGAGGTAATGATGCTCTCTGGTCTAGCCCATTTCTGAACCCAGGAAATGGGAGATTTGTAAAATGAATCAGAAAGCCACCCGAATGTGAACAAAGAGATAGTTCCCTCTAGCAGTGGTTCTCAACCTTCCTAATGCCGCGACCCTTTAACACAGTTCCTCATGTTGTGGTGACCCCCCAACCATAAAATTATTTTCGTTGCTACTTCATAACTTAATTTTGCTACTGTTCATGAATCGTAATGTAAATATCTGTGTTTTCCGATGGTCGCGACCCACAGGTTGAGAACCGCTGCTGTAGAGCCTAAGACCATCGGAAAACACAGATATTTACATTACGATTCATAACAGTAGCAAAATTACAGTTATGAAGTAGCAACGAAAATAATTTTATGGTTGGGGGGTCACCACAACGTGAGGAACTGTATTAAAGGGTCGCGGCATTAGAAAGGTTGAGAACCACTGCTCTAGTGCCACCCAGTGTTCAGCAAGGATATTTTCTCTAGGTCTAGGCTGAACATGGGTGCAACATTAGAGAAGTCTTGTAGCATCAAACACCTCTGGCTGTGACAAGCCCAAGAGCAATTGGGCAACCAGTGTGAGTAGAGTTCGTACTCAAAGACTCTAGAGCCCTGGCTCTCACCATATGATTCAAAGAGAGTCAGACCAGCCTTGGCCAGCATGCTCAGTGGTTAGAGCGAATGGCCCCCACACTGAAAAGTCTCCGGTTCAATTCCTGGTCAAGAGCATGTACCTGGGTTGCAGGTTCCCTGCCTCAGTCAGGAAGGTGTGGGAGGCAACCAATTGATGTGGCTCTCTCATATCAATGTTTCTCTCTCTCCTCCACTCACACACTCTCTATCTCTCGCCCTCCCGCCTTCCCTTCCACTCTCTAGAATCAATGGAAAAAATATCCTTGGGTGAGGATTAACAGAAAAACAAAAAAACAACAATCAGACCAAATCTTCTCAGGGATTCCAACTCATCAGAATAAGTGCCGCTGGAGGGAACTGCCTCAGGGTGAGCTGGTCTAAGTCAATCAAGATCCTTAAAGGTAGAGACTGGAGAGGGTGAAAAGCAAAGTACATCTGCAGTATCTGCTGCTGACAATCCTGAGAACGCTCAGTTTTGCACTGCAATGACTACTCGGAGCCCAGTCTAGTTCAAATCCGCACACGTGAGTAGTCCCAGGATCCCTGAAACATCCTCAGTATAAGGCATGTGGCTAAGGGATGTGAACTCCCAGCCCAGGAAACTAGCCCGCCCTGGCCCTCCCAAACAAGCTTAGCACCCACAAGCTTGAGCCTTCAGGTGCCTGATCAGTACCAGACTATGGCAGCAGAAAAAATACTGGGTGGGTGCTGGGGGTGGGAGTGCCAGGGAGAGGTCAATGGGGGAAAACGGAGACATAGTAATAGTTTAAACAATAAAGAATTAAAGGGAAAAAAAATGAAAAGAGCCAACAAAAAAATACTGGGAGGGGTGAGGAGACCAGGACTCTAATCTTGACTATGCTACTAACCCGAGATGGACTTTCTCAGGAAAGTCTTTGGACTTAACAAATTTACAGGCCCTTTCTGAGTAGCAAGCCAGATGAGAAAAGCTTTGCAGAAAGACTATACAGACCACGCTGATCCTCTGAAGGGTGATCTGTGCTGGTGTTCTAACAACCAACTCCAGGGGGTGCTAAATCTCCAGTGTTGTGCTCCAAAGACAGTGTGGTCCCCCAGCCAGAAATGAATCACCCTGGAACTGTATCACAGCACAGGAAGCTCTATTCAAAGCTAATGTAAAGAACCCCAAGGAGATGAGTTCATAGGCCTGGGCTTTCTGCTCATCCAGAAAATGGTGGAGACTGAAATCCAAACTAGGACTTACTGGGAAATATGAGACACTGTTTAAAGAAAAGAGAGTGAGAAGCCAGGTGAACTGCCTCATGACTAGGTCTGGACTAGAATCATCAGTATCACCCTTCTAGAGTGTCCCTAAGACTCAAGGCTCAAGTGAGCTTTTCTCATTAGAGTTCAATTTCAAGGATTCCTTTCCTAAGGGGAGGCAATGTGGTAAGATGAAAGAGCGTAACACTTTAGAAAAGTCACTTGGAAATTCTGGGCCTCGGTTTCCTTATTTGTAAAACGGGAACAATAACTCCTCCCAGCGGTGTGAGGATCACAGGAGCTGGGATAAACAGACAGCGAACGCAGTAACCAGCACCAGCACGGCCTCTCCACTCAGCGTCACACCAGCATGCCCCGCAGGCCCAGCTTCGGGAGGAGGTCACGGAAGTGGGACACGCTGGAGTCCGAGACACAGGATGCAAAGGCCACCACAACTCAAACTCCAAAAGCCTCTGCTCCAACTATCAAGCGACCTTTGCCACACAGCGGCTTACCTGAAACACAGGGCTTAGCGATCTCAAACAGCACTGTCCCTGTCTCCAAATCTCGAATTTTGAAGCGGGTGAAATCAATACTGTAGATGTTGTCTTCGGGTTTACATAAATAATCTGGAAGTGAGAGAGACCATGCCATTAAGTAAGTCTCCAAAACTAGCATGCATGTCTCAAGTTTTGAGGCAAACTCAAGTTTTTTCTTACACAGTTCGCTTAAAACATACACAAAAACTTATAAGCAAAAGCTGTGGGTGGAGAGAACTGGGGAACCCAAGGGGGAAAAAAAGACCATGGACTTGGTGTGGATGAAAGATTACTATAACATTTTTAGAAACAGGAATAAAAGATTTCTTTGTAAACACCTCAGAAATGGCCTCCAAACTGTTTCTTTTTTCTTTGGCTGACAGAACTTTTATTTTTTTTTACTAATTATTTATTTATTTATTTAAATTAAGATATGTGTACATATCTTACCATTGCCCCCCCCACCCTACACCCATACTTGCCCTCACTCCCCAGAGTTTTGCATCCATTGGTTATGCTTATATGCATGCATACAAGTCCTTTGGTTGATCTCTTATCTCCCCCACCTCTCCCTAACCTTCCTGCTGTAATCTGACTGTCTGTTTGATGCTTTACTGTCTCTGTATCTATCTTTTTGTTCATCAGTTTATAATGTTCTTTACTATCCATAAATGAGTGAGATCATGTGGTATTTTTCTTTCATTGACTGGCTTATTTCAATTAGCATAATGTTCTCCAAACTGTTTCTTCATGATCAACTTGGATGCCCCAAAAGGGAAGAATTTTTGTTTTAATTTTTCCATTGATTTTTTTTTTAAGAGAGTGGAAGGGAGGGAAAGAGGGAGAGAGAAACATCGATGTGAAAGAGACACATCAATTGGTTGCCTCTCGCATACTCCCCGACTGGGGCCCTAATCCAACCTGCAACCCAGGTACACCATGCTCCTGACAGGGATTCGAACCTGTGACCCTTTGGTGTACCGGGTGACACCAACTACTGAGAACACTGGTCAGGGCGGGCAGAATTTTTTTTAAACTTCATTTTAAAACACTTATGGCTAACATTCTTATGCTTATTTACCAAAGTATCACAAAGCAGAGACCAGCAAATTTTTCCTTCAAGGGCCAGATCACGAATGATTTAGGCTTTGCAGCCATTCAGTCTCTGTCACAACTACTCAACTCTCACTGGAGCGCAAAGCAGCAGCAGACACGAAAATGGACGAGCATGGCTGTGTTCTAACAAACTATTTATGGACAGATACATGAATTTGATATAACCATGTGTTGCAAGATAGTAATCCTCCCACCCCCAACTATTTCAAAATGGAAGAACCATTCTTAACTTGTGTGCTGCACAGGCAGCAGGACAGACTTGGTGGTGAGGGTTTAGGCCAAAGTGAAGAAGAGCCCACAACAACTGAGCAGCTAATCAAAATAGCACCTATTGATCATAGAAAATGTCACTGATTTCTTCCTTCGATAACTCCTCACAGCGTCTTCACAACTCCTTCTGTCACTTTATTTCATCTCCCCGGCGTGTGTTACTTGTTTCATGTTTTACCAGCTGGCTCTCCGATAAGATGGCAAACTCGAGAGCTACTGATTATTCTGTAACTCCTAAGAAGGCTGAGATTAGTTCTGCACTTTTAGCAGGTACTCAATAGCAGGTCCGTTGCTGAACGGAACAGACTTGAAGAGTAACAAGCGCTGGCCGGGCGGCTCAGCTGGCTGGAGCGTTGTCCTCCCCTGCACCGAAAGGTCGAGGGGTCAATTCCCAGGCAGGGCACATACCTAGGTTGTGAGTTTGGTCCCGTCAAGGTGCGCACAGGAGGCAACAGATCAATGTTCTCCCTCACATCAATATTTCTCTCTCTTTATTCTGTCCCTCTCTCTCAAATCAATGAAAATATATCCCCAGGCCCTAGCCGGTTTGGCTCGGTGATAGAGCGTCGGCCTGCTGACCGAAGGGTTCTGGGTTTGATTCCGGTCAAAGACATGTACTTTGGTTGCAGATTCCTCCCCACCCCGGCCCTGGTCGGGGCTCGTCCAGGAGGCAATCTGTCACATCGTTATTTTTCTCTGTCTTTCCCTTTCTCTTCCACTCTCTCTAAAAATCAGTGGAAAAATACCCTTGGGTGATGATATATATCAGGTGGATTTAAAAAAACCACAACAGGCCCTAGCTGGTTTGGCTCAGTGCATAGAGCATCGGCCTTTGGACTGAAGGGTCCCGTGCTCAATTCCAGTCAAGGGCACATGCCTGGGTTGCAGGCTCCATCCCCAGTAGGGGGTGTGCAGGAGGCAGGTGATCAATGATTGTCTCTCATCATTGATGTTTCTATCTCTCTCTCCCTTCCTCTCTGAAATCAATAAAAATATATTATAAATAAATAAAATAAACACAACAGTAACCAAATCCGGAGGTCACCGAGCTCTGACCCCTGGCTTTCTCCAGTAAGCTGCAGAGCACCAATCCCAAGCTCCTACACAGGACCTGAGTGCCCCCCAAGAATGCTGCTTTGGGCCAGGTATTAGAATGGCCTATTTCACCCCTGACATCAGGATAAAGCATGAGGTCAGAAAGACCAGTGATGAGCACTTCTGTGCCTTCAGATCCCAAATAAAACTGGGTCAGAACAGAAGCAGCTTTCTCACAAGGTTTCAAAGAATGTGAACAGACCTTCTAAGATACACTCAGGTACACAAAGGACAGTCCCAACTCAAACTGTGATGAAGAATGAGGACATCAAACTATCCAGAATCCAACGGAAACTTTTAGGAGATGGGAATTCCCTTTTATAGTCTGGACCAAGGCCCACCCACCCCCACCCCGACTCCCACCCCCACATCACCGGAGCTGCCGCTGCTCCCTGAGGTGCACCCGAGCAGCCCCAGGCTAAGTGAAGCAATTCAGCAGATAACACTGTCAGCCTGACCCATCAGGGAGAGCCGGGGTTGCTGGGGGAGGGGCGGGCAAGCTGGGCCTAACCAGGCGACTGTAAATTCTTGGGGAGGGGGGGGGGGGGGGGGGGGAGAAGAGCAAGAGAAAGGACGTCAAGTCAGGGCTTGGCTTGGCAGAAAAACGGAGGTTTGGGTTTGGCAATATATCTCTCCCCACCTCCCTTTTATCAATGAAAAGGTGCAGGATGGCATTTTATGCCAGAACCCTGCCATACTTCTTAATTCACTCGAACAAGTGTCCAAAGCAGGATTCACATTTCAGAGTTTGCACATAAACTGAAACTTTATTTTTTTTTAATGTGGCACTATTTTAAATTTGCATGAAATGCCACGGCCACGCGTTTGAAGAAGGCAGAGCCACCTGCACACAAAGGGGCGACGCTTGGACCAGCGGGGCAGGGGGCCAGGGCGGGCGGGAAGGGTGGAGGGAAGCGGGTAGGGTCAGGGCTGCAGGGGCGGCGACGGACGGACGGGTGAGGGGCTGGCTGAGCAGCATCACTGACGGCTGGGGGCTTCCAGGATGGGGGGCAGCGGCCCACGTACAGGGTCGGGAGCATCCGGTTAACGAAGGGGACCCCACCCAGCCAAGTCCAGCTGAGGAGGGAACGGCCCGGCCCGAGGGCCAGCGGGCACGGGGCAGCCCGGCGGGGCCGGGCTCGGGGAGGCAGTTAAGCGCCGGGGACCCCTTCCCGGCCACGTCGCGGGGACCGATGGAGCGCAGGCCCGGCCCGGCCGAGAGGGAGGGCGAGCGGGCTCCGCGGCAGGGCCCGCGTGTCGGCGCGAGGGGAGGGCGCGGCCGCCCGGCACTCACTCTCGGTGACCCGGCCGAGGCGCAGGACGTGCTCGGGCCGGATGGCGTCCAGGGCCAGCAGCTCCTGCTCCGTAACCGCTGCCCCGATGCCGTCGTCGGCCGCGTGGTGGGGCGCCTGCCGCCGCGCCTTGAGCCGGTTCAGGACGCCGCCGCCCGCCTTCTTCTTCTCCTCCTTGCCAGCCACCAGCCCACGGGGCCCGGCCGTCGAGCCCGCGCCCGCCGCTTTCGGGTTCGACCCGCTCATCGCTCCGGCGCCAAGATGGCCGCCGCCTCCGCAGCGCCGTAACTATGGAGAGGGGGCGTGGCCGCGGCACCTGGGGGCGTGGCCGCGGCCCTGGGCGGGGGCGGGGCCGGCGGGCGGGCCCTTCCCCAGTCCGGTTCCAGCCAGGTGGCGGGCCCTGGGCGTGTCTGGAAATTTAGTACCCCATTCTCTTAGGACCCAAAGGCACCCCAAGTGTTTTTTAAAATACCTCGCACGGTCAAATGACTGTCATATAAATTGTGGACCAGGCGAAAACCTGGAGAAAATGGCTTTTAATCTGCACCACACAAGTCAGTGAAAAGTGCTTGCTATGCTAAAGCAGCTTTCCAGTTACACTGTCATTCCTAAACCCTTTGGGCTAGCACTGGCTGGGCTACAGGAAACGTAAAATGAATGAGGTTAGGGGTTTGCGTCGGCCTTATTCACCACTGTTTTGGGCAGTCTAGCTATAGACCAACACACTTGGTAGGTGCCCTAATAGTGATTATCGATTGGATGAATGAGTGAAGGAGGGAAGGAGAGCCTGGACAGTACCCTGCTATGCGGGAGCTCCCAGTTTGTTGGGAAGACTGTGAAATACGTGATTCATTATGTGGCCCTTCCTCCTGACCAGCCCAATGAGTGGATGGACCAGAGGACAACCAGAGTGCTGACTGCTGGAGAGGCACACACAGCAAAGGTGCTGCCGGAGTACACGGGCGTGGCCTGGGGGGTCAGGGAGAGGTTTCACGGTGACTTCTGCAGGAACCTTGGAAGTTAACCGTGATTCCACCAACTGGAGAAGATGGGTTGGGATGAGGGGAAGGCTGCCTTTCTATACCCACGTGGCTCCTTCTCTAGGGATTCTGGATCCACACTCTTCTGTGTTGGGGGCGTGGGCCTGACGGATGCAGCGTGTCAGCTAGGCCTGATTTCACCTCTCAGACAGGCCAGAGTGAACTCTCCCTCTCCCCATGGTCAGCCTCAAGACTTGTGGAGCCCCTCTCACCTGATGGGAGGGGTTGGGAGGGGTTGACAGGCCTAGCCTGGTTCTTGGACAAAATCCAAACCCGACTCCACCCCGGTTGCCCAGCTTGGCGGGACAGTATGTGGCCAAGTTCCTATCTGAATGCTGTCCTGTCTTTGGGAGATTACCACCGGGTGGCACTTACCAAACCATTCAGGGAAATTTTAATAGATGTGTACAAAGAATGAAAGTCTTTCCCTTTGCAAACAACTCTTTTTAAACCACTGGCAGTGAGTGGTTCCTGAAGAATTTCCAGGACTTTTAATATGCTACTTGATTGTGAATCACCAAGAGGGGTTTTCACAGACAGCCACTTCCCACTCACGTGCTCACTGGATTTTTGTTCTCAGGGCACCAGGATAGAGTTACTGGGACCCCAGCTTTTCTCTTTCTAGGAATAACAAATGTATTAACCCCTTTACTTGCCATTCCACATCCAAGAACTTAGCCTACATGTAAGCACTAGGATTTTTTTTACTGCAGGACCATTTGTAACATTTTTAACTCTTTGCACTCGCTTGCTTTTTTCTCGATTCCTTTATTCTACTCAGGATTTAATTTTTTAAATACCCCAGATTTTACAAAGCGCGGCAGTAGAATGAAAAACGAGTTTCTTTTCATACAAACTTAATTATTTGGATTTTTTAATATTTCAAATTATTGATACATTCAAAGAGTATAAAAAGAGCTGCTACCTATGCTAACCGTGTCGAGTCACACTCGACATCCGAGTGCAAAAGGTTAAAAATTACGAAGGCTCTGGCTGGTGTTGTTCCGTGGTGACCTGGCTAGCGGTTTTCAACCTGTGGGTTGCGACCCACAGGTTGAGAACCGCTGCTGTAGAGCTTAAGACCATCGGAAAACACAGATATTTACATTACGATTCATTAACAGTAGCAAAATTAGTTATGAAGTAGCAACGAAAATAATTTTATGGTTGGGGGTCACCACAACATGAGGAACTGTATTAAAGGGTCGCGGCATTAAAAAGGTTGAGAACCACTGGGCTAGAGTGTCATCCTGCAAGCCGGAGGGTCCCAGGTTTGATTCCTGGTCAAGGGCACATACCTCAGTTGCAGGTTCATTCCTGGTCCTGTTGCGGTGCATGTGGGAGTCAACCAATCAATGTGTCTCTCACATTAATGCTTCTCTCTCTCTCTTTCCCTCCCTCCCTTCAGCTCTCTCTAAAAATCAATGGAAAAAAATATCCTTGGATGAGGATTAACAAAAATAAATAAAAATAAAAAAATACCATAAATTACAGTTGCATTCATGTTATGCAGCTATTAAAAAGAATGAGATACAACTATATGGACTAGCATGAAGAGATCTCAAAGATATATTAAGACAGGCAGGAAAATAGAATCCCATTTGTTTAAAACAAAAAGTATATAAATATACAGATGTGTATTTGTAACTGCAATGGAAGGGGTTTAGATATAAAGGGTTAACCATGGTTCCTTCTGGAAGGGACTAAAGGGATTTATTCACCTATGTCACTATTTAGAGCTACTTCTGTACTATTTTATCACAACAAGCATATGATCAAGGGCTGCTTGTGAATTTATATAAAAAGAATCTTAGGATCTATTTCTGGAAGGCTGAGGCTAAGCAAAGTAGCCTTATTTTCTCTTAAAATTAAAAGCAACCTCAATCTAAATCACTTTTTTTTTCTGTTAAAAAATGTTAAATAAATACTTGCCATATAAGGGACTTGGGGCCTCTCTAGTCACTACCTATGAATTGTGGTTAAAAGGAAAAGACTATGTCTTTAGGAAAGCAGAAAACACAAAAAAGAAAAATATACATTTATATATCCTCTTTTTAAAAAGAAGTAGGAAAAATTAGGATCGTAGCTTCTAATCTCCCTAAGGTATATCAAAAGCCTCTTTTTAAATACGTTTTTTTAAATGTGGTACTTAATTATTTGATAAAATTGTTGACAGAGATAATCTGGAAGACAAATTATATATGTTTCAAATTTATAAATAGAGAAATAAAGATTTTAAAATAATGCAAAAAAATGTTTTTTATAAAGTACATAAACTGCCCAGCCAGCCTGGCTCAGTGCTTGAGCATCAACCTATGATCCAGGAGGCTGGGTTTGATTCCCAGTCAGGGCACAAGCCCAGGCTGTGGGCTCAATCCCCAGTAAGGCATGCAGGAGGCAGCTGATCAATAATTTTCATTATTGGTGTTTCTATCTCTCTCCCTCCTTTCTCTAAAAATCAATTTAAAAATGTATTTAAAAAGAAAAAAAGCACATATACTAATACCCCATTTGAAGGAAAAAGGGAAATTGAGATTTACCATCTATATATATATAAAAGCCCAAGCCACTGTTACGACCAAATGACCGGAATGACCGGTCACTATGACATGCACTGACCACCAGGGGGCAGAAGCGCCGCTCAGCCAGAAGCCAGGCTCACAGCTGGCGAGTGCAGCTGTGGCAGTGGGAGCCTCTCCTGCCTCCGTGGTCCTGCCAGGCACAGTGGGGGCCGGGATGAGCGGCAGAGGAGCTGTGCCCGCCCCAGCTGTGGCTCCTCCCCGGCTGCCTGCTGCTTCAGCACTGCTGTATCCCTCAGGGGATGTCGGACTGCCAGGTTTCGGCTGATCCCTGGCCTGTGGGGATCTGACATCCCCTGAGGGGTCCCAGATTACGAGAGGGCGCAGGCCAGGCTGAGGGACCCCACCCGTGCACAAATTCATGCGCCAGGCCTCTAGTATTAAATAATAGCCCCAAGGTTACCCTGAGCTGAACCTGGGAGGACTGGAGTAGAAAGCCTGGCTTCCCTCCCACCCCCCGGGGCGCTCTGCGAGTCCCTCTCCTTCACTGCGTGCTTTCTCACCGAGAGCTGTGACAGTGCCTGTGTTCCAGGGCAGTCAGGCAGTCTGCCTCCAATCAGGCCAGGCAGGTGGGGCCCGGAGCTGGTGCAGCCAAGGTAAGCAAGATATCAGAGGGCTTTTTTTCTGCAGAGGCTGAGAAGTTCAGTCCTCCTTCCTACCGCCTCCCTAAAGGTGGCATGCATCGCATCAGTGAGTCCCGGCTGGGACTGCAGGCATGCCTTGTAGTCTGGGACTGAGAGCTAATAATTTCCCTAGTACCCATGGCACTTCTTTCGCTGGCTGAGGGCTATTTTGTAAAAGCATGAACTTATTATTTATATCCCATCTGTTTCCAAAAGGGCTTCTGGCATATTCCAAAGTCATATAGCACAAGATTGGTGAGTGAAAATTCATGTAGCCTTGTCAAAGGCAGTACTTTCAAAATTGTTAAAGCATATACTGTTTGATCCAGTAATTCCTTGATGGAATTCTAAAGAAACATGCACATGTGCACTATATATATATATATATATATATATATATATATATATACACACACACACACACACACAGATATAAAAATACATATAAACCAAAAGATACACACCATACTGTCACCTGTATTGTCCTCTAGGGAACAGAGTAGTAGGAATGAGAAAGATGAGTTTTTACATTTTGTACACCATATAATTTTTAAAATGTACTTATGTATTCTATTTATTTATTACTTTTAAAAATGTTTTTGATTTCATAGAGAGGAAGGGAGAGGGAGAAAAAGAAACATCAGTGACGAGAATCATTGATTGGCTGCCTCCTGCACACCCTCTACTGGGGATCCAGCCCACAACCTGGACATGTGCCCTGACAGGGAATCGAACCATGACCTCCTGGTTCATGGGTCGACACTCAACCACTGAGCCACACCGGCTGGGCTATTTATACATTTTTTATCACTAAGTCTTCTTTTAAATTATTATTTTTATTTTAAATCTTTATTGTTGAGAGTATTACAGATGTTCCTTTTTTCCCCCTATTGTCCCCCTGCACTAGGTTCCTGCCCCACCTCAGGCCTTCTCCACCCTATTGTCTCTGTCCATAGGTAAAACATATCCTATATAATAAAAGGGTAATATGCAAATTGACTAACGGCAAAACGACCGGTTGCTATGCTATGCACTGACCACCAGGGGGCAGACACTCAATGCAGGAGCTGCCCCCAGCCTGCAGGCCCCAATCGGGTAATTGGGGCCTGCTGGCCAACCTCTCAGTCCCTCCCCCCCCCGGCCAGCAGACTCCAATCGCCTGATGGTGAATGGGGAACCGGGGGTGGGTGGCGGTGGCGGGCAGAGCCAGCGAGCGGACAGGAACTGTCAACCTCTTGGTTCCTCCCCACCCCGCCGGCAGGCTCCAATCACCCAATGGCGAACGGGGAACTGGGGGTGGGTGGCAGTGGGGAGCGGGGCCAGCTGCTGGCAGCCAGGGAAGATGGCCCTGATTGCAGGCCAGGCCTAGGGACCATATCCATGCATGAATTTCGTGCGCCGGGCCTCTAGTATGCATAAGATCTCTGGTTAATCTCTTCTCACCCCCACTACCTCCCTTCCAAGATTCGTCAGTCTGTTCCATGTTTCCATGCCTCTGATTCCATTTTATTTATCAGTTTATTTATTAGATATCCCTCCTGATTAAAGAAACGCCACACATGGGTGTCAGACCAGCCCATTCCACGCCTTTGCCCCTCATACCAGTCTCAATATGCTTTCTTCTTTACTTCTCTAGTTGTAGCATTTCTATTCAGCCAGATTTCAGGTGGTTCTGAATGATGGTTGTTCTGTATTTTAGCTGTAATTTTGATGTGATTATGGGAGGCGTTTACTTACACTGCCATCTTGGTTCTCTCATATCACTAAGTCTTTTTAAATACATTTTATTGATTTTTTTTTTTTTTTTTACAGAGAGGAAGGGAGAGGGACAGAGAGTTAGAAACATCGAGGAGAGAGAAACATTGATCAGCTGCCTCCTGCACACTCCCCACTGGTTATGTGCCCGCAACCAAGGTACATGCCCTTGACCGGAATCTAACCTGGGACCCTTGAGTCCGAAGGTCGACGCTCTATCCACTGAGCCAAACCGGTTAGGACCATATCACTAAGTCTTAAAAGGTCACTTTCTTTTTCAGAGAAAGAACAACATAATAGCCCAGCCAGTGTGGCTCAGTGGGTTGAGCACTGTCTTGCACACCAAAAGGTAGCTGGTGAGATTCCTGTTCTGGGTACATATGGAAGGCAGCCAATCCATGCTTCTCTCTCACATTGTTTCTCTCTCTTAAAAAAAAAAAATAATGTTGTGGCATTAAGAGCACAGCCGTTGTAGCCAGTCCTCACGGTGCCACTTGCCAGCTCTGTGACTCTGGGAGCCTCTGTCTCCTCATGTGTAAGTCAGGCGAGTCACACACCTTTCCTAAGGGTGTGAAGGGGGATGGCAAACAGCGCCAGAAAGCACGAGGCCGGTGCTGGGGCATGCGGAGGAGTCTCAGGCATGGCTGCCAGCCCGTCTTTCAGGGCCTCTCTCCCCAGGACCCGCTCTCTGCTGAGGCAGGCACAAGCCATGGAACTGGGTTGGAAAGTGCAGCAACTGAAAAGAACACTCAAGTCAGAGCTGAGAGGAAAGGAACTGGGGACCCAGCCTCGAGGAAGCAACAGCTGGATTCAAGTGGCAGCAGTGAGGAAACCCACGGGAGCCAGTCTTAGTACAAGGCCTAAGCCAAACAGCAAGCGGGGTTCCTGAGACTAATACAAGTGGCCAGCAACAAACAGCTCAGCCAACGCGGGCCAGAGGCCTGCGGCGAGTGCCTTCCGTCTCACGTTGCTAGAGAGCAGAGGCAAGCCGCTCCAGAACCTCCCTGCCCCACCTCCCTTCTGCCTTGACCCCTCACCACTGCTACAGCAACAACTTTCCAGTAAATGTTGGAAAAGCTCATCTCTCTTCCTCTACGGGGGATGGAGGGGGGTGGGGTACTAAGTATGAAGAAAGGTCCGACACACCGGCTCCAGCCTACCCGGAGCCTGATTTCCTCAGCAAGATTAAGATCTGGACCCAAGCAGTGGTTTAACCCAGCCCCCGGCACTTGGCCCAAGATCTTGTCAGACAATTTCCCTCCCTGCAACTCCCTAGAGCAGGGCTTCTTCAGGTCTCTTCCCCATTTGGCAGCCCGTGCAAAGCTACTTGAAATAGTAACAGCTAAATCCGAATTAGTCAAGAACTCCAGTTACGGGTGGGCTCAAGCTAAGAAAGAAGCTCTGTGGGCCTCCTGGCTTATTTGGGCCCGGAGAACAGACTCCAGCAACACTGGCCTCATTCTTCGAGCTGAGCACTGAATTCTGCCCTTCAGGGGATCACGGAGGGCCGTGGCCAAACTATCCCTCCCTCGCCCCAAACCAGCAGCCTCCCTTCCTGCTTGGTGGAATACAGCAGGTAGGCTCTGGAGCCGTGTCAGAGCATCACGGGGAATGGGAGGCAGGAGAGAGTAATGACTAAGAGCAAGAGTACTCGTGTAAAATCCCAGCTCTGCCTCCTACTAGTTGTGTGGCTTTGGGCGAGTAATTTCACCTCTTAAAGGCTAATACCAGCTGGTTTGTTGAAGGTTAAACAGAGATAACACCTGTAAAAGTGCTTGCCGCTGTCAGCTTACCCATTGCAAGGGCTCAAGAAAGGATCCCTACACTCATCATTCGTACAGCCTTGGGAAGAACACAGGCTTGCGGGCAGACAGACTGGGTGTGAGTCCTGGCTTGCCCTTTTACCCTGGGATACATTATCGAAGCTTTTTGGGTTTCTGTTCCTCAGCTGTAAACGTGGCAGATAAATTACAGAGGGGAAAATCCTTCCTGCTCTTTCTGCCCCCTCCCAGTGCATACTCAACACTGACAACCAGAAAGGAGAAAGCAGAGAAAACTGTCCACGGCTTAGCGTGCCACAGCCATGGTGGGAGCTGAGGGCAAGAGGAGAGGCGGAGCCGGCTGGCTCAGTGTGCCTTGGCAGTGAGACAGTCAGGGTCTGGTGTTCCAGTGAGAGTGGAAACAAAACAAAAGGTTTATTTTCCCTTGAGTGTGCTATTGGTTGACCTGCCAGGCATGGTTTTACAGAACTTCAGTTCCTGAACCAAACATCCCAGCAAAAAGAAAAGCAAGAGACATGTGCCTAGCGGTGTGGCTCAGTGGTTGAGCATCATCCCATGAACCAGGAGGTTACGGTTCAATTCCCGGTCAGGGCACATGCCTGGGTTTCAGGCTCCATCCCCAGTAGGGGGTGTGCAGGAGGCAGTCGATCAATATTTCTCTCTCATTGATGTTTCTATCTCTCTCTCTCTCTCTCACTCTCCCTTCCTCTCTCTGAAATCAATAAAAAAATTAATTTCTTAAAAAGCAAGAGATGTAGCTAAATGGACAAAAGCTCCCATACTCTTCACAGAACCTGTGCAGCCAAACGAACCCCAGGGTCTCCCTTTTCCCACCTCAACACCTCACCTCTTTGCAATCAAGTTCAAACTCAATCCCAACACAGAGTGTCACTGCAAATTGTTTATTAAAACACAAAGCAATGGACAGTGAAAAACATCCTGAATTTTTTTTCTTTTTGGTGGGAACAGGGTGGGGCATGGAAGGGGAGGGACAGGTGGAGACAGCCCAGAAGGAAAGAGAGCTCTGTCCACCTCTACTGCTTTCCCGGGCCAGCCAGGTTCAAAGCCCCTCTGTCACATCTCACGGTGCTGCTGCAAACGCGTGTTGTGGCTACAGACGGAGTTGGTTTCGCCTCGGCAGGGAGAGGATGGGAATCGAGAGTAGGAACTACAGAGGGCTACTAAGAACTTGACACTATTCTCCAGGACTTGGTACAGAACAGAGCAGCCAGGACCAATCTGTCGGGGCGGGGTTGGCTTCCTGACAAGCCAGGTTCATGGTAGAAGTGGCTGCCCTGAGCTCAGAATGGGCAGCTGGTCCTAGTGGGAGAACTTGGTGGAAGAAAAATACAAGGAGGAAACTGACCCAGGGTCAAATATCTTTTCATTCCCTGGATCACAACACAACAGGGAAGAGGAGTCAAGAATGTCTCATTCCTAGATTTACCGTACCATCTCTCCCTGCCAGTTCTCCCCTCCCACCTGGCAAGTCGGCTCTCCTTTCCCAACAGTTGTCCTTTGACAGAACGGAAGGCGCACTTCAGTTTGTTGTTGTGTTTTTCTCATACTGAAGTAAAGCACTGAAGCTCAAAATAGAGGTGAGAATGGAGTTCTCCTGTGCCTGGTGCTACAGGCCCCCACCTCACAAGACTGCCTGGATGCAAGAGGTGCCAAGGCCTTCTGCCAACTCTAACAGGCACTACTGTCTCCCCGGCTGCCAGCACAATCCTGGCTCCTTGTTTTTATACTCCTGGGGGAACCCATCCCGAGAGATCTATCCTGCTCTTTTCCTGCCAACCCAGCTCGTCCCCAAATCATCTGCTCTTATCAAAACGACTTGGCAACCTAAAGTAGGCTAGCCAAAAGGCAGCTGGGGAAGGACTCCACATCAGCAGCAAGCCACCCATGTACAAAGAAGAAAGCCGCCCTCACTGAGCAGCTAACCTATTGCTGCCAATCTTGTAGCCAAATGAGGAAGTCTAGCCTTCTTGCTCCAGTAGAGGTCTCAATACAGAAAGGAGTCCTAGCTTGGACTGAAAGGGAAAAATTACTCTGAGCTCTCTGAAGCTTGAACATTAAGGCTTCTTTGCAATTTTCTTAGAGCTCCTTGATCCCTAATTATATCTTCCCATAGAAGAGAAGCAGATTTCTCCTAAGATTGCTGAACAGACCCGAGGTGTTACCGGTTCTGCTTCTGCACCATCAATAGCCTCATCCCAGGCTTCTTCCCCTGGAGCCACAGCAGGAGATCCAAAGCACAGCCCCCTCTTTTACACAGAAGCGTCTGTCAGTCTCTCACTTTGGAAAGGTCACCTGCTCTCCTCGGTCCTTTCGGAAAGGCATGGAGGACAATAGAACATGTTGCCACTTGATGACATTAAGGCTCCTCAAGGCAAGACACTTGAATTAGGTCAGAGCCAGCCAGCAAAGGGGCGGGGGAAGGAGGGACGGGGAAGCAGCCCCGTGGCAGGGACTGAAAGACCCCTGCCCAGACCTGAATCTAGAGGGAATGCCCACCCTGGCTCAGAGCAGGAGAGGAAAAGGCACGTGCTGACCGGGGTGGGTCTGTCCCCAATCCCCAGGGAGGGTAGAGAACCTGCTGATTCTTTCCCTGGGCTTCCCAAGGTGAGTCCATTTCTAGGGAAAGGTATGTAAGTGCTAGGAAAAGGAATACACTGCTGCTGTTTTCTGACTTTCAACTGAGATTCCAAAAGCCATCGGCAGGCCTTCCCATGAGAGGGTACAAGCAGGATAAGAAGGAAGTGAGATTCCTTAAAACGAAAGCTTCTCCAAAAAGATAAAGAAGTCAAATCACAACTCCGAAACTGGATTAAACAGTTCCCAGACACAGAAAGAGGAAGGTAAACTTAACCCAAACTTCGCGCCATCTCTTTAAAGCCTAAGTGACCGCTCATGTGATCCCCAATTTCAGGCCAGTATTTCTTAGGCAAACAATGGGAACAAGAGAACAAGATCACACGCTCAAACCAACAGGTGACCCTGCAGGCCCTGGGTCCTCCTGGGAGCCTAACCCTACTCACACCTACAGATGACCATCTTTTAAGTCACCGGAACTCAACGTATCCACTGAGCAGCTTCTCCTTACAGTGGAGATTTTCTGGAAAAAGTGGATGTGGTTTAGGGGACGTGAGTCCCACAGACTGTTTCCTGGCACAATGTTTCAGCATGAGTGAAGCCCAAAAAGTCCCCTCGGAGGCCAGCTGGCCCCTGACCCAAACCAGAGCTACCCTGCAGACTCTCAGCCCGCCTTCAGCAGACCCCTCTGCGTGGTCCACCACAACAACTGAAGCCACACTTCGGGCAAAAGGAGTTCCACCTTGGCTGTCCGCTCTTAGCTTCGGCGAGCTGGGCTCAGGGGGGTCTAAACACCTAGGCAGAGTGTGGATCCCGTAGAAGAGCCCAGGTTTCCCCTCCCCACCCCTAGCTGGCCTCACTCATCACCCCCAACCTCAGTCAGAACCCCTGCAGTGCAGGCTCTCAGTCCTAGCACTAGCTCAGAATACAGGCATGGGAACAAACAGTGCAAAAAGCAAAAAATGAACTACAGAGTAATTCTTGACCCAAACAATACAAAAATAAAAATACAGAGTGCCCCCCCTACCCCTTTAACCTAAACTTCATGTACCTCTATCATATCTTGGAGGAGTAAAAAAAAGCTTTCAAGTTCAGCATCATGAGCCAGCTGTGTCAGCCCTTGGCTCCAGGGGACTCTACCCCAGCCCCCACCATCTCTTCCTGTTTCCTCATTCCCCTTTAGTTTTTGTCAGCCATAGAAAGATGTTCCTTCCTTTCAGACACAACCGAAGAGGAAAGTGCCCATCCCTATCCCTGAGCTCAGGGGAAAAGGGTGGGCTGGAAACAGAGGCAGAAGCAAAGCTGCTTGGCTTACAGTACCGTTAGGAAATGGCCCCAAGAGCCAGGGTTTCCTTCTGAGACTCTGAGTCACTGAAGGGATGGGTTGAAGTGAGGAGGCGGGGACCCCTCCTTCCTCAGAGAGACCCAGGCAAACTAACAAGGCAGAATGGAGGCAGCAAGTCTTCCTTTCTCTCTTGTCAACTGTCCTGGCAGTGGCCTAGGGCTCTGGGGAGCTGTGATAGAATGGGAATCAAAGCCACTGTCAGAAGCCCAGTTCACAGTCAGGGTGTCCACTGCCCAGGCAGGTGGTCCCAGCATCAAGGCTACAGGACATCCTTAAAGCAGGGAGCTTTGTGAAGCACTCCAAAAAGTGTTCCTCTGATTGCAGCCCGGGCCGCAGCCATCCAGCCGCCTAACTCGATACCCTAGCACTGAGGCCTAAGTCACAGCTAAAACAAAGGGCTACAACTCTCACAGAACAAAATGCTGGCCTGGAGGAACTCAGTAAAAGCCAAAACCCAGGACATGAGCCCAAGAACTACTTAGTTTGTCACTAACAAAGATGGAGCCTCTTTGAAAACATACCTCAAAGGAGAAACTCAAAATTAAACATATTCTTTAAAAAAAAAAAATCTATCTGGCCTGAGATTCTTTGCTGCTCTAGCTCAAGCAGAAGCTAATCTTGCTGCCTTCCATTTACAAAACTCCTTGTAGCTGGGAGAAAGGTGACAATGACCAGAAAAGAGGGAATCAGGGAAGCTTCATTTTCTGCAGAAAAATTTCCAGGGAATTCAAAACAGACACTTAGATGCTAAGGTTGGCTTCAGAACCGCCAGGACTAAGGCTGACTGGAAATCTCAGCCTTGTCACACCAGAACCTGGCTGCCACCTGGACAGGAAAACGAACGGACGGAGGAGCATCCTATTAACATCAGCGAGCAGTGTCACGGGGTCAGACATAAACAACCAGTCACTTCCTTGGGGCAGCTCTAGGCATAGCCCACAACTGGCTGAGCTGTGACAGAGAAGGACATAGGGATAAATGAACATCAGATTCTAGACACTAAACAGTGGTCAGTCACTTAGTAGGACTCATGTCTCTGAGGTTGCTCTTAAATTATGCTAACATAAGCCTTTTCTAATCCAAAGACCAGAAGAGACTCTTAAGGTCAAGTGTTCTGTTGCTGCAGGCTGGAAAGCGTCTCTGTCTCCTGGCAGCAAGACCCCACAAAGGGGCCAGTAAAAGAACTGCTGGGTCAGGTCTTCCTGGCTGCTGGCTCAGAGATCCAGGGAGGGAGGTACCATCAAGGTGAAGTGGTAGATGACAAGACATTCAAGCAGACGGAATCCCAAGTCCTCACATCTCCTTCCCTTCTTGGCAATAATTTAGTGAGATGGTTGAGAGAGACAAGAGATTTCAAATGAGCCAGATTAAGAATCAAAAAAAAGAGAGAGAGAGAAGAAGAAGAAATCAAGTCTCCAACAGGCACTGAAATAAAAATGATTTGTTGTGGTAACAAGTCAGAGGCAATTTCAGGACCTGACATAAACTAATCGTCTTCGATACCAGACAGTCCTCTGACTGGCACATGTTAGGGAGACAAGCAATGATAAAGCTCAAACACTGAAGGTGGAACCATCATAGGGCTAAAACCAGAAAGGCTTCCAAGTAAGAAAGTATCTACTTCTCTTTCCTTTTAAAAACCCCCTTCTGTTTTCATCTTTATCATACAAATTATACATCTTCACACACACACACACACACACAAACCACACATACTCTCAACCCCAGGGCATCGGAAATGTATCTGGACATAACTTCAGAACATACCCAACTCCCAGCACTGGTCCTCTCAGGTAAGGAGATGACCTTTCCCTGCGGTTAAATTCTAACCTAAAAAGAGGTGTCTGCTCCAAGTTCAGAGTCCTTTCCACTAGGTACACAGACGAGGATCCTTGAACAGGCAGGACCCAGGTTGCCCTCAGTGCCCTAGAGAAGAAAGAAATGGCTGGGGCCAGCCGCAAAGGGAGGACTGGGACTGAAGCAGGTCTGGGACCAGGTGGTGAACGAGGGCTGCTCTCTACTCAATCTGCCTCTTTTTATCTCCTTTAATTTTTTTTTGTGGTTTTTAGTTTGTTTGTTTTTGTTAATCACTATGAAAAATACAGAAACCAAACCAACATGTTTGGTTTCTTTCCCACACCCCTCCACCCTGTTCAGGATGGCAATTTGTTCTCACAACCGGCAGAGGCAGAAGAGAGTTGGAATGAAGACTCCGAAGGCCACCAGGATAGGAAACATGAGGCTGCTGTTGTCCGAGGCATAGGGGTTGGGCGTGCGGGGGCCTGACTGCACCCGGTTCTTATTGGTCTGTCTTTTGAGATTAGATCCTTCATCGTATTCTTCTTCCTCCTCTTCCTCTTCTTTCTTCTCCAATCCTGGATGAGGCTGCAGCTTTGGTACATCTGACAAAAAAGAGGATACCTTTTAAGTAAGACCCACAGCATTTAAGTGAGACCCTTAACAGCAGTAAATGAGTCACAATAAGGAGAAGCTATGACCTAACCAGGGTCCAAAGGAAGGAGCAGAAGTAGCAGAAATAGCTTCTAGCCTGGGGAATAGCAGATTCCTAAAAACATTAGCCTTCTGTAGATTTTTTTTTTTTTTGCCTTCTTTAGATTTAACTAAAAAGCAGTAAAAGCCCTGCACACCGGAAGGGTCACTATCTCTGCTTCCAGTCTTAGTTCTCCAGATCCCCAAGAGGACAGGCTGGACAGGGATGACACAACACCCAAACTTAACCTTTCCAAATCCCTCCTCGTCCCTCCCATAATCCATTCCCTTTGGATTCACAAAGCAGCTGAGTTCTGGGTTCCCACACATACTACCCCTCTGCTCTGTCTCCTCCTTAGGGACCGAGCTACAAATCTGTTGGTAGCAAGACATCCTCCTGGATGTCATCCTATCAGCATGGGGGAACAGCAAGACAACAGGATGAGCCCTGGCCAGGTGGCTCTGTTGGTTGGAGTCATCCTGTGCACCAAAACGTTGCGGGTTCAATTCCTGGTCAGGACACATACCTAGGCTGCGGTTTGATTCCCGGTTGGGGCCTCCCATCATAGGGCTAAAACCAGACAGGCTTCCAAGTAAGAAAGTATCTACTTGCGTATGGGAGGCAAACGGTCGATATTTGTCTCTCACATAGATGTTTCTCTCTCCCTCTTTTTGTTTTTCCCTTTCTTAAATCAATAAACATATCCTTAGGTGAGGACAGAAAAAGAAAACTTAAACGCAGACAACAGGACGAGCTCCTTAGTGCATTCAGGATGAGTTGGGAAAAGGTACATAGGTGGGATGGGGAGAAAAGTCACTAAAACACAAGCTTTCTCTGCAAAAATCAGCCTGGGAAGCTGGCGGCCAACACAGTCTCAACCTTGAGAAAGAAATATACCCTTCAGCCGGATCACAAGGGTGAGGAGACATTAATACATGAACTTTTGTCCAGTGCAGTCTGGCAATGCTGGAGCCTCCAGAGCATCCGAAACCATGAAGAACGCCTTTGTCCCCCCGCCACCCCCCGAGGAAATAGATATCAAAGAAACAGAATAAAGAAAAGTTTTATTTATTTATTTATTTATTTATGTTTTACAGTGAGAAAGGGAGAGGGATAGAGAGTTAGAAACATCGATGGGAGAGAAACATCGATCAGCTGCCTCCTGCACACCTCCCACTGGGGATGTGCCCACAACCAAGGTATATGCCCTTGACCGGAATCGAACCCAGGACCTTTCAGTCCGCAGGCCGAAGCTCTATCCACTGAGCCAAACCAGTTAGAGCTAAAGAAAAATTTTAGGCAATTCCAAATGACTGTAAGGGTCAGGGCACACCAACAGGTACCATTTACAATGAAGTTAAAGGAACTTGTCCAAAACCAAACAGCTGATTAAATGGCAGGAATAAGATTTAAACACAAGATCATGCTCTAAAGCTTATGGCCAGCACCATGCTACACTCCCTCCCAGCGATCTGACTCTGGAGTCTCCACAATTTGGCTGTAAGTAATAGTTTCAAAGTAGTGAGCAGCTAAATTATTCCCCCCAAGGGTTTTCTCAACCACATCCTTCAGCCCAAGTCAAAAAGCGGATCAAAAACAACTTACCATCCACTGTCCCGGCCATGATGTAGAGTGCACAGACTTTGGGATTGTCATAGTACCCCTAGGAAACGGGAACAGTGGTCAGCCCCACAGAGCAGCAAACATTCCCCCGCACCCATGCCTGTGAGCTCTTCCTCGGCCGTGAGGGCAGAATAGGAGCGTTACCTTGACAAACTCGATGTAGAGTTTTCCTGTGAAGGTGGATACCTCCCCCTGGACGCTCAGCTTCCCTTTTCTGATGCTCATAGGGATGATTTCATCATGAGCTGTGCTGTGTCCAACACGATCAAAGATATCCAAGTCCTTCACCACAACATGGCCATTCAATCGCACATCAAATACCTTCCAAGATAAAAAAGGAGACAGTGCCAAAACCATCAGTTTCACACCCTTTCAGCAGCTGGATAACAGGCACCTGCTTGGGCTTCAAGTTCAAAAATAACTTAACAACAGGGCTAGATATACTCTAGGGTGACTGAGGTCCTTTACCTGATCCAAATCAAGTCCATGTTCCTTGTCAGGGAGGCCTCATACTGGCCTTAGGAAACAAAGAATACAAGCAAAAAGTTCAACATGGAAAGAGGGAAATTCACAGGAAGGGACAGGAAAAGAACAAGGCCAAAAACAAGAAGGTGCTGACCACAAAGACGGGAGAGCGCACCTGAGGGCCTCACAGGGTCCGTCTGCGCCAAGGGCTAGGATTCTGGCTTTGCCTTCTGTCACCAGCCCCATGGCCAGTGCAGCCTGTGAGCAGTGGGACACCAGCATTTTAGGGGCAAAGGAGTCCAGCTTTTCCCTCAAAGCTCATCTGTTCTTCCCTTCTGGGAGGCCCACAGCAGAAGACTATCCAAAAGTGGCAAAGTCTCACTGGTGGGGGGCACGGGGGGCTGACCAGGCCTCACCTTCTGCTGGGACTGTGCAAAGTAGACCTCAGCAAATTTCAACACCAGCACATAGTCCCCTTCCTCCTTGATGGGCACTTCGTAGCCAAAGGTCTCCTCATTGTACCGCTCTGTTTGATATAGGATCTGGTCCTCGGGGTTGGAACGGAGGATTGGCAGTTTCATGCCATAGTCAGAGGCTGGGGACAAAAGACAAAGAGAAACCACATCAGAGGCAAAACATAAAAGAAAAGCAGAGACCCCAGAATGGCCAGAGGCATTTCCAGGGCAATGCTAATAACCCCCCAGTGGAAGAGGCAAACCCCTCTGCACCTGGCTCCAAACAGACCGGACACAAAGGCAAGATAACTAGTATTAAGCCAGAGTAAAATGAAAGAAACCACACACTAATCACCCCAACAGATCCCTTCACCCTCATAGCAGGACTTTATAGAAGTTCTTCTTTCAGAAATGACTTTTTCTCAGCTGTATAGAGCGCGGTGGGAAGAGAACAAGTCTAACTCATTATGAGAACAAAGCACTGCTACAGCTGCCTGGTTCCCTGCAGGAACGCTTCAGAGAACCTCATAAAAGGGGGATGGCCAGGAACTCCACAAGAAGATTAAGTTCAATGAATGTTGTTGTTGTTTTTTCATGTAGAAAAGCTCAGAGACTATAAAACAGGACATCTGTTAGGAAAGTTGTTCTTCATTGTCTTTACCACAACTAAGATACCAGCTTTAGTTGCTTTGTATGATTTTTCATTCAAAAAGTTCCAAGGCTGGAAAGGAGAAACATGCTTATATAAAGAAGGGTGTGATGCTCTCTAATTTCCTTTTGGTCCGAGCACCATACTCCCCAGACTCACAAAATGCAGCCTCACCCACTCTCTTGAGCATTCCCCCAGTTAAAGGAAAACAGAACTTCCTGCTGTATCACCAGCACCTAACAGGATCCCTGGCACATACGTAGGCACTTGCTGGGATTTGCTGAGCGAACCAATGGCAACAACGGAGGTGCCTGCGAGGCAGCGAAGCCCTGCTCTTCTCCCCACAGGGCTAGAGCCATCCCAGCGGGGAGAGAAGATCTGCCAAGGCCCTCTGCCCCTCTGGCTTAAGAGGACCACGTGCTGGGAGTTACCTTTCCCACGTCAGACTGACAAGGAATAAGACAGGGGAAAAGTAAAAAGACACTTACTGTGGGTCGGTATCAGAACAGCCCCCAGCACTCCCCAAACTTGGTAGGCGATGATACCGTATATGTGTATCTTCCCCCCACTTAACAAACTGGGGTCTTTCCTCAAATGTAAGATACTCCCTCCAGCTCCAGAGCTGAATAGTCCTCTGACTCCGTTATCCTGTAAACACGAGGCCTTCCAGTGCTCCAAAAATCTACTTTCCAAACTAGGACTGAACAGGGATCTCGGTACAGCTTTTGCCCCTAAAAAGCTGGTGTCCCAATACCTGGCCTCTCCTCCAGCTTGGAATTAAGACTTCGAGGCCACCTTCCCATCTCACACAGTGACTCTGAAGACATTTGGCACCTAGATCCTTTGGGAGATGTCTAGGAGAGGCCATCCCTGGGCATTGTCTTCTGAATCACCAAAACTCCAAGGGAGAGAATATTTTAAGAGAATAACTAAAGATCCAAAGACTAAGGTCAAGCCCTCAAAAAAAAAAAATAAATAAATAAACATAACTGTTAACAGTTCCTATACGTGAACAGTAGCCTGCGATCAGATGGACTGATGAAACAATGCACCAGGAAGCTCATCGCACTTTTGTCTTCAGACTTTTCTTCTTCCTATTTCTCCTCAAGAAATCAAAGAGCAGCTGAGTAACACTACAAAGGATGTACTGCTAACATGCCCCAGCTCTTTCCCAGGCTCACACGACATTACACTGGGGCATAAACCTATAAAGATTAAGACTGCTATTTTTCTTTCAACTGAGTCCTAAGAATTTCCTTCTTCCATGAGGACCAAGATCCCCATAAATTTGGAACATTAACTAGATTTGCTTTTTAGATACACAGAAAATTTTGTGCATGTGTGGGAAACTTTTTTTTAATCTTTGCAGAGTGGAAAAAATGAGAAATTAACAGTAATGTAATCTCTGGCAGTTTCAGCCCAACAACTAAGAAAACTCAGCCATGTGAACAAAAACTACTTAACAACCTTGGAATTACCTTTAAATATTTGCCCTTTAAAGTCCAAGTGGCATTCCCCGGAGATCTGCCACATGCAAAGTTGAATTTGCCCAAGTCCCAAGAGATACAGCTGCGAAAAGGGTTTTCTCCCCTCCTTTGCCTTTATGTATTCACAGCTAAACAGATTTCTCTAAAAACAGTGACGTGTACACAGTACACTGTGAATTTGGCACAATACAGCTCAGCCAGCCAGAAAGGAAGGGGCCAAGGGGCCTGCATTATGTCCGCTGTTTCTTAGACAATGGAGTAGCCAGCCCAGGTTTCAGAGTAAGACAGAGGTAGATTTGCATCCTGGCTTTGCCACCTACTATGTGATTCAGATCAAGTTATTTTCTCTGGGTGTTTTCTCACTTGTAACGTGGGGACTTCACCTACCTAAATTCTCTTGTGAACTTCTGCTACTTCGAGGGGCTGCAAATGAAGCCTGCATCTTAGGTGACAGCATAGGGACAGAATCTAAATAAATCCTGTGGCCTTAAGCAAACCAGAGGCATCCTATCTTTCAAGCTCTTATCTCACCAAGGCCAAAGTCTGCCCCAGCTAAAAGAAGGCTGCCCAGAAAAGGGTCTTCCTTAGAAGAATTAGTCATCTGATAGGCTTAGGCCCCTAGCCAGTACCACACCCCCCTGCAGCCTTGTTCTACCCTACTTTTTTTTTTTTAATGTTTTTTTACTAGAGGCCCGGTGCACGAAATTCATGCACTGAGTGGGGGTTGGGAGGAGCGGTCCCTCAGCCCAGCCTGTGCCCTCTCGCAGTCCAGGAGCCCTTGGGGGATGCCTAAGCCATCAGTCGGACATCCTTAGCGCTGCAGTGGAGGCGGGAGAGGCTCCCATCATGGCTGCTGAGCTCGCCAGCCGTGAGCCCGGCTTCTGGCTGAGCGGCGCTCCCCCTGTGGGAGCACACTGACCACCAGGGGGCAGCTCCTGCACTGAGCATCTGCAACCTGGTGGTCAGTGCACGTCATAGCGACTGGTTGTCTGCAGTTTGGTCAATTTGCATATTAGCCTTTTATTATACAGGAGGATTAATTTTTTAGAGCGAGAGGAAGGGAAAGGGATAGAGAAATAGAAACATTGATGAGAGAGAAATATCATTGATCATTTGCTTCCTGCATGTCCCCCACAGGGAATCAAGCCTGCAACCTGGGCATGTGCCCTGACCAGAATCGAATCAGTGACCTCTTGGTTCCTGGGTCAATGCTCAACCTCTGAGATACACTGGCCAGGCTACCCTACTTTTAATTCCATATTAAAGGTCATCAAGCAAAGAAAAAGATAAAGACACTTTAACCTACTCTGGACAGGAGAGTTTTCAGATTCATATCACTGATTTCTAAAGCATGATGTTTTATTAAGAAGGAAAATAAGGCTCAGAGAGGTAAAGTAATTTTTTCAAGGTAATACAAATGATTAGCAGCTATCTTCTATGAAGAGGAAATAGCCTCTCCTAAAACCAAGCCAAGCGCTATGCCCTCAGGCCAAATAAGTAGGTCTTTTCTTCCTTAGAATCAAGAGGAACCCAGAATACGCAAGTTACAAAGAACCTAGAATATGCAGCATGCCAAAATCCCAAATCGAGCGCTTCTGAGAATCATTCTCCTCCGTAGTGGTACTTTCATCTATTGAATCACACAAGTTGAAAAAGCCTTTCCCAAGCTGTCCATATCTCCTATGAACACCAACTCTCCTCGAGGCAGAAATGAAGTTCAATAAACATTATGAAGGACCCTTTGAAAGCAAAAGCCACTAGGTGCCCTGGGCCACTCACAGTTACATGAATGCTGAACTACAAAGACACCATAGAGAAACAGCAAGTTCAAAAGCAGGCCAAACCCTTATCTGGATTAACTTGGCAACAAATACCTGAATTCATTCAACATGAAATGAACTTTCTTTAGCGTGCTGGAAACACTCTCAGGCCTGGGGAAAGACAGAAGACATGCAGCTCTTACTGCAACCGGTGTGAACAGCTACAGGAGGCAGAGGTCTCCAAGTAGCTGGCACACCCTTCTCCAAACAGTGCCAGCGAAGGCAAGCGGCGTGAACAGCTGCACTTCCCTGGGTGGTGCCACTCCTTAGCACAGAAGAAACTAGAGAGCTGCCTCCTGAGAGTGGAAGCTTAATCACATCTCAGCCCGGACCTAATGCCAGCAAAACGCTCCTCTCAGGCACCCAGAAGTGCAATACTCAACAGGCTGGTCCAAGCTGCAGCGGGAAAGCACCTTCCACTCTTCATCCATGCCTTAATGCTGCTACAGTGCTGACCCAAATGACAGACTGGAGCAGGGAACTCCACTGACAGAGTGCCTCAACGGCTAGGGTCTGGGTTAGGACTCCAGTACACATGAGCTTTGATAGGTCTCCTGTAATTCTACTTGCTACAATAAACTCCGAAGGAACTGCCACCAGGAGCCAAAAACCCAA
Organism: Cnephaeus nilssonii; assembly: GCF_951640355.1. Lineage (NCBI taxonomy): Eukaryota > Metazoa > Chordata > Mammalia > Chiroptera > Vespertilionidae > Cnephaeus > Cnephaeus nilssonii. The sequence goes on from NC_137093.1 coordinate 4,491,387, forward strand.
GGACAGGGAGCCTGGTGACTGGTGATCAAGCCAAAAACCAAAAACAACACCTGTACCAGCAAATTACAACCAGGATTTGTGAAGGATAAGAGGAGTAGCAGGGGACTAAACCTGTGTGGTCCCAACTTCCTCCTCTGCCAATGGGCCTAAAAGGATAGTGTAACCCATGGAAAGTCTGGGTCTGTCTGTGAAAGGAACATCACCACAGCTATCTCCAGAGGCAAAGTCCACTAACGTCTCTCGTTTCCTCAGGGCGCATACCCAGGAAGAAAGAGGAAGGGTCCCGGATGGAGATAGCTGTGACCTCGAGCTGCGAAGTCGGGCTTTGGCGGCGGGTACAGCTGCTAGAGACTGAGGCCCTGACTCAGCTGAACCCAGGTTACTGAGACCTACACGCCAGGGCTAAATAAATTCCAAGACAAACATAGAACTTCAGAACACAGCCCTGTGTCCCAACACCCTCAGATGTATGTAAGCCATAAACTCCCTAACATAACAGACTCCGGGACACTGCAATGAACTTGGAATAACTAAGTTCAACGCTTTAGTCAAGGCAAAGCCAAATCTGGGAATCGTGGAAAAAGAGTGCGCGAAAGCCTGTCCCTGGTTTTCTGGAGATGCACGTGGCCCAGGCGGCTGCCTCCGACCCCAGCATGCAGCATAAACCTTCCAACACGTGAAGCAGGAACTGCTTCTCAAACCTGCTCCCAATCCCGCTTACAGAAGGAACAGTCCAGAGCAGATTTTCCCAAAGAGTGGTCTGGGGGTGACTGACCTCAGAAGCTCCTGGTGCAGAAACCGGGGCTTCATTTCTTAGCTCTGGGGTTTGCATTTTTAACCAACTCCCCTGGCAATTCTTCCACAAACATGGAGAACGGTGCAGCTCTGTAAAAACTACTATTGCTCACTCTGTTAAGTGGAAATCATTCTCCCCATAAGCTGGAATATCAGACCTCTCTGGACACTTAGGGTAGGTTCTACACTCAGAATATTCAGACCTCAGCCGGCCGCCCCGGCTGACACGCCGCCAGCCGCCAGCGCGGGATGGCTTCGGCATCACCACCGTCGGGGCGGCCTGCACCGGCCACCTTTAAGCTCACACAGTCCTCGTTCCAAAGGGGGGCGGGGAGGAGGCAGTAACCAAACTTTCCCGGTCCCTTCTCTCGAAGACTCCTTTCTATTCTGGCTAAGCATCAATCCCCGCTCCTGCAGGAGGAGGAAGGGCAGCGGCCGATGTCTGGGTCGGCGGGAATCTACCGGGACCGGACTTGATCGGAGAGAACCACCCGGGCCCGGGACGCCGATGACCTACAAGCGCGAGGCCTCGAGGTGCCAACAGGCCGCCCTCGTCTTTACTTTTTTCTCAGCTCGGGTGGAGGCGAGGGGTTAAGAAAATGCAGGATGCGAGGTCCGACTATAACTTTTAGCCAACTCTCTGCCTCGATGGCTCTTGGTAGCTTCTCGAGCCAGTGCCAGGCTGTGAGCTGCGACCGGGTCCCTGGGGGAACTGCAGAGAGAAACTTCGCTCCAGAGACGCGGCCCCGGGGTCGAGGAAGGGGCTCAGGGCCCGCAGCCCTCGGCCAGCTGCGCCCAGCACGACAGGCCCGGGACCCCGCGGCTCCGCGAGGGGCGCTCACCTCGGCCCACCCGGCCTTCCAAAGGGTCCTTGCGAAAGTGGATCCCGTGCACGTCCACATGCGCCTCGCCGCCCGCGTTGACGGCCCAAATCACGCTCTCGGGCAGCCCGGCTCCCGCCGCGCCGACCACGCCGAGCCCTGGCCCGCCGAGCGCCGGCAGCAGCAGCAGCAGCAGTCGCAGGAGCGCCACCGCGGCTCCCTCAACCGCCCTGGCCCCCAGCATGGCGGCCACCACAGCGGGGGCAGCCTCCGCCAACCCTCGTCCTCAGCCGGCCTCCAGGCCGCCCTGGACTCAGAGGAACAGCGCCACGAGCTGCCCTGCCTCAACCGCCGGGGACATGTCGTTCTCAGGCCTACTTCTCAGCCACCGCGGCCGCCTCCCACCTCAGGAACAACCTACCCCGTCGCCCAGCCCCGGCCACGATCTGCAGCCAATCAGTGTCCGGTGCTCATTAATTACCCAAAACCCCGCCGGAAAGCGTCCGCTCATTGGCTGCCAGGAGCGGGGAAGGGCGTGGCTACTCCCAGGCGCCGGCCCAACCATCAGGCACAAGAGGGAGCGCGCGCAGAGGTTCGGAGTTCGGTTGAAACCGTGGTTCAATACGGAAGTGGCGGGGTGCAGCGCCCAGGCGGCCCCGGAATCCCGCAGCTGAATAGGAAAGGTGGCCTAGGGAGGAACATTTAGGACCGAGCGCACCGACACGTCGCCAGAACTTCCGGTGCTCCAGATCCTGGGACCGAATAGGCTCTAGAGGGGGCGTGGCCGACTGTCCCTCACCCTCTTTCTTGGGGAGAGGCATGAACGTAAGCTCTAGAAGAAGCAATGGACTCTCTTCCGACCTGAGAGTCTTTTTCCCCGCGTGAGTCAGGAAACCCACCCTCCCACAGAGAGGCCACATGCACAGATCTTCAGGACAGTCCCACGAGGGGAAGACCCCGCCCCCACCCCTTAGCAGGCTCCGGGCTTGTGGTAGCGTCCACAGGGCCACCCAATCAGAATGCTCCAACACAGCGGAAACGCGTGGCTTTGTGGGGGAGGGGCTCCAGGCTACCCTTGTCACCACGGCAACGGCCTCGGGACGGCCCCAGCGTCGGAGGGGCGGGGTCGGGGTTTCCCCAGCCCGGGAGAGCAGGGTTGCGGGCGGAGCCCAGTCCTGAGGTTGGTTCCGCCCCGGCAGGACCGGAGTTCCCAGTCTGCTCTCCTGACAGTCAATGCTCTTACTCTGGCGACCCTTGCGCTGTGATCGCTGCGGGAACTCCCACTTTACAGATCAGAAACAGGACTGGAGTGTTGCCCAAAGGGTCACGCAGCAAGCTTAGAGCACAGCCAAGGCAAACACCCATTTCTCTATTTGTTCCACAAATATTTATAGAGACCCCACTACTACGGTTGTCAGATTTAGCGGATAAAATACAGGAAGCCCAGTTAAATTTGGCGAACAAAACCACACCGGGTATCCTGCATGAGAATCACAGTCCCACGATTCAATTAATTATTTAGAACAATGGTGAGTGCTATTAAGGAATAAAATGGGGCGCCGAAATGGAGGGTATCGATAGGGTTGGATTTTTTTTTAGCCCTTCCCGCCCTCCATAGGGGGATTTAAATGCATCAGAATTCCTTCCCCAGTCCCCCAAGGTCACACAGGAGTAACTTGCACTGGTCCCACTTCCCCCCCCCCCCCCCCCCCCCCAGTTTTGCAAGGATCTGGACTTGCTTCCTCCCACAGAGGCCCTGCGCTTGGGTTTCTAATTCCACTCTCTTCTCTCTGAAAACTGTCATCTTTGGAGGAACCCGACAAGTTAGAGCTTAAATAACCCTCAGAGCAGAGGTGATGGGGCTTCCTACCCACCCACCCACAGATACTACACTGCCTCCAGGAGCTCACGTTCATTTTATCCTCAAGGCAGTCTAATTCAGAGGAAAACTCACAAAAATGGATTAAACCTTCCTCAGAAGGCCTTAACTTTAAGCCTTCTCAGCCCCCAGGCCCTCGGTCACTGGAAGAAGTGAACAAGATTGGTGGCTAGCCCCACTGGGCTCTTCAGGCTTTAACCTGCCTCGTTTAGCCCTGAAATGAAGGGCTTGGGCCCCTTTTTGAGTTCAGCTGCTGAGGCTACCTTTCAGGTAGAATGAAATTTCTGAGACCCTGGAGGCAGGATGAGCATGAGATCTGAGTTAGACTGCCTGGGTTCCAAGCCCTCTCCCACCACTTACTGTGTTGCCTTGGGCAAGGAATATGCCTCTTTGAGTTTCAGTTTTCTCAGCTATGAAAGACATAATAATAGTTCCTACTTCAAAGGATGGATGTAGGATAAGATAAGGTAATGCAACCATCTGACCTAGCAATTTCATTCCATTTCTCCCAAGAGAAATGAAGTTGTATGTTCACACAAAAACATATACATGAATGTTCATTGCAGCATCCTGTCTAATAAAAGAGTAATATGCAAATTGACCATCACTCCAAGACACAAGATGGCCACCCCCATGTGGTCAAAGATGGCTGCCCCCATGTGGACACAAGATAGCCACCACAAGATGGCCTGCACGGGAGGGCAGTTGTGGGCAGTTAGGGGAAACCAGGCCAGCAGAGGAGGGAAGTTGGGGGTGACCAGGCCGGCAGAGGAGGGCAGTTGGGGGAGACCCAGGCCTGCAAGGGAGGGCAGTTGGGGGGGACCAGGCCTGCAGGGGAGGGCAGTTGGGGGGTCCAGGCCTGCAGAGGAGGGCAGTTGGGGGGGACCAAGCCTACAGGGGAGGACAGTTGGGGGGGGGGGGGGGGAACCAGGCCTGCAGGGGAAGGCAGTTGCGGGGGGGACCAGGCCTGCAAGGGAGGGCAGTTGTAGGCAATCAGGCCAGCAGGGAGGGCAGTTAGGGGTGACCAGGCCAGCAGAGGAGGGCAGTTGGGGGAGACCAGGCCAGCAGGGGAGGACAGTTGGGGGGACCCAGGCCTGCAGGGGAGGGCAGTTGGGGGCGACCAGGCCGGCAGGGAAGGACAGTTAGGGGCAATTGGGCTGGCCGGGGAGCAGTTGGGAGAGGCAGGCGAGCGGTTGGGAGTGAGCAGTCCTGGATTGCATCAGAATTCCTTCCCCAGTCCCCAAGGTCACATCAGGCAGAGGCAGGCGAACGGTTGGGAGCCAGCAGTCCTGGATTGTGAGAGGGATGTCCGACCGCCCATTTAGGCCCGAAAGAAGCCAGATATAAAGGGCCACAACTTACACATTTACTATAAAATGTCCAGAACAGGCAAATCTATACAGATAGAAAGTAGATTAGTGACTGCCTGGAGCTGGAAGAGCAGGTAAATCGGGGGATGATAGCTAAAGGGTATGGGGTTTTCTTCCAGGGTGAAGAAAATACCCAAATTAATTGTGGTGATTATTGTACACCTCTGTGAATATACTAAAAATCATTTACTTGTACATGTTAAATGTGTTCAATGGGTGAATTGTATAGTATGTGAATTGTCCTATCTAATAAAGAGGGAATATGCTAATTGACCCTCACACCATCATAAAGATGGTGGCGCCCACAGCCAATAAGGAGGGAATATACTAATTGACTGTCCCACCCTCAAAGATGGCGGTGCCCACAGCCACAAGATGGCAGCACCCAATCCCCTCAGCCCCGCTGGGGCGGCAGGCGTGAGGCAAGGCCGGGCCCGCCCCCAGGGTCAGCCCAAGGCACAGGCAAGCCTCGGATGGGGGCTACCCAGCCAGCCAGGGCTGCCCGAGGCTCAGGTAACCAGGGCCGACCAAGGCTTGCGTTGCCAGCAGTGCCAGCAGCAGAGGTGTGATGGGGCATCGCCTTCCCCTGATCGTCGGGTTGCCTCCCGCCCCTGAGGGCTCCCAGACTGTGAGAGGGGGCAGGCCGGGCTGAGGGACCCCCCTCCAGTGCATGAATTTTCATGCACCGGGCCTCTAGTATCTAAATAAAGCTGTTACCAAGAAGAAGGAGGAGGAGGTAGAAGAGGAAGACACCTCAATGTACATTAGAATAGTCATTAACATAATCCCTGGCACAGGCCAAGCACTCATCTGATTGTTCTCCTGGAATTAAAGGGGCCCCTGAGTTTTTGCTTTCTGCAACTTGCACCCAGAGCCATGTTTTTTAGGAATGCCCGGAGCCCGTGATAAGTAAAATCACTGAAGCTGTAGCCTCCTCAAACTCTTTTCTACTGAAGGACCCTGTACCCCTTGAGAGTGGCAATGTCTTCCGTACCCTGAACCCTATCACCCTGGGGCTAGGGAAATCGGTGGTACCAGTTGAGGACTTTCCTAACAGAAGCATTGGGCCCCTCAATTCACCAAGCTTTCTCTTGCCTTATCTGCTGAGATTTACACCGTAGAAAGCCCCATAACTTACTCTCCCCATTTACAACTGAGAAAACTGAAGCCCAGACGGACAGAGGCCACAGTTTTCAGATGGCAGGCATTGCTCCCGCCAGCGGAAGTTGTTGCCTACAGAATGATGTGTCATCTGAGAGGTCTGGCTCAGCGATAGTCTCCCAGAGGTAGGGGTGACTAGGGTGGGGGAGTCAAGTTTCTCTCAAAGCTGAGGGGATATTGAGAGCAGGACTCAGGGCGGGGATGGAGGTGGGGGCAAACAAAGGGGTAAGGGTTGCAGTTGCCAAAGCAGACTAGAGGGTCTGACCCCAAGGCAGGATTATAACCAAAGATACTGACCCATAGGAGTCCCCAAATGGCCCCAGGCCTGCTCTCCGGGCTGGCTCTCCACAAGGCGGTGAGTCTGAGCTCTGGGAAAGCTGAGAAGGTCGTCAGTCCCCAAGTGGCCCGGGCCCAGGTCGTTTCTCTACAGTCAATGGGCTCCAGCCTCCGATTTCTCCTGCCTGCTGGGGCAGGTCATCCCCATGTGAGGGCCAAGGACACGGTCAGTGCTGCATTTCCACCCCCTTCAGCTGGGGCTGGCTTCACATAAAAATTACTTCAAATCTGTGCAGCAGCAGGAACTCTCATTCATTGCGGGTGGGAATGGTATAGCCACTTTGGAAGACAGTTTGGCAGCTGCTTACAGAACTAAACATACTCTCTTGGCCGGCATGGCTCAGTGGTTGAGAATCGACCTATGAACCAGGAGATCAAGGTTCAATTCCCGGTCAGGACCCATGCCCGGGTTGAAGGCTCAATCCCCAGAGCGGGGCGTGCAGAAGGCAGCCAATCGGTGATTCTCTCTCAGAATTGATGTTTCTATTTCTCTCTCCCTCTCCCTTCCTCTCTGAAAGCAATAAAAATATATTTAAAACAAACAAACAGCCACGCGCCCCGGGGTCTGGGTCAGGCCATGCGCCCCTGGGTCCAGGTGAAGCTGGATCCTGGGTCTGGGTGAGGCTGTGCGCCCCTGGATCTGGGTGAGGCTGGGTCCCGGGTCTGGGTGAGGCCACGCCCCTTGGTCCCGGAGAGGCCATGCGCCCCTGGGTCCGGGTGAGGCCACGTGCCCCTGGGTCCGGGTGTAGCTGGATCCCGGGTCCGGGTGAGGCCGCGCGCCCCCAGGTCTGGGCGAGGCCGTGCGCCCCTGGGTCCGGGTGAGGCCACGCGCCCCTGGGTCCGGGTGAAGCTGGATCCCGGGACCGGGTGAGGCCACGCACACCTGGGTCCAGGTGAGGCCATGCGCCCCGGGGCCCGGGTGATGCTGGGTCCCAGGTCCGGGTGAGGCCGCGCGCCCCTGAGTCCGGGTGAAGCCGTGCCCCTGGGTCCGGGCGAGACCAAACCAGAGGGAGTCGGACCTGCATTACCACCATTTGTCCACCATCCAGAGCTGAAAAGTCAGTGCCGATCTGTACACATAAGGAACTGGTGGACATTGAAATCGGGTCTCAAAAGAACTGTTGGTCCAGAAAGAAACTCACTACAGACTGATTCATTTGCCTGTCAGCATAACTATTATTGCTCGTCTCACATTCGGTTCTTATAAGTATATTTCTAGTAACACATGATCTCGCTCATCTAGGGGAAATGATGAACAACATAGACTGATGAACAAGAACAGACCCAGAAACAAGGAGGCATCGATCGGACTGTCGGGCCTCAGAGGGAGGGGAGGGGAGGGTGGGGGTAGGGGGAGAGATCAACCAAAGGACTTGTGTGCATGCATACGAGCCTAACCAATGGTTAGGGACAACAGGGGGGTGGGGGCTTCCGTGGGGAGGGGTGGGGGATGGGAATGGGGGGATGAGGACAAATATGTGACACCTTAATCAATAAAGAAATTAAAAAATTAAAAAAATAAAAATAAATAAAATAAAAATAAAACAAACAAACACCTGGCCAGTGTGGCTCAGTGTTTGAGCGTCAACCTATGAACAGAAGGTCATGGTTCAATTCCTGGTCAGGGCACATGCTGGTCAGGGCACATGCCTGGGTTACTGGCTCCATCTCCAATGGGTGGCGTGCAGGAGGCAGTGGATCAATGATTCTCATCATTGATGTTTCTCTCTCTCTTTTCTCTTCATCCCTGAAATCAAATTTAAAACATATTTTTAAAATATTTTAAAAACCCACAAAACTAAACACTCTTACCATGAGATCCAGCAGTTGAACTCCTTGGTACTTATCCAAAGCAGTTGAACATTTATGTCCACACAAAAACCTGCACATGGTCTTTTTACAGCAGTTTCATTCATATTTGTCAAAACTTGGAAGCAACCAAGATGTCCTTCAGTAGGTGATGGATAAATAATCCTATATAATAAAAGGCTAATATGCAAATTGTCCCCTCAGCTGGGAGTTCGACCAGGGGGTGGGGCCGGGCAGCCAGCCTCCTGTGTCCTCTCCCCACAGCCGGCCCGGCCCCATCAGCACCGATTGGGTGGGCTGGCTGGACCCCATCTGTGCACAAACTCGTGCACCGGGCCTCTAAGTCTATAATTACTTTCCAGATATTGAAATATTACTCAGTGCTAAAAAAAAAAGAAATGAACTGGGGGGTGGGAGCGGCTGGGGAGAGGTCCATGGGGGGAAAAGGAGACTTATGTAATACTTTAAACAATACATACATTTTAAAATATATATATTTTTTATTTATTTCAGAGAGGAAGGGAGAGGGAGAGGGAGATAGAGAGAGAATACTTGATGAGTATTCTCTCTCTATCTCCGAAAACTGGACATGTGCCCTTGACCGGAATCAAACCTGGGACCCTTCAGTCCTCAGGCCGACGCTCTATCCACTGAGCCAAACTGGCTAGGGCTAAACAATAAAGAATTTAATTTTTTTAAAAAAAGAAAGAAATGAGCTACCAAGCCATGAATGGACATGGAAGAACCTTAAATGCATGTTACTAAGTGAAAGAAGCCCATCTGAAAAGGCTACATACTAGGATTCCGACTGTATGGCAGGTTCTATGGGAGCGGGAGGGACAGGCAGGCAGGCACGGAGGATGGTTAGGGCAGGAGACTATTCTGTGTGATACTGTGATGTGGATACATGTCCAAGTCCATTTATTTGTCCAATCCACAGGACGGACAACAACAAGCGTGAACCCTAATGTCAACTGGACTTTGGGAGACGATGATGTGTCAGTGTAGGTTCAACGGTTGTAAACGTGTCCCACTCTGGTGGGGGGGTATAGAGAGTGGGGGCAGTGGATGGTGGGGTAATGTGGGCACACTATGTACCTGCTGTGAACTTAAAACTGATCTAAAAAATAAAGTCTATTTTAAAAAGTAGCTTTAATCCCTTCAGCATCCTCTCAGGATGGAGGATTGTCCTCCGTGGAATGACAAGGACAGACATACAGAACTGGGTTCAGGTCCTTTCTCAGTGGCTTCCCAGCTATGTCACTCCTTTTCTCTCTCATCACTTCTCTCCTAAAATGCAAATACTAAGATCATCCACCTCACCTTAGATACGAGAAACAAACTGGTGGCTGCCAGAGGAGGGAAGGGTGGGGTTGGACAGAAAGGGGAAGGGGATTATGAAGTACAAACTTTCAGTTATAACGTAAGTCAAGGTGACAGAGTTACTAGACTTATTGCGGTGATCACTTGCTAAGGTATATAAATGTCGAATCACAATGTTGTACACTTGAAACTAATATAATAGTGTCTGTTATCTATAATTAAAAATAATTAAAAATTTAAAAAAAATTTTAAAGATTCATCTCACTCACAGTTGTAAAGATTAAATGAGATAGTTTCAAATGAACATAAATTATTTTCTGTTTATGGAAGAAAGATAAGCATTTTGTGGAAAACTCAGAAAATAATTTAAAAAAGATAAAATTCACCATAATTCCATACAAACTGGGACAAGCACGTAAATTCAGGGCCTGATGGAGCAGGGTCTCCACAGCACGGGTCCCCAGACACTTGATTCTCACAGCCACTTCAAGGACCTGGGAAGCACAGTTTCTCCATTTTGCAGATGCAAAGCTAAAGTCCAGAAGGGTTAAGTGATTTGCCCACATATTTGAGGAGCCAGAATCTGGAGAGAGGTTTTTTTTTTGGAGGGGGGGGGTGCGGGGGAGGAGGGAGCTCTTAATTTACTACTTTTCCTCTGAGCCAGGCTTACCTATCAGACACAGCTTGATGAAAACCACAGCTCCACCATTAACCACTGTGTGACTTTCGGTAAATGTACTCACCTCTCTGAGCCGCAGTTTCCTCATCTGTGAAATGGAGAGAATAACTGTATGTACCTCATAGGATTGTGAGAAATAAAAGGACATTTTACACAAGGAAAATAAAAAGGACATGTTTTAAAAGCACATGGGATTCTTGAGCCCATAGCTAAGTGCTCAATAAATATTAGTTGTGGGTATTCGGAGACATAGAGACCCGGATTCACAGCCTAGCTCCACTTTGGAGATGAGAAATAATTAGAGCATGTCCTGTTGGCAAAGGCCTCGGTGAAGTGCTCAGGCTAAGGATTTGGGAAAACCCTTCCACTCAGGGGAGGGCAAAGCCAAAGGGAACCGGAGTTCAAACGTGGAAAATGAACAGCTGCTGGTGAGCCCCCAGAGGCAGTTTCACCTTGACCCACAAAACTGAAAAGGGGTGGGTCTTCCTGTACAGATAAGGATCAGAAGAACAAAGCATGCTATTAATTAAGTCTTGCCTATTTTAAGTTTATGGAATATTTTCCTCCTTAAAGATAAGCTCACAATAAAAGTTCAAAAGGTAAACACAGAAAGCGGGTGGAGGCCAGCCTTGCCTTCTGCTAAGCCAGCCCTGCCAGCCCTGGGACTCCAAAGTGGGTGGTCTGGTCCCAAAGCCAAGTTTCCTAGCCCAGGGCCTCTCGTGGGGAGACAGCAGGGGGACCGGCGCCACCAGAGAGGGGGGGAGCCACGCTGTGGCCTGGTCCTGGCCCCAAGTGGGCAACTTGGACCAAGAGAGACCTGGCTGGGTCTCGAACTTCACCGGAGGGAGAATGGACTTGGCTTTTCGTTACTTCCCCCAGGAGGATATGAGTCACAGGGAAGACGCCAGCCAGGCCTAGCGCTGCCCAGAATAAGGACAGAAACTCCCAGCGCCTTCCCATCTGGATGGCCTTGGGCAAGTCACTTCCTTCTGCCTCTGGTTTCTCACCTGTAAATGAGGTGATGAGAACTTCCAGTCTCCGAGGGTGAGGATGCAGATTATATAAAGCCGCCTTCAGGAGAGTGCCTCACATGGCCATCGTAAGCACGTATGTTAGCTGTTCTTATTATCTCCCAGGCTTTTAATTGTGATCAGGAGCACCAAGGACAGTTTTTATTATCTACTATAGGTGTACGCTTGGTAAGTCATCTCTCCTCTCTGAACCTCAGTCTCCTCTTCTGTAAAATAGGGTGAGATGATGAATAAAGAGGACTTCACACAAAGCCAACAATCACTCACAAATAAATAAAGCAGCTGCTTTTTTCCATTCTCTTCCCTAGAACTGGGCGAATTAGGGAAGCAACAAGAAGAAACAGAATAACTAGAGGTTGCCTATTGGATTGTAAATAGCCAGTTTGTCAGCTGTCCCTTTAAATTTTTTAAAAATTGATTTTAGAGAGACAGAGAAAGAGAGAGAGAGAGAGGAACAATCAATTTGTCGTTCTACTTATTTACACATCCATTGGTTGCTTTCTTGTATGCGCCCTGACCGATGATCAAACCCCCAACCTTGGTGTATCGGGACAACACTCTAACCCAGTGGTCGGCAAACTGCGGCTCGAGAGCCACATGCGGCTCTTTGGCCTCTTGAGTGTTCTAACACCACTTCTTCAAAATAGACTTGCCCAGGCCGAAAACCGACTTCTGCACACGGGCCACGAAGTTTCAATTGTACTGTTTGTGCGCGCCCGCACGTGGTATTTTGTGGAAGAGGCACACTCAAGGGGCCAAAGAGCCGCATGTGGCTCGCGAGCTGTGGTTTGCCGACCACGGCTCTAACCAACCAGGGCTTGTCAGCTGTGTCTTTAGACCAGAACTTGCTACCACGATGGGAACACACCACATCTGAACCATCTAGTAAAGTAACCACCAACCACGTGTGGCTATCGAACATATGAAATGTGGCTGGTATGTCTAGAGAACCACATGTTAATTAACTTAAACAGGCCCATGTGGCCAGTGGCTACCATACTGGGCAGTGCAGCTTAGACTGTAAGCTCCCAGAGACCAGTCATCAAATCTGTCTTTTTGTCCCTAACACCCAGAAGAGGACCTGGTTTATAGTCTGTGCTCAGGTAATATTTGTTGAATGAAAGAACTGACAGAGGCAGGAACTGAAAAGAGAACATTTCAAGAACTGTTTTCCTCCCCTTTCCCATGTAATTTCCAAGACTTACCTATAAAATGGGCACAATAGTAGTTCCTATCTCATAGAATTATAATGAGAATTAACAAGTTAATATTTGGGAAGGGCTTAATAGAATGCCAGCAACATAGTGGTGTTATATAAGTGTTTATTAATTAAAAATAAAACTTCAAGCCTGTGTGAACTTTTCCATTTTGGAGCATATGAATCATATTTAAATTTGGTTGCCATTGCAGGAAAAATTCAACGTAATAATGGCTCTAATGACACAAGTTTTCTCTCTCCCTTGTAAAGGAGTCTGGACTGAGGCACTCCAAGGCTTGGGGGTGGCTCCCAGACGGGGCCAGGGGCCCGGCTCCTCCTATAGGTTATTGCACATCCTCAGTACTGACTCCTTCCTCATGGTCCAGAATGGCTGCTCTAGCCCAAGCCTCAGGCCACACTGCAACTGGCAACAAGGAGGAAGAAAGGCAAGGGGAGCCAGGTCTCTCCTTTTAAGGACACGTGACCGGAAATTGCACGTACCTGCTTCTATTCATTAGCCAGAACTTGGGCACAAACAAGGCTACAGCTAGAAGAAGCAAGGGAGGCTGGGAAATGTAGTCCTGATTTGAAATGTCACAGAAATTGGGAGTTTTATTCCTAAGGAAGATGGGGAGAATGAATGTTGGCCGAAATGCAGCAGTCTCTCCCCAGAACTCCAGTTTCACCCTAGGATTTGGTTCTCAGTGGCTGTTTCAAACACTGTAGCTACTAATGCTAGTGACAACACACACGTGTAACTGGCTGTTAACCCACATCGGACTTTCCTGTCTGTTACCTGATTTGATCACTACAACTCTTCCAGGCAGATATGTTGTTGTTGTTGTTGTTAATGTTGTTGCTGTCCTTTGAACAGAAGAGAAAACTGAAGCTTCATCAACTGGCTCAAGGTCCCTGAGATTGTAAATGATTGATCAAAGCCTAGAATCTAGGTCGGTCCAACTCCCAATCCTTTCTTGCCCATTCCAGGGCCCTGCCTGCGACTTTGAAGCCCCTGCAGCACAAGGAAATGGTCCCCAAGGCCTGGACAGACAGGCCCAGACGGACTTAGAGCGGAGGAAGATCGGAGGTCAGGAAGCCGCCAGGGACAGGCCTGCAGCCCTCCTGCACCTGAGGGCGCAGTCACAGACACTGTCATCCTCTGCACCCGGCTCTGAGGGTTAGCTGACTCCCGGCCAATGTTTCTCTCTCATGGATGTTTCTCTCTCCCCCTTCTCTCCCTTTCTCTCCCTCTCTCTCAAATTAATTAAAAAATTTTTTTAAGCCAATCAGAAAAGTGAACAAATATATTCATTTATATATTTGTGGATTTTATTCATCTATTCAATAAATAATTGCTGAGTGCATCCTGGACACTGGAGTTACACTGCAGTGAGCACCGTAAAGATGGTCTCTGCCAACAGGGAGCCTACACTATAGTGAGGGCAGGGGGCATCGAACAGCAAGCAGAGAACTAGACATATATTGCAATATAAGAAGCACATCAGGCCATCGCTTTCACACATGCTTTAAATACAAATGAGGTGTGCAGTGGCTTCCTTCCTTCTATAGGCGTCAAGGAGACATTTAATCCGAGCCCCAAGAATAGAGAAGGACCCAGCTTATTCACAGAATGCAGGGAAAGCACTCCCGGACGGAGAACAGTGTGTGGGAAGGCCTTGGGTCAGGCCCTCTACTAAGCATCACACATGGATTACTTCATCACAACCCCCGCTTCCAGGGAGGTGTAATTATTACCATTAATGGATAATGAGGCTCAGAGAGGAAGAGGGACTCTCAACACATACATCCCTTAACTCCCTGCTGCGGCAGAGCTGGATTAGAACCAAGGTTCGCATTACCACCAAAGCTCACGCCTCGCTCATGATACTCTGTCCCTTTGTCCTCGCCCTGGGAAAGACAGGCATGAGCAAGAGAACGGGAGCCGGTGGCGGGCTCCTCCAGAGGAGTGAAGGGTATTCTATTCCTGCAACCTGAGCCTCCGGCACAGCCCACAGGATCGGGGCCACCTTGTAGGACCATTCTATGGGGACAGTCACTCCCTGGCCATAGAGCCAGATCCCAGATTTAAGCTGGGACTATCTTGTCACTTACCACAGCCATTAAGGAATGTCTTGGCTAGCTCTCCCTTCCCCTTTCCTTGCGAGGGGAATCACAGAAGCTTGAGAACACACGGGAGAGAGGGGTAGGGAAATAGGGAATAACAATGCAACAATAATTGCAAAAATGTTTACAATGCTTACTGTGTGCCAGGCACTGACTTGTTTAATCTTCAAAACAACCTTTAACATCATCCCCATTTTACAGATGCAGAAACTGAGGTCCAGAGGGATGTAAAACTTACCCAAGATGATACAGCTAACAAGTGGCAGAGCCGGGATTTGAATCTAGGTGGCTGGCTCCTGAGCTCACCTTAAAAAAACAACAACCCTTCCCAGCTGGGGTGACTCAGTGGTTGAGTGTCAATCTATGAACCAGGGGGTCACAGTTTGATTCCTGGTCAGGGCACATGCCCAGGTTGTGGACTCGATCCACAGTGAGGGGCATGCAGGAGGCAGCCAATAAATGATACTCTCTCATCGTTGATGTTTCTATCTCTCTCCCTCTCCCTTTTTCTCTGAAATCAATAAAAATATATTTTTAAAAATAAAATAAATAAAAACAAATACTCTTTTATTTCATTTTATTTATTTATTTCTAATACTCATCCAAGGATATTTTCCCATTGATTTTTAGAGAGAGGAAAGACAGAGAGAAATATGGATGTGAGAGAAACACATCGATTGGTTACCTCATACACGTGCCCAACCAGGGCCCAGGCCAGGCCCAGGGAAGAGCCTGCAACTGAGGTACATGCCCTTGACCGGAATCGAACAGGGACCTTTCCGTCTGCAGGCCAATGCTCTATCCATTGAGCTAAACCAGCTAGGGCCCCTTATATTTCTTAACACCGGGGTTAAGAAATAGAACTTTGCCTGACACCCCTCCTCTGTGTCCTCTCCTAATTATGGCCCTTCCCTCCACTCTCTGAAAGCAACTACTATTTGAGCTTTTTCAGGAATAATTTCCTTGTGTGTTTTTTTCACCCTAGACACTGTTTAGTTAGGCCCATTTTTTTCTAACTTGATACCTCTTGAGTCTCTTTTAATCTACAAGTCCTCCCTCCATCTCTTAGTTTTTCTTGTAATTTATCTGTTGAAGAACCCGAGCCATTTGACCTGTGGAGTTTCCCAGTCTGATTTTGCCAATGAAATACTCACAGTACAACTCCACGTTCCCCTGTTCTCTGAATTTCCTGCCAATTGCCCGCTGGCTCCAGGGCGTGATCAGACTCAAGTTGGACCCTTTTGGCAAGACCCCAAGGCTGTGTTCTTCTGTCAGGGGCACAGAATGTCTGTTTTTCTCTGTCTTTTGATCACAGCCATGCTCTTAACCACGTTGCTGCAGGGACATTTTCAGGCTGCCCTCAGCTGCCCTGTGGATGGCTCCACCCTCTAACCCTATCTGCTCCAAGGCGAGCCTGTTAGAGGCACCAAGATTTCTCCTGCCTTGGGCCTGGCTCACACAGGAGGAGCCCCACAGAGGTCCCACCTGAGTCTCTCCAACTCCAAGACCTGCGGTGGGATCAGACCTGCCTCTCTGATGAGCATCAACTCTGTCTACATCTCCCTCCCGCCCAGTAGACCCGGCTTCATCTCCCAAAGGGGCCATGCTCCTCCTTACCTCTGGGCCTTTGCTCATGCTGTTCCCTCAACCAGAAACACTCTTCCCCTCACCTCCCTTCAGCACAGCTGATCCTTCAGGTCCTAGCAAATCTGTCCCTTCCATACCACCCCCAACCAGCCAGATGGGACTGGGTGCCTTTTACGTGCCCTTACTTCTCCTAGGCCAGTGGTCAGCAAACTCATTAGTCAACAGAGCCAAATATCAACAGTACAACGATGGAAATTTCTTTTGAGAGCCAAATTTTTTAAACTTAAACTTCTTCTAACGCCACTTCTTCAAAATAGACTTGCCCAGGCCCTGGTATTTTGTGGAAGAGCCACACTCAAAGGGCCAAAGAGCCTCACGTGGCTCGCGAGCTGCAGTTTGCCGACCACGGGCCTAGGCTAACCTTGGGTGTAACTTAGTACCATTATGTTATACTTGTCTGTTTTCTTATGTTTTCCCTTCTAGAGTCTGAGTTCCTTGAAGACAAGGACTCTGGCACAGGACCTGCCCCATAACAGGTGCTCAATAAATATCAACTGAATGCATGTATGATGAATGGGACCTCACAAGTCCCAGGAGGCAATTCTGGGCTTAGTTTCAGACAATGAGAGCTCTTCTAAGATGACATGCACTGAGCTTCCCACCAGAGGTATTCAAGCCGTGGTGCGGTACAGGTTGCAGAAAGAATTCCTGTTGCAGGTTTGATTCCCAGTTAGGGCACATACCTAGGTTTTGGGTTCAGTCCCCAGTCGGTCTGTATATGGGAGGCAGCCGATTTCTCTCTCACATCGATATCTCTCTCTCAAAACACATCCTTGGGTGAGGATTAAAAAAAAAAAAAAATTCCTATCTCAGATAGGTCCTTCTAGGAAACTGAGTCTCAGTCTTGGAAAGCAACAGAGCCCTTTCTGTCAGCAATCTTGCTAGGCACCCTAAACCTAAGACACGTTCAAGGCAAGGAGTTCTAGTTTCGGCACTGGAGGAGCAGAGGCCACCCCACTCCGGGCCCCCCTTGTCCTGAGCAGGTGGGTTCCTCTGAACAGTGGCCTGGCTATACTGTCGAGTCATTTGATCAAAGGCACCATGTTCATTTCTTTTTTTAAGAGGCCATACTAAGGACAGGAGCGTCATACCTAACACCCTCGCTCCTCCTTCCTACGGTGCCCGCAGGGGCTCAACCGGTCGGCTAGCAGAGGTGCCCACAGAAGCCCTCAAAAACATTGCATCTCTGACACCGTAGCTCTGGGGTCTCCGGGCAGAGGTAAGTGGGCACGGGAGCAGGCAGTGCCGCAGGCTGCTGCAGAGCACAGAGCCAAAGGCTGAGTCTCAGGATTGGATTGTTAGTGAATTTGGAGCTCCCAGCCCTGCTGTCCACAGGGACACGGGGATTACCCAGGCCTCTGGCAGGGGCCCACATTCCCTGCCGGGTCTAAGAACAAGGATCGTCCCTGAGCCGCAACATATGGGCCCTGGATTGTCCACCCACCTCCCACTTCCAGCCTTTAGCCCTCAGCACCCACCCCCAGCTGCCTGGAAAGACACCTGCCTCCCGCGCCTGGGATTTGTAAGTGTGTAATTTAAATTGTGGTCCACAGACTGGGCAGCATCCGCAGCCCCCGGGAGCATGTTAGACATGCGAATTGATGGACCCCAATCCTAACACTGAATCACAAGCATCAGAGTAGGGCCAGATCTGTGGCTTAACAAACGCTCCAGGTGACTCTTCAGCACTCTGAAGTTTGAGAACCACTGGCTTGGGTACCCGAGTCCGTCCCACACCCCGGCTGATTGTGCCCCACACCTAAGATTCCGGGCAACTTCTACCCACAGACTTCTCCTTTGGGCTCCTTCAACCCTTCACTTAGCCGCATTAATTACAATGATGATAATGGATTAATATTGTTAGGTGGCACAATTCCACTGCAGTAATGGCCACAGCGGCCTGGAGGTGTGCAATGCTATGCCCTGAGAGCCCTTACTGTGGATTTCATTACCCTTTATTACCCTCATATTACATCTCAGTGAACTGAGGTTCAGAGAGGGGACATGACTGGCCCAAAGTCACACAGCAAGTAAACCCAGAGCCTAACTCCTCTGCTCCTCTACTTCCTGCTCCGTGGAGAGGGTGGCAGCTGTTTCTACATCTGTCGCCTCACACACACACTGGGATTTCCTCCAGGGCAAAATCCTTGTCATCACTTCCTCAGGAAAGCCTCCCTGACCTCCCCAGAGGCGGCCAGGCCTCCTGCCTCTGCCCGACCGAAGGTCTCTGCCTTTTTCCCTAATGGCAGCACCACAATTTGTAATCACATAACAATATGATTAGTTCATGTCTGTTTCCCTGACCAGTGGGAAAGCTCCAATAAGACAGGAAGTAGTGCAGACCCCGCTAGATGCTTACCCACTATCCATTCTTTTTCTTATACAGCAGGTCCTGGAATAACGTTGTGTTTGATGAGATGCTAAGGAACTTAACTCTTGCTTATATCCATTAGCCCAGTGGTCGGCAAACTCAATAGTCAACAGAGCCAAATATCAACAGTACAACGATTGAAATTTCTTTTGAGAGCCAAATTTTTTAAACTTAAACTTCTTCTAACGCCACTTCTTCAAAATAGACTTGCCCAGGCCGTGGTATTTTGTGGAAGAACCACACTCAAGGGGCCAAAGAGCCGCATGTGGCTCTCGAGCCGCAGTTTGCTGACCACTGCCTTAGCCTATGGTAAAACTGATTTCATTATCTGTCGTTTCACTTAAAGTAGCAGAACCTATTGACACCATTAAGCAGGGACTCACTGTAGAACTTGTGGCAGCTGCGTACCCAGCTACATTACTACAACCCCATCTCCCTTGCAGCTAAAGGTGCCAGGTTCTGGCTTCTGAGGTCAGTGAGGAAGTGGCCGGGTACCTAGTGGCACCCACTAAATGCCTGCTGACTGCAGGGATGTTCCGCCAGTTCCGGTGTGCAGCTGGTACTCAGGAAACATGTCAGCTCACCAGGCCCAGGAGGCAAAGACCCCACGCGGCCTTGCTCTCGGAAATACTTTTATTGGTTCTGAGATTACAAGGCTGAGGCGAGCTGGGATGGGCACAGCGCTAAGCAGGGCAACAAGAGGCTTTGCCCTAGGCAGACATGCTATGTGGGATCTGCTGGCGGGCTCCCTGGCCCATCCAGCCGGCAGCGGCTGGGTACATGGCACTTGGCGCCTTGCATAACCTCTGTGGGCTTGGCACTGTGGCCTCCTTGTCGGTGGGCGCCCCACTTTCCAGTTGCAGGAGTTGTGAATCTTTCACAGTGCGGAGGGTGGGGGTCCGGGGTGGGCACCTCCCCGGGGTGCAAGCAGGCCCCCTCCACCAGTCCATCCTGGCTCTCGGCAGCTGCAGCAGCGGGCGAGAAGAGCTCTGGCCCCTCTTCTCCCGCCCGTGGGAGCTTGGCAGTCCTGGGGGGCCCTCCCGGCCTCAGCGGGACATCATCCGGACAAACTCTGGTGGGTACAGGGGAGGGGGAGAAAGCAGCAGTCAGGGCCCCGCTCAGGACACGGCCTCCGAGTCTCCCTCAACCTGTGTCGCCCTCGCCATCACACTGCTCCTGATTCCACGGTGGTCCCCACCTCCACGCGGCCTCTTCCAGCCCATCTTCACACAGCGGCTAGCTCAAGCCTTCTAAGCTGCATATCTGACCCCGTTCTTCACCTCTCACGGATCCCCGGATCATGTCCCACATGCTGACATGACCTCAGGTCCCCCAGTTCTGGCCCCAGCTGACATCTCCAGCCTCATCTCATCTCTCCCACTCACCCCCAATCTCATGCTCCAACTACACAGCTCTCCCTCCCTTTCAGCACCTTAGGTGCCGCTGGCTCCCTCTCACTCCTCACTTTCCAGCTTTCCTGCAATTTGTCCCCTCTCCCTCCTTTTTTTCAAACTAGACTTTCTTTTTTAGAGCAGTTTTAGGTTCACAGCAAAATTAAGCAGAAAGTACAGAGTTCCCATATACTCCCGACCTCCACACAGGCACACCCTCCCCCATTATCAACATCCCCACCGAGCGGTCCAACTGTTAAAACTGATGAACCGACATTGACAGATCAGTATCACCCAAGCCCAGCTCACATGAGGGCCCACTCTTGGTGGTGTCCATTCTGTGGGCTTTGACAAGTGTATGATGACACGTATCCAGCGCTATAGTCTCATACACCATCGCTTCCCTGCCCTAAGAAGCCTCTGTGCTCGGCCTTCTCCCCCCCCCCCCTCCCTGCACAGCCCCCCGCGACCTCTGGTCCTTTTACTGTCTCCAGTTTTGCCTTTTCCAGATGTGATACAGCTGGAATCATACGGTAGGCAGCCTTTTCAGATTGGCTTCTTTCACTTAGTAGTATGGATTTAAGTTTCCTCCATGTCTTCTCATGGCTTGATAGCTCGCTTCTTCTCTCTGATAACATTCCATTGTCTGGTGGACCACAGTCCATTCATCTACTAAAGGACTTCTTGGTTACTTCCAGGTTTGGGCAATTATGAATGAAGCTGCTATAAACATCCATGTGCAGGTTTCATTTGGATAAACAGTTCTTCCTTCTTTTCCCCTGGTAGCTCCTGCCCATTCCTTAGGCTCTGCTCATTCACAGCCTCCTCCAGGAAGCCTTCCCAAACCCCCCTCCAGCTTGGCATAGGGCCCCTCTGTCCCCACAGCCTGCTATCCACTCCCTCAAAACAGCAGGAACTATACTGTTAGCTTCTGTTTTCCTCGCTGGTCTTAGGCTCCTCAAGGTGGGGGTCAGGTCTCAGCCCGCAGAGGTGTATAATACGTGCTGGTAGAATGAATGGGGGACCTGGGCTTTCAGGGAAGGGCAGGCATCTGTGAGGGGCACTTACCTGGACACAGGACGTCCTGAGATGTTCAGATCTTGTGGTAGCAAAGCCTTCTCTCCATCTAGCCACATTCTACCCAACTTTGAGGGACAACTATTCCCCATAAAAGGCCTCCCCCACTTTGTGTTCTGGACACACTTACAGTCTGGCACATACTTATCCTGCTTTTCTTAGAACTCAAGTATCTGGGGTACAGAGTCAACGTTTTACTGTCTTTTCCCTGTATCTCACAGTGTTGCGAATGGTGTCATGCACAGTGTTATATGTGGTTGAGGTTCCAGGCCTGGGTTCATGACACAGCTCTGCCTCTTAATGGTTAGGTAATCCCAAGCAAGTTATATTACTTCACTGAGCCTGTTTCCTCATCTCATGAGGTGCTAATAGTGCAATCCATAGAGTCATTGTGAGAATTAAATGAGATAAAATATATAACGCTAATCAGTACAGTGACTCATACACATATTTACAATAAATGGTAATTATTATGATTGCTACTGATTCCTTAGAAAAAGCTTTCATGCAGCATTAGCCAGGAACTGAGTTATGTGGGAAATGCAGAGATAAAGAGAGGAGGTTCCTCTTCTGGAAAAGTTCAGAGTCAAGTGGAGAGACAATAGTGGCACTTGGAGGACAGTGTGAAGAACAAGGATGACCCTGAAGTGCTGTAAGGCCCAAAAGTTCAATCTGGAGAATCAGGGAAGAAGGGCTGAACGAAGTGTCCCACTGCTGGATCTTGAAGGATGAATAGAATTGGGCCCAAGTGAACAACAGAACAAAAGGCATCTTGATAAAAAGAACAATGTGTTCAAACAGGAGCCCAGCAGGTTCATGGACCACAAGTACTTTGGTGCAGTTGTAAGGTGCAGTGGGAGTGAAGGAATGGTAGGAGCAGTGGTCAGATCTTAGGGGCCTGAGTGTCATCTTGAGGAATGTGGCAATAAGAAAATACTTTCCATGGATGGAGGGATGTGGACAGACAGATGGATAGAGGTGGATGGGGGAAGATGGACACAGGAATGGATGTATGGATGAGTAGATGGGTACTGATAGGGAAACGACTAGATAGACAATTAGGTAGAAATATAGGCAGGTGGTTAAAGATATATAAATATATGAACGGATGTAGAGAAGTACAGATGCACGGAAAGATATACATGGGTAGATGGGTGCATGGATGAATGTATGGGTGAATTATGGAAGAATTAGGCATGGGTGGATAGATAAGTGCATGGATAAATGGTTCTATGGATAACTGTTTAGAGATGGATGAGTGGATAAATAGGACAGATGAAAAGATAGATAAATGAATAGATGGGATGAATGGATGGGTGGGTGGATGGATGGGTGGATGGATGGATGGGTGGATGGATGGATGGATGGATGGATGGATGGATGGATGGATGGATGAATGGATGGGTATAGAGATGGGAGGCAGATTGAAGTGGTGCATGGATGGCAGGATGGAAGGGTAGGGGATGGAAAGTTGGAATGAAATGATGGTTGCATGATGGATATATAGTTGGAGGGCTTCATAAATGGTCACTTTCTCTCCCACTTTCAAGCCCACCTACCTTCAAAGTCCACGTGGCCATCTCCATTGAGGTCCACATCTCGGATAATTTCCTCTATGTCTCGGTGTCCCACCTGATGACCCAGGAGTTTCCTCATGGCCTCTCGCAACTCACTGGTGCTTATCTCCCCATCACCATTGGTGTCAAACTAGACAGGGCAGGAAGGAGGGAGAGGTAGCTATAACATGGAGACCATCAAAAGCAGATCCCAAGGTTGAGCTCCTTCTCCAGAGTCATTGTCCCCTTTCCCCCAGAGACCCTTCTCTGCCCAGCTCCTTCCCTGGTCTGGGACCCAGGGTTCAGGGTTCTTTTCAAGGTGCCATGCTGGGGTTGGGATTCTAACAGCCTACCACCCCCTGCCTGTCCACTGCCCATGACTCACCTCTCGGAAAGCATCTCGTAGTTCCTTTACACCAATCATATCTGCCGTCTCCGCCAGGAGTTTAGGTCCCATTAGCTCCACAAAGTCATCAAAATCCACTTGGCCACCCACTGGGGACAAAGGAAAGAGCTGGGTCATCCATCTAACCATTCCCCTCCTAGGCAATGGAAGGTCTTACCACCCCCACGCTGACTTGCCCAGGGCCAGGTCCAAGGTTTAACCAAAGGCCAAATGATGACAGAGAGGTGACTATGTACAGGTAGTTTGTCAAAGAATGGCTCAGGGAAGTGGCCAGGGGTTGACAAAGGGAACAAATCAGGAAGTGGATAGAGATGGATATGGATGAGAGAAAGAAACATTAGGTCACAGAGACAAGCAAATAATTTCAGAGACAGAAACACATGCAGTAAGGCAGAGAGGGAAGCAGAAAATTCTGGGTGCCTGGCCCACATGCTCCACGCCTTCCCCTTGTGCAAATGGAAGCTCAACTCCCAATAGGCTCTCTCAGGAGGTACAAGTGTTGGAGGCCTGACCCCCAACTTGGCCTGCTAACAACAGCTTTCACCAGTGACTGGCAGGAGTTTGGGGGATAAATGCCCCAGGTGCGGGCTACGGGATAGCTCTGAGGGGAGCTGCTACACCAACTCCCCGAGTTCCCCAGCAGTATTAGGCTCGGGTCAGTGGTAGCTGGCTTGAGAAGGCACCCTTTGCTGGCTCCTCCTCTTCCCTGTCTCACTTCCCTAGTCATCACCTATTAAATAAATGACCTGTGCTTTCAAATTCTTGTCTCAGGCTTGCTTCTGAGAGAACCCAGACCAAGAGGAAAACAGTAATAACACCATCATCCCTCTGTTCAACTCACGGTGGGCCAGGTATTGGGCTGTTTTAAATACATTCCCAAGCTGACTTCCTGTGCTTCACTCCCCCTGCGGCACCCCTCATTTTCCAGGTGAGGAAATGGGTACGTGGTTTTCCCCAGGTCACAGAGCTGGAAAGAGGTGGGCCCAGAATTTGAACCCAGGCCTGTGTGACTGCAGAGGGCTGCAAAGGTGAGGACGGGGAGGGAAGGAGGTGCCAGTGGAGGTGACTCACGGTTCATGTTGATCTGCTGGGACAGCTCAATGAGCTCCATCTCGGTGGGCATGTAGCCCATGGTGCGCATGCAGTTGCCCAGGTCTCGGCAGTTGATGTAGCCGTCCTTGTCCTTGTCAAATTCCCTGAAGGCCTCTCGGAGCTCTGGGGAAGGGAACAAAGGCGGACATGGTTGGGGGAGGTGGCGGGGGGGGGGGGGGGGGGGGGAGCTGCAGAGCCACTGGAGCCAAAGGCAGACATAGGGCCCACGAGCGGGGAGAGCCAGAGCCAGAGCTGCCGGCTGTACTCTCCTCTGACCCCGGCTCCATACCAGGCCGTCCCTGGAGGTCAGGGGGTCTCGCCTCTCTTCCCACCAGTCTCCCTCCCCTCAGCTTCCTGGATGGCTGAGTAACCCTTTCCCCTACAGGGCCGGGTCTTACCTTCAATCTCCTCTGGCCGCAGGGATCTGTCCTGAAACAAAAGAACGTGTCCTGTTAGCAGCTGCTAGGGGCCCGGAGTCACAAAATGTCCAGCCTGAGGGCCATGCAAGTAAGTGGCAGCAGGCGCTGGGTGGAGGTGGCGGGGCTGCAGCAGAGCATGCCTGGGCCATGTCCTTGAGGGGAAAATGCGCACCCCCACATCTCCCACAGCATGGCAGATGCCCAGGGACCCAAGAGCCCCATGCAGCCAGGGCACAGACCCTCTGCACCCAGCCCCTTGTTTCAGGCACAAGAATGTGTCAGAGGACAGAGCTGGTACAGAGGCAAAAACCTGTAAATGAAACAGGGTCAGCGGGAGGTCACAACAGAGAGGAGGCCTGCAAGGTAATGGGAGCAGAGAGGGCTGAGTGGAGAGAAAGCAGGGACTCGGCAGGCAGCCCGAGAGTGATGGAAGGGGAGGACCCAAGGTGTGGAGGCAGGATTAGGGCTGTGCCCTGCTTCCCGGGCACTGCTCTACCTTCTCCAATTTGACCCCCATGCTACGCCCTGCCCCGCCACGGGCACAGCATAGGAGCCTGGGGCTGCCAGTGCCTCCGGCCGCCGCCAGGCCCCAAAGCACACATCCAGAGCTCCAAGCAGGCCCAGCTCTCCTTGGGGAACCAAGGAACCCTGGGTCTGGGCATCACAACAGATGGCAGGGAAGTCTCTAAAGAGCAGGCCTGGGGCAGCTCCAGCTGGTGAGGGGCCGTTTGCCCCGGGCCTGCCCAGGAGGGACAGACTGGCACGAAATGGATTGCTGCCCAGCTGGACCTACTTAGTAAGCTCCCAAACTGGTCCACGGGGCTCCTCCTCCCCAGATGGCACAGTTCTCTGCCTTTGGGCAGGGAGAACATGGGACAGGTGTGCCCGCCCTGAGGAAGCACGCCAGGTACAGACACACCTGTCATGAACACAGACACGCGGTGTGCCATCCAGAGCGGGAGGCATCTCAGCTGTGCACATGCTGTTTTAGCCAACAGGGCCAGGGTGGGGAGAGATGGTTGCTGCCCACCCACTCCCAACTGGCCCCAGGGCAAGGGACCCTGACTCTGGAAAATCTGAGAATCTTCTAGAAAGGGGCTACTGAGCAACATCTAGTGGAACAAGCAGGTGCACAGGCCCGGTGCTTAGAAGTGGCTGTATGTGGCAGGACAGCGTGGAGTGTGTCCATGTGCTTGGGACAGGCAGGCCGCCGACTACGGGTCCTGCAGGTGACGTTCGAGCTGAGGGTGGGACTCGGAGGGATGTCTGTCTGTTGGGTGACTTACGGTGCGCAGCGTGTGGGTTATGCTTTCACACACCTAATCGGGCCTCTGTCCCCCATTAGCTGTTCCAAGTCAGAATGGTTCTTGGGTTTTTCGCAGTGCCCAGACCCCCAGTAAGTGCAAGTGAGCGAGGAAGCGAGGAAGTGCCGCGCACGCGCACATGGAGGACTCTCGCTAGGACAAGTTACTCCGATATAACAAGTCCTTTCCCCGGTCAGGCTCCAGCAGCCCCCACTTCTCCAGGACCCAGCTCTGAGGCACCTGAGAGAAGTGAGGTGCTACTGCCCCCACTGCACCTCCTCAGAGACAGAGTCGGGGAGCGGAAAGCCAGGTGCCCCGCTGCAGCGGGCCTGTGGGCTGGCTGAGTCCTGCTGGCTGGTGCTTGGGTCGCCCCCGCCCCCCCCCCGGGTGCAGAGTGGGGGGGTATGTGTTCTGTGCTTAGAGTAGAGCCAGATGCCGCCGCCCCCTCCCCCCCCCGCCCCGGGTGGCAGGAAGACCATGAGCAATTGGGGGGCGGGGGTCAGGTGGAATGGAGCATACTCCTTTCACTCCAACGTAATTGTCGGGGGAAGTGCTTGGCCTCTAGGGTCAGACTTGAGTGCAAAGCTCAGATCTGCTGCTTCCTAGCCATGGGCCTGGAGCAGGTCACTCCTGTGACCTAGCCAGTCTCTGCATCTGTAAAATAGGTCAATACCAGGACCCACCTGCCAGGGCCTTTGTGAGCATACCGGAAATGGAACCTACAAACATTTCTATCTGTAACCCCATCCTTGTTCCCCTCCTCCCTGTGGCTGTCCAAGGCCTGCAGGAGGCTGTCCAATGGAGTAGCCACACGTGGCTATTTAAATCCGAATGGGAATTAAACAGAATTAACAATCCAGTTCCTCAGCTGCACTAGTCACATGTCAAGTGCTCAACAGCCACGCGTGGCTGGTGGCTGCCACACTGGACAGTGCAGATTACAGGATGTTTCCATCCTGGCAGCAAGGCCTGCTGGACAGAACTGTGTACTCAGCACTGTTGCTCAGAGCACAGGAGGCCCTAGTCAATCTCCCGAGTCTGAATCCTACCTCCATCACCCACAAGCTGTTACCGTCAGCAGGTTACTTCTCCAACTCAGTTTCCTCATCTGTAAAATGGGGATAACAGTACCTACCTCTTAGAGTTGCTCTGAGTCTTAAGCGAGGCAATGGACCAAAGCTCTTAGCACAGTGCCTGGCACACAGTAAGTGTTCAAAAAATATCCCCAAACATGCCCTGGCTGGTGTGGCTCAGTTGGTTGAGCGTATCCCATGCACCAAAAGGTCGCAGGTTCGACTCCCCGTCAGGATGTGGTGCATATAGGAGACAATTGATTGATGTTCCTCTCTCTCCCTCTGCCTCTCTCTCTAAAATCAACAAAAACATGTATATATTTAAAATCCCCAAACACTGTTTGCTGCTGTTATCATTTCTTGCTGGTGGAGGTGGACTCCAGTGCTTTGCAGCCATGAGTGGGAAACGTCAGGGGTCAGATTTGCAAATTGAGGGTTTGAGGTGTATCTGCTGGGGGATGCACACTTGTGTGTACAGAGCCCCTCTTCTTCCCAGCACCTTCTCACACCCGTGAAGCCAAGGCGAGCGCAGCTCCACTGGGGCCAACTTACGTACAGGCTGCCTGTTCTCAGCGAAGCCCTTGCGCAGGAAAATGCAGGCAGGGCCCAGCAGGTTGTGCATGACGGCGCAGTTCTGGGCCAGCATCAGGAGTGGTCCGGGGAGCTCGCCGCTGGCCGCCAGCCCCTCCTCGCTCGTCTGCACCACTCTGTAGCTGGCAGTCTCCTCCTGGCGCATCTTCAGCCAGCACCAAGCAAATGCAAAAGAGAGGCAGGCATCACCTCCCTGCCCCGCCGGGCCTCCTAGAGGGGGCTCTCCTCAAGAGCAGACCCTTGGGAGTCCAACAGCAGGGTCAGAGAGCCCTCAGATGCACAAGGCAGCATCATATCGGTCCAACAGATGGAGTCTCCAATCCTTGACTGAAACAGATGCTCCAGGGAGAGCTGAGTGTGGTATCCACCATGTGGCTCATGTGCATGCGCACACACACACACACACACACACAGGACACATGTGTGCCTAGAATCACACTCACGTGCATGCAAAGGCTCAGAGAGAAAAGCAGGCAGCAGGAGGCTTCTGTTCCCACCAATGGGAAGTTTTCGTTAAGAGATGAATGGAATACATCCTTTTCCAACATTGCCCCAATGTCCCAGCACAACCCCTGGGGCTAAGTTCCCGAACTGACTTCTGACCCTACCCCCACTGGACCCCACCGGAAGGCAGTGAGGACAAGCAGAGCAGCAACGTGGAGAGAGGCTCAGCTAGACGGGAGGTTCAAACACGGGGCCATAGCTGACAAACGAAGCGCAGGTGTAAGAGGTGGGAGACCGGGACTGAATGACGCTGCGAGTCCGTCTTAAGGAGCAGCACTACGTAACTCCAGCCCAGCGCTGCCAGACACCTTCCGGTGGGCGGTGACACAAAGCACATCTGTGGGTCGGATCCCACCATTTGCAACCTCAACACTAGACACTCTCACCAGCAAGTCTCCCTCCCGCTCCGGCCTTCCCTGGCTCCCTGCCTGGCCCAGCCTGCGACCTCTGAGGCTGGGCCAGGGGCCCGCTGCTTACCGAATATAGCTGTGCCCAGGCCCGGGCCAATCCAGTCTCCTCCCTGACGGTTCCCATGCAGCTATAAAAAGTCAGCGCTGCCCACAGACTGCCCCTCTCCCCCCGCCCCCCCCCCCCCCCCCCCCCCCGCTACAGGACAGCAGCAGCATCAGACACAACTTTCTATCCCATCCCGGCCTCCCCAGGACACCCAGGGCCCCACACCCGCCCTTTCACCTCACTGCACTCTTCTTGCCACGTTCCTCTAGCTCCAGGAAGGTCAGGCCCAGAGGACGGTCCTAACCTCGGGGCAGCCTGTCCTCCGGGCTGAGAAGTAGAACAACCTGCCCCGTCTCACCTTGTCCTCTCATGTGTCTTCTCCCCGATGTCCCACACTGTGGGGCTACACGCTAGACTCCCCTCCCACTTGCAGGCCTAGAGGGAGACACAGTATTCTGGCTCCTCAAGGAGCAGCAGCAGCTCCAATTCACAGTGAAGAACCTCAGCCCAAGGCCCAAGTGCAATGAGTGCAAGAAGGGCCAGTCTCAGAGAATCTCAGAGCTTACGGGGTGTCGGGTGGGCCAATGGCCACTCGGATTCATGCCAAGTGAGGTCAGAGCCTCGGCCACACTCACACAGGCCTCCAGACGTAGCTGGAGTGAGGCAGAGCCAGAGGGGCCCTCCCGACTGGAGGCCGGCTCCCAGGAAGCCTGGGATTCCAGTGGCTTCACCCAGGACGCAGTCTCGGAGGTGCTGTGGAGAGGCAGCCTTTTAGTCCTGGCGACTCGCACACACGTGGCTGAGGGACACAGCCCGGGAGGTGACACGCGGCAGGCGCAGAGCTTTGACAGGTGGTTTTGCACACTGACTTTAAACTCACGGCAGGTGACTCTGGCTCTGCCACCTGCTTGCTGTGACCTGGGGCAGGTCACGTCACCTGCCTGTGCTCTCGTTTCCTTCTATATGCAGTGGGCATAATCATGGAGCCTCGGGATTCTTGTGAGACGTGAATGAGCTGTGGCATAGTGCCTAGAGCATGGTAAGAGTGGGAGAAATGGAGTTGCCACGGTGATGACAGGATGATGACGATGATGGTGACAGTGATGCAACTTGAAGAGATGCCGGGTGCAGAAGGCATTTACTTGTGGCCTCAGAGGAAGTGGGAGAATATTTGCCAATCAGGAAAGAAGTGAGAAGGATGGAGAATTTGCTCCCACAAAGATGAGCCAGTGGTGGCCGAGGAGTTTCCACTGCCTCTCTTGATCATAATCCTGCCTGGCACCACGCTGCCCCGGGAAGCGGCTGTTCTTCCCCGGCCCGTGATGGCACCTGACAGCCTGGTCTGCCCTGCTCAGAGCCTGGAGCGGCCGCCTCTCACCATTACCAGTTCCCCGAGTGCCACGCAGGAAGCCAAGTGGGCAGCGGCCCACAGGCTGACCATGTCTCCTGGCACTAAGGGGACGTCTCCTGACAGGAGGGCCCAGCATGCCTCCTGACCTAACAGCTCTCTAACAACAGAAGCTGGCCAGGGCTGCAGGTCAAAGCTCCCCACACTGAGGGATTCAGGAGAAGCTGAGTGAGTAAGCATTTGGTGAGGTAGGAGAGGGGACTGCTGTAGCCGGTGGGAATTTGGACCAGATGACGTGTAAGGGCAGACTCAGAGATCTAAGAATAACATTTTTGACAGCAGGAAGAAGAGAAAGGCAAAAATAAAAAATAAAAATACCAGCGCTGGATTCACACAGACCAGGGTTTAAATCCCAGCTCAGAATCCAGTTGGCTGTGTGACCTCAGCCAAAAGAACTATTTGGTGGAAAAGAGAAAATAAGATAACAAGTTGGATACATTGTAAATATTCAGGAAAAAGCAATTATTATTTTTATAAAAAACATGAAATTTCCCTGGCCAGGTAGCTCAGTTGGTTAGAGCATCGTCCCGCTATGCCAAGGTTTCGAGTTTGATCCCTGGTCAGGGCACATACAAGAAGCATCCAATTAATGCACAAATAAGTGAAATAACAAATCGATGTTTCTCTCTCTAAAATGAATTTTTAAAATGTTTCAAATTTAAAAACATGAAATTAAATGCAACAAGTTGTATGATCTTTAACCTTACTCCATGGACTCAAACCTCTCATATATTCTTTCTCCTCCATCCCCCTTCTCAGAAAACCCAGAGTGGAAAAATTATGATTATAACAATATTACTAGCTAACAGTTGTCGAGTACTATATTCCAGGCAGTGAATATAGTGCACAACATTCTTAGTTCTCACAATCACCTTACAAGGTGGGTATTAGTATTTATACTTGATGGACAAAAGAACTGAGGCCCAGAGAAGTCAAGTAACTTGCCCAAAGTCACACAGCTGGAAAGAGGAGACCTGAGAAGTCTGATTCTTAAGCCCTCTGCTACGTAAGGAAGATGGGTGGGGTGGAACCAAAGGACAATTCTTATTCTTAAACTCTCCTCTCCAAGAGCCAGCGGAGGGGCTTTTGCCCTGTGGTCCTTTAAACTAATTCTGACCAGTTTCTGTTCCTCTGCAACAGCGTGGAGGCCACTTCTGGTACAAAGACTCCTCTAAGCAGATAGCAGATGATGGGGGGAGGTGCACAGAAGAAACAGTCACCCCTCAGAAGGATCTGAGGAGCAGCAAAGATGAAAAGGGAGTTGATGTGAGCAGCTTCGCTACATGAGGAAGCCGATGAGCAGCAGAAATGTCCTAAATTGAGAGGCTGTCAAACTGATGGAGGAGTGAAGATGGGGTTGGGGACAGAGGTGCCATTAGCTCACCTGAGACCTTGGGTAACTGTCACTTAGCCTCAGTGACAATGAAGTTCCTTGTTTGGAAAAGGAAGCACTGCAGGAAACGTCCCTATCACTCCTTCTCCCTTTAAATAACATCGATGAGTTTCTTACATTGCCTGACTACGGAGGGCTAGGCATACAGGCAGAGTCCACGTGGAGCAAACCCTATAGATGCGAGCCAGTGTTCATTTGCTTTCCAAGGGAATTCTTGCAAAAATACAGCATCCTGGTGTGGAAGCAATAAACTCGCCACGGAAAGTGACACAGTCGCTTTGACTTGACATCCTCTTTCTCAATGGAAATAGTTCTGGTCCCTGAGCCAGTCTGATCCTAGTTGAGATTCTCTGACCTGGTTCCTTTCAGTGGCAACAGGATCTACTTCAAAACCCGCAGCCCTGAAGGCTTAGAGACCACCAGAGAGGGTCAGAGGCCCTCCAAGAGGCGACTAAGCCCCGGGGCCTACTGCTGAGAAGGCGGCTGGCTTAGCAGCAGCAAGGTCAAAACTCAACCCCCTTCCAATCCTGCCAGCTCCAAGGGGTCTGTCCACTCTGACATCCTAAGGATCCGCGCTTTTCACTTACATCCTAGCAGCCCTGTGGTTCTTTGCTAAATCTTGTAGATTCCCAAACACAGTCCCCATGCAGCTCCAAGTCCCAACTTCAACTCAGAGGCTGGACATAGAAAACGGAGGCAGGAGGTAATCCGGAGGTCAGAACAGGGAAGCAGCTCTAAGCAGAACCCACAGGAAGGGTGACAAGCCTCAGATGCACGCCCCCCCCCCCATGCCCAACCTCTGGGGCCGATGGGAAGATGCCCCACCCCCAGCCCAGGTTTTAGAATCCAGGAACATACCTTTCTTGAGAGATTTCTCAGTGGAGACTTGACACAGTTGCCCATCCTAAGCTGAGGCAGCGCCTCTCAGGATCCCGGGGTCCATGAAGGAGGCTCCCGGAGGCTCAGAGACCTCAGTCCTGGCCACTGCCCACTGCCAACCCCAGCCTCCCTCTGCCTGCGCCGCTCTTCCGCCAGGACCGAGCCTCTCTCTTGCGCGCGTGCTCTCTCACTCGTCTGCCCGCTCCTGCTGATTTTGTGTGTGTGTGTGTGTGTGTGTGTGTGTGTGTGTGTGTGTGTGTTTAACTTTCTGGGCACTTTCTTAAGGAGATGAAGGCAGGAGGGGAGCGTGCAGGGCACACAGAAAGTCGCCCAGACAGCTGATGGCAGAGGGCAGCGGGAGCTGGAGAAGGCGGCCAGATCATCGCCACCAGATTAGTGCTCAGTCCTCTCCGCTCAGTCCCCTTCCCTCAGCCCCTCCTTTTCCAGCTGCCAAAGCTGTGGAGAGGTTGCGGGGGGGGGGGGGGGGGGGGGGGAGAATGGCAGCTGCAGCTGGGAATTAGGCCAGCAGACCCAGGAGGGGAATCAGGCTAGTTTGGGTCCCCAAAGCCAGAGTGCCTCCCAGCTTTGTGCTTGCATTCCCTCTCTCTCTCTCTCTCTCTCTCTCTCTCTCTCTCTCTCTCTCTCTCACACACACACACACACACACACACACACACACACAGGGACAAACACACATCCAAATTGCCTCCTGACAATTGCAGCTGGATTGACAGCAGGCAGCTCCAGTTGAGGGCTTGGGAGCATTTGTGCCGTCTCCATCACGCTCTGTTTTCACACTCGCCTGTCACTGAAATGGGATGAGGCTCCGGGGACTGGAAGCACAGAGGAGCCAACAGCAGTTAGCAGCAACTTCTGCTCTCTTCCCAGTGCGCAGTCTCAGAGGGCGCAAGTGAGGGCCATTGACCTTGCAATCCTCCGCCTGATCTGAGCCAGGATCGTTCCCCTGCTTCCTTGGGGTGTAGAGCAGAGAGGCCGCCCTTTGCAAAGCAGTCGTCAAGGTCCCACGATGGACTTTTTAGGTGACTGGCTCTTCCTGTCTCTCCAGGTTCCAGCTATGATGTCAGTCATCTCAAGCCTCATGTCACATTGGAGATCTGCAGCCCCAGCCAGATGACTGGAGAGAAGTCCCATTCCCCCGCACCCAGCTTTTCCCAGCAGGGGGCACCAGAGGCAGGTCAGCCCCAGAAACCACCCTTACACGCATGCCTGAGCTTTCAGTCCAGAGAGGCTCCTCTCCCAGGGACTTTTTGTCCAGTTCCGAGTGGCTGGTCAGATCTCCCCTTAGGGAAGATGAGCAGGAGGCATTGCCCAGAAGGGGCCACAGGCGTGGTCCCAGGGAGCTGGGGAAGGAGGTCCCCGGATGGCTCTTGTCGACAGAGCTATTGCTGACGAGGTCGACATGGGGAGGGTTTAATCAGGCTAGTTATTCAGCGGCCCATGTTTGGGCCAAATCTCCGGAGAGGGATGTGGAGAAGGAGGGGTACCCCCTGAGGACCCATGAGGAGGCTGGGGAGTTGTTTTCGCCTAAAGGGCAGAACGGAGTGAAGACACTGGGGAGTTGGAATTAAAAGAGCAAGCAGCCAATTTAAGCGCCTTCTTCAAAGACGTGTTCCTTGGAAACAGCTTAAAGCAGCATCTGGGGTCAGGGGTCAGGGGTCAGGGTCATGCACGAAGAAGAGCAATGGACTCAGATGAATGAGAGGATCGGCAGGCCTGGGGTTGAGTGCTGGCTCTGCTGGCTTCTGACTTCTTACATTCCAGAGCTTCAGTTTCCTTGCCTGGAAAATGGGGTTTCCTCTCTCTTCCTTAAAATGCCTACATGGCAAAGTGCATGGCACATATGGGTACTCTGTAAGTAATTATTAAAATGGAGAAAGAAGGATCACTTGTCCAGTACTTACGTGCCTGGGGAACAAGAGAAACATAGTCCCCGCTTTCAAGGAGCTGACATTCTAGCAGGTGGGCAAGCGATATTAAATAGCCAGGAACACATGGACTTAATTACATTTTAGTTACATGCCATCAAGGGGAAGCACAAACACTCTAGGGATGCGGTTTAATTCAGAAAGATCAGAAAAGACTTGCAGACCAAAGCTAGAAAACTGGCCATCTGCAGATTCTGGTGAAAAGCTAGGCTCACAAATGAGGTATTATAGAATTGTAGCCCTGAGATCTATATAATTTAATTAACCAATGTCACCCCAATAAATTCAATAAAAAATTAAAATGGAAATATTTTAAGTAAAAAAAAAAAAAACTAGAACTCGCCAGGGACCCCATAGGGAAATGCGTTAGGCTTCACACAGGAACCCAGTTCATATGAACGACATGAGCAGATACTAGTACAGGAACAGGCAGGCGCACAGTGTAAAGCAGCTTCCCTCCCCTGGCCGCCGATTAGGCTCCCTGGGAGCTTCCCCGGAGATGCTGACTTATCGGGCATAGGTGGGCTCCGGACATTGCCGATGAGAGTACTCCAGGCAAAGCTAACCTGCAGCCAGTGTTGAGAACTGCTGACACAGAGCCTAAGAGCTTGGAATGCAGAGTCAGACTTGGGTTCAAATCTTGCCCTGCTGCCTAGCAACTACTGGATGATCTTGAGGACATGTTAACCTTTCGGAGCCTCAGTTTCTTTATTGACAAAATGGGTACTCTAATAACCCTTCCCTCAAGGGCTCTTCTGAGGAGTCAATGAATACATGCAAAGGGCTTGGCACAGTGCCAGGAACAGAGAAGGTACCCCTTCCCCTGCCCAGCATGGGTCTTAAATGGCCAGGGCACCCACTCCTGCCCCCTGCAGGCCATCCCAGAGCACAGCACCCACTTGTCAACCTCGTGATGTGTCTGTCCTTTGAAACAGCAGACAGGACAGCTGTCTCCTGTGGAAAAGGCATGCACTTTGCCCTGGCACACTCTTAAAAATGTTGCTCACTTTGGATGCAGATATTTGGACCTGGGTCAGAGGTTTTGCTTGTAATGGAACATGTGGACAGTTAAATAAGATAATAAATCATAGACCTCAACATGAAGCCTGGCACATAGTAGACACTCAATAAATGCTAGTATGACATTTAAGAATGTAGAATGTGGAGTCCCAAGGGCTGGATTTGAGGCCCAGTTTACCATTTCCTAACCACATGGCCTGTATAAATGAGTCAATTTCTCTGGATCCCAGTTTCCTTAATTATAACATGGAAATAAGACCTGACTTTTCAACTTTGGAGGATTATGGTGAAGACCATGAGCTACAGATATGAAAATACTGTTAAGTAAAGGCTTTGAAACATAAGGCATTATTTTTGCCCTCCTTTGTCACCTGAAGAAAAAAAATAAAATAATAAATTCCTGATCTTAACTTGTTAAATGAAAAAAGTCAGTTCCTTTGAAGAAACCCATCATTCTTCAGGGAAGAGGATGCAGTATTAGCTTGAGTATTAAGGGTAGCAAGGGGTTCAGGGATTCAAACTTAGAGCTTGCTGAAGCTATTTTTGGCTCTGCGGGAGGGGTACTGGTGATTGGAAGGGGCAGATGGCTTGACCTTTAGCAGAAAAATTTTAAAGGGCTGAACCGTGGGAGCTTCTAGAAGGGGCAAAGGCATCACACAGGCCCATCCACCCCCATTCCTAGTCACTGTGGCATCAGGCCCCAGGCCTCTGGAAGCCACACTTTGCGTTCTGGAATGGAATAATAGGATCAGAGGGATGAGAAGGATAAACCCGTTGCTGATTATTCCCGATTAGGAGGGACACTGGTCTTCAGTGGCCCTGATCAGTTCTATCGCCAGCACTTGAACTTGGATGGCAGCCCAGTGCTAAGATGCTCAGGGAAAGCTGGGTCGTAACTTGAGAGGTACTTTGTGGTTGCTTCTGACAAACAGGAAGCACACAGGTGACTTCCCACCAAACCAGCATGGCGTGGCCCAGACAGGCTGTTCAGAGAGGCAGACCACAGCACCGTCCTGGTGACCTTTGGACAAGCCACTTCCCCTCTGAGGCTCTCTTCTCATCTCTAAAATGGAGGAGGATAATGCTAACCTTCACAGGTTGTTGTGAAGTAAAGATAATGAGAAGATACTTTGTCAATTGTTTAGTGGGCTCTAGACTAAGGTCTTCAGTACCCTTGTTGCTTCTCCAGAACAGCTAGAGGCACATGCAGACACCTGGGGGACTCTCTCTGATTTATGTTAACCACAACTGACCTTCTCAGGCCCCAGAGAAAAGGCCATCAGGGCCGTCAGCCCTCTCAGAGAGCAGAGGGAGAGGCGGCGGGCAGGAGTGAGTACTATACACAGTCCTCATCCTAGAAACACCGGCCCAGCGGACTAAATCTGTTAGGGCCCAAGCCATCATAGCCTCTCTCCCCATCTAAACCACAGGAGCTAAGACCCCTCTGCAGCTCAGTGGCTGGAGATATCAGCCATTCATTCACTGATTCACTCATAGGATCTAGGATCACGTGATCCTACTATGTGCAAAGCAGTCTGGGAATTGGAATAGCATACCAAATCAAAAGAGGCATCTCTATAGCTAGAGAAAGAAAGGTGGGACAAAGCTATGGGTTTTATTTGTGTTTGCCTCCTCTACAAGTGGTGTTACTTCCCAAATTTAAGGTAAGGAGCAGAAAGACCCAATGCCAAGACCCAATGCCAAGAATTGCCCTAAGCCACGTCTATTCTGAGCTAATTTCTGGTACCACGTCTTCTCTCCGGGTGACATGTCCACTAAGGGGGTACTAGGAAAGGTCCTTTGCCATTCAGCTCCTTCCCTTAATATCCTTCCTCACCTGGCTCAGAGACAGCTTTTAAAGTACAGGCCCTCATTCGGGCACTTACTCTATAAATAACAACAACAACATTAATGAAGGCTGCCTTTTTCCAGCACCCACTCTGAGCCAGGCCATTTGACATACTTAGTCTTGTATACTTCATACAACTGTGCAAGGTAGTTTTTGTCAACCTGGATGAACCCAGACCAAAAGAGAAAATAAGAGGCCCAAGTTCACAGCAATAGGCAATGACGGAGCTGGGATTGGAACCTGCAGCTCTACTGTCTTCCCAAGCCACCATCCCCTGCTTTAGTCTTAAAACCACATGGTCTCCCTGCAGGCAGTGAGGATGCCCTGTGAGGTCACTGGAAGAATCCTAATTGCTGTTCCCCCTAATTTAGGAGCCTATCTTGGTACCGTCACTTTAAACCCTTATTCTATTACAAATACAAGGAAAACGGCCTGACCCAGCCCTTGGTGGTTAGTCAACAGCAGCTGCAATAATAATGACTAGCACTGCTAGAGCCTTTGGTCTGGACCACACATTGGTCCAAGCTTTGTACATATCACCTAATTTAATCTCCCCAAACCTGGTGCGGTCCTATGAATTATCCCTATTTTGCAGATAAAGAAACAGGCTTCGTGAGGTTGAGTCACTTAAGGTTAGGAGATATGAACGTGCTTCCCCGGGGTTATATTTTGCCTAAGCAGATCCGACCTGAAAGGTTCCGTATTCAGAAGCCCACTGACCTTCCCTTGGTCCTGACCCTGTCTCCAAGGGCAGACGTCTAAGTGCAGAAGGAAGGGAAAGGAGACTGATTTCCCTCCCTCGCAGGAGGCTGACACGGAGCCCCAGGCCAGGTTTTGTTGCAGCTGCTGCTGTAGTTCAGCACATGCCTGAGAGCTGTCAGCAGGGAGCCCAGACTGACTGTGCCCGAGCTTTAAAGGAAACGTCGCAGCTCCAAGGGCAAGAGCTTCCCGAGGCAGGTGGTAAATATTTGATGGGCCCTCCAGCTCTTCCTGACTCGGATGACTCTGGTGACATTTCAGAGCATGGGGCTGGAGAAGAGTCTTCGTTTAATGACTGAGAAAGTAGAAGGGGAAGAGAAGCAGGCAGCTGAGATGCTCTGAGCTCAGAAAGGGCCTATGCGGGCAAATTCTGCAAGACTGGAAAGAAAGGGCTCATTTCCCAAGAATGAAGCCAGATCACCAGCAAACTAACCAGAAAATGAGCGACTCTGGGCCAATAACCTACCTTTCCAAACTGCTAAACTGTAAGCTTCAAAATAGCCCTGGCTGGTTGGCTCAGTGGATAGAGCACCAGCTGGCAGGCTGAAGGGTCCCAGGTTGGATTCCAGTTAAGGCCACATACCTTGAGGCTCAATCCCCCGCCCTGGTCAGGGCGAGTGTGGGAGGTAACCAATCATTATGTTTCTCTCACATCAATGTTTCTCGCTGTGTGTCTCTCCCACTCCCTTCCACTCTCTCTAAAAATCAATGGGGGACAATATCCTCGGGTGAGGATGAACAACAACAACAAAAGACACCACACAGATAAAATATCCAGAGCTCCAGCTATCTTGTTCACTGTTGTCTCCCGAGCAATGCCCTAACGCCCTACCCTACACCTGCTCACTAATAAGCCACTGCAGCAAACTTCTCCTTCAACACGTTGGCACACTAACTCTTACAGCTCTGCATCCAAATCTCTACGATGGAGAACTGTTTGCAGCGAACTCGGAGGACTCCCCGCAGGAACAAAGCCACACACTGGAGCCCTATCACACCACCACAGCAGCCCCGTGCAACCCAAATCCATGCGCAGCTGCCTTCATGTCAGACCTCCACCGGCATCAGCCGCTGCGTAGTACTTTGAAAAGGAATGTGCAGATCTGAAGCAAAGCACACACGGCCTCCTTGGAATTCTGATCCAACACGGCAAGCCAGCAGCTTACAGCGGCTTCTTTACGCTACTTCCTAGCACAGAAAGGCTCAGCCCCCCTTCCCCCACACACCATGCAAACAGCCTGATCAGACCTCTGCATCGCCCCCCCCCCCCCCCCCCCCCCCCCCGCTGCCGCAGAACTGTCTCAGGCCGTGCAGTGAGTTAGATGGAGTTATGGGCTCAGAATCAGAGGCTATCCTGGCTTTGCTCAGTTCACGGGTTCCTTTCCGCCGAGCTCTCCCCAGCAGCACACCCTCAAACTAGATTATGACAAGGGATTGTTTTTAAAGGGCAGCTGCCCAGCTGCCCGGGACCCCTGAGAGAAAGGCCTACAGGAAACCAAAGGAGCCGGTGCTGACTCCTTAGTGACCTTTCTGACCCTAGAATGCACACCACCTCAAGCTGGGAGTCTCTGGGTATTGTTCCACATCCTCTGACTCACAACTGCCCAACCGCCATCCTAATGGCATCCCTGAAGCAACAACCTCCTTCCAGCACCCCAAAGTTCCAGTTTGAGCAATCGTCCGGCAGCCCTCCATGCCTACCAGACACTTCTCTTCTCATAGTTTAGCTCTCCCAGGTCTTTGTGGCCACCACAGGCAACGGTCAGGGTCCTTCATCCCCAAGCAAGGCTGTGCCCCAAGGTCCCCCACTCTTGACTACAAGACTCCAAACCCTTTGCTCTC
This sequence comes from Cnephaeus nilssonii, assembly GCF_951640355.1. NCBI lineage: Eukaryota > Metazoa > Chordata > Mammalia > Chiroptera > Vespertilionidae > Cnephaeus > Cnephaeus nilssonii. The sequence goes on from NC_137093.1 coordinate 4,530,896, forward strand.
TTGAGTTGCTCACTGGTGGTCTTGGCCAGAGTCCAGAGGAGTGGGTCAGAGCGCCACCTGCTCAGAGCGCCCCTCCGTGACCCCTTCACATCTCCGGGTGGCTTGCGGATTGCCTCCCAGGACTGGCCCTTTCGGGCAGACGGAAGGCGGCTTAGCAGCGGTGCCTCGCCCCGAGGAGGCCGGAGCGTGGACAGCGCACAGGGTGCTGAATCAGGCCCCGGGGGAGGAAAGCGCAGGCAGGGGCGCGTGACTGGAGGGCCCGGGCAGCAGGACGGCGGCTGTGGGTGCGCAGCCCGCGGCAGGGTCCCGAGCGCCTCTCCAGCGAGCACGGACGGACGGGAGGTGCGGCCCTTACCTGGCCGAAGGCGGAGCTGAGCATGGGGCGCAGCCGGTGGAGGAACGGGTCTGCCTCGGACGCGGCAGCTGGAGCGGAGACCCCGCGACTAGGGGCTCGCTGCGCGCACCGGAGGCCGAGCGCCGGGGACAGCCCCCGTTCCTCCCCATCCCGCCCGCGGGCCGGCGGCAGCGGCGACTGGGGAGAAGGTCGGGACGCTGCGGCCGCCCGCAGCGCCTCCCGGGGCCTGCAGTGCGCCTGGGGGAGCCCGCAGCGGCTTCCCCGCACGCCCTCCTCTCGCGGCGCCGGCCGGCACAGGGGCCTCCGTAAACTGGGGTCCCCGGACGGCGGTGGCGTGCCAGGGCAGGTGCTGGGCAGCCGGCGGCTAGGCAGCCCTGGCTCCCGGGCAGGGGCCTGGCGGGGAACCCGGCTGCCCCCGCTCGTCGCAGCCGCCTTCAGCAGCGACGTCTTGGACTCGCTTTTGGCGATGTGCGAGCTCATCGCAGCGGGGCCGGCGCTCGCATGGCCGGGCAGCGGAGGCGCGGTGCGGCACCGAGCGGGCCCTCCGGTGGGCAGAGAGCAGGGCGTCCGGCGGGAGCCAAGCCCGAGGACGCGCTGGAGGCGGGCGCCGTACCCGGGCCGCTTAAATGCGGCCCCGTCTCCGCCACCCATGTGATAACGCAGCCTCTACACCCGAAGTCCTGAGCTCCCAGGTGGCTGGCGGTCCGGATCTGTGGGGGTGCCCGCCGGCTGTCCCCTGAGAGCCCACCCCCAGCTCCGGGCGGCCCAGGTACTGCCTCGCCCCGCCCCTTGCCCCGCCCAGCGCTTGAGGAGCCTCGCTTGCGGGCGGCCCCTGGCGGCTTAGGGGGCGCTGTGGCGCGGAGCAGGGAGCACAAGGGAAGGGGTTTAGCCAAGGGCCCCAAAGATGTCCCGTCTTTGGTATCGCCGGAACTGAGCCTTCACACGCCTGGAGGCCCCCACAGGAACCCAGAAACCCCGGAACCTCCAGAAATGCAGGCGAGATGCACTCCCCAGGGGATACAACTTTGGAACGGAGGATGAGAGAGGTGCAGCGCACTGAAGAGCCAAGGACAATGAAGCACTCCATGACATCACGCTTACAAACACAGGATCCGGAATGACGGGGAAGGGCAGGCTCCACTCTGTGGGTACTTCATCAAGTCCCAAGATCATGGAGCGGGGCCTGGATGACCCTGGTAAATCAGCCACAGAATTCTCAGTTCTCAGAACAGAAGAGAAGCCAGGTGGCGTGTTTAACCTGGATTTGCAGGGCCTGGTGATGATCAAGCCTCAGGTAGGATCCATGTGTTGCCCCTCAGCTCCTGTGTCCCCCCGCTCCTTCATGTCCTTCTGATAGAGAAATTTTTGCTCTTGGTACTTGGTAGGCAGCCAGGGAGTCACAGAGGCCTGGTTTTCATCTCAAATCCCAGCTCTGCCACTTACCATCTGGGTCACTTGGCAAATGTCATCACCTCTCTGAACCTCGTTTGCCTCGTCTGTTAAATGCAGGTAATAATCATAACTTCTTGTCACAGCCGATGACACCGTGCACGTAAAAGGCCGAGCCCAGTGCTCAGAACAGGGCACCCAGGCAGTGCAGCAGGTTCCTTTCCCTCTGCACTTTCTGAGGACTCACCCACCACTCTTGTTTAGTAACAGGAGACGAGAGTTAAAGGGGGTGGGGGTGACCTTCCCAGGCTCTCCCTGTTCTGGTCTCTGGCCTGATGCCACCCGTGCATGAGAATAGGGCACCACTCAGCCTCTATAGGAGGACAGGTGGGCTGACTGCCAATATGCTCCACATCACTCATGTCAAGTGCTACCCTTCTCTCCACTGCCCTCTTCTGGTACATACCCAGGTGCAAGGAATTAAAAAACAGGATGGGCCCAGCCAGTATGGCTCAGTGGCTAGAGCATCAGCCTGCAGATTGAAGGGTCCCGGGTTCGATTCTGTCAGGGCACATGCCCGGGTTGTGGGCTCAATCCCCAGTGGGGGTCGTGCAGGAGGCAGCTGATCAATGATTCTCATCATTGGTGTTTCTATCTCTCTCTCCCTTCCTCTCTGAAATCAGTAAAAACATATTTTAAAAAGAAAAACAGGATGGGCGGGGAAAGCAGCTGCCCAGAGCTACAGTGAACAAGAGAAGTACAGCAAATTGTCCCTGGCTCACCCCTATAAGGGACTGAACTGCCATCCCCAAGCTACCAGGTGCCTATCGCACAAATACTGAGGCAGGCTGGGGTGCCACTGCCCTGAGGCCGCATTGCCATGTCCACTCGGATATGAAGGTTGGAAAGATCCCCCCGCCCCTCAGAGGCTGGGGTCAATCAGTGTCTTTCCTATTCCGGCCTCAGAGTAATCGGTGTTGGGCAGGATTAACAACAAATGTACATTTCGTGTAAATCCCAGGAGATAAAGTCCCTTATCAGAATCCCTCAGGAGCTGATGAGATGCAATGGGATGGAGGGTATTGTAATCCCTGCTGTGCCACTAGAGATTATCTTTCTGAAATTCCCTAAATAGTCTTGGGCAAGACCTCTGTCAGTAACGGATTCCTGAAAAAGTGAAAACCCTGCTTACATCACCTATGAAATTAGAGAAAATAAATCAAGATTATGTTCATGGAGCAAATGAATGAGGCATATGCACACAGATCCTGGATATGTGCCAAGATTCCATTTCATTTATAAAATGTGTTAATTTGGTCATTCACTTAACAAATATTTCTAGAACTAGGCACTGTGTTAGATACCGAGGAACAAAGATTTACCCAGTCATTCAATAAATATCTGAGTGACTGTTATTTGTCAGGCACTGTCCTCGGTACCATGAACATACATGGTGATGCACAAAAACAGTCTCCAGCCTCAGCAACAAATAAACAACTCGATAAACGCATGGAAAATTAACGGTGACAAACGGGCGGCATGTAGTGCTGCGAAGAGAAATAAAGCGGGTAGGAGAGGAGGGCTTAAAGGAGAGTGCTACTTTAGACAGTGATTAGGGAGGGCCTCTCTGAAGAGGGGCATGTGAGCAGAGACCACAGTGAAAGACGGGAGCAAGCCGTGCATGTGTCAGGGGAAGAGCTTTCCTGGCAGAGAGGAGGCAGTTCAGAAGACAGTTCGGAGGCGGGAACATCTCGGCATATTCAAGGAGAAGCAGAGAGACAATGAGGCTGGACTGAGCAAGGGGGGAGGGGGCGGAGAGATGAAACTGGAGAGGAAAGCAAGGGCCAGAGCGCCAAGGGCTTTGTCTCCCCCCCGCCCCCACCCCGCGTCTGAAGAAAAGCCACGAGCAGGTGTGTGGCAGAGGAGTGGCGTATGGCTGTTTCCATTGTGAAAGGGTCACTGGCTGCTTCCCAGCAAGTCCACTGCGGGACAGCAGTGCGGCCGTGCGGAGCCAGTCAGGGCTGTCACAGGGAACAGGTGAGAGTGATGGCTGGGACCAGAATGAGAGTGAGGGGGTGGGAAGAACTGACCAGATTCAGGAGATATGTAAAGAATTATCGTAAGACTGAGTCCCTGCTCTCAAGGAATTTGCAACAGCAACAACAAGTAACAAAACCCACCACAATATAATGGGAATGGCATGCTAGGTCACATGGAATCACCAATGCAGAACCTTTAGGGAAGGTGGAGGAAGGTGACGTTTGAGCTGCATTTTGAAGAAGTGAAAGTCCACCAGATGAATAAGGAAGGTAAAAGGAAGGTCACTTCAGGCAGAGGGAACAGCTTAAGTGGAGGCTTGGGAGTGTGAAACTGCATAATGTGTTTGGGAATCATTTAGTGGCCTGGGGAGGAGGGGCTATGAAAGTCAAGCATAGGAAGATGGTTGGAACCAGACTGTGAAGGATCCTGAAGGTGATATTCAGGAGTTTATCCTTTTTTCTATAAACAATAGAGAGTCCTTGAAGGCTTTATAAGTGTATACAGAACTGTATTGTTGAAGATAATGCTGACTCATTGTGGAGTAGACTAGAAGGACGTTGAAGACAAAACCAATTAGGAAATTAGGTTCATTCATTTAACAAAACTGACTGAGTACCCACCATGTGGTAGGCATTGGGAACAGGGCCGTAAATGAGTAAACACAGTGCCTTTCTTTATGGATTTTAAGTCTGGTGTGGAGATAAGGACAATGTAGAGGCTGGGTCAGACTCAGGAAGTACTTCAGAAATACCATCATTAAGGCAAAGAAAGTCCTGGGTATGGAAATGCGAACGGCTTGCCTCTCTGTGAGATATAATGGGAATATAGTAACTGCAAAGTGTCCTGCCACGTAGAATATACCTTTACAGCTTTAAAAGCATTTTCACATAAAGCCTCTTGCTTGCCTTTAAGTGTTATACAAATTGTAATTATTAAATAATTGTCATTATTTGACTATATAACCTTGGGTGAAAGAAGCGCTATTTTACAGATGCTGGAAAGACATCCCTGTAGACAAGGCAATAAAATGGAGAAGATGGTCCTGGGACCACATCATCAGTCTAGAGAGAAGAGTGTGTTTAGCTGTCTTCATGTCTCATTTCTAAGAGAATCCATTCAGAAGGAGTAAGACAGGGTTAAGGACAAAATTCCTAAAATGTACAGGGATCTCTCATTGAACAGATCTCAGCTTAATAATGTCACGGCCCTGTAGCAAACTCCTTTAAAAACCGATCTTTCCTGACCAGTAGTACTGTACATCGTGTTTAGCATCTTGAAAAAGGTTGTGGAGCATTTGCACGGTGGTGCTTGAATTAATTCTCTGTGACGTTTCTGGTCTAGCTGGTTCCTTTCTGCTGTTGTCAGAACCAAATTCTGCACTAATCTTTCCCTCGTTTTCAGATGACAAAATCTCTGTTAGGTTTCAGAAAGCTGGGATTACAAAATGTTCGTAAGGCTTTAAGCCCTCTGTGGTGATTGGGGAATTCAGGAAAAGACTAGATAAAAATAATTTGGTGAGAGGGGGGTGAGGGGGCGGAGGGGACAGTCAGTGGACTGAATAGGGGATTCCTTTCCAGAAATCTGCCTTTGGGCCCAAATGTTCACCATTTAAGAGGATTCCAATATTTTTAAAATAAAATGCAAAGGGATGTGGATTACAAGAATATATGCTGTGTCAAAACTGAACTCTAGGCCAGCCAGTGTGGCTCAGTGGTTGAGCATTGGCCTATGAACCAGGAGGTCATGGTTTGATTCCCAGTCTGGGCACATGCGCAGGTTGCAGGCTCGATTTCCAGTGTGGTGCGTTGGAAGGCAGCTGATCAATGATTCTCTCTCATCATTGATGTTTCTCTTTCTCTATCCCTCTCCCTCCCTCTCTGAAATCAATAAAAATACTTTTTTTAAAAAAAAACTGAACTCTACACTGAAGACTGTACATCTCACTGTGTATAATTCAATAAAAGGAAAAATCAAGCAAGCAGGACAAATAGAGCAAAAATAATTAATACTGACAAGTAGAGCCAACTACTCTGGACTGTCTTAGAGATATGAATTAAAATTTTCAAAACAGGGTGGCTGAATTCCATGGGTAAGAAACTGACAGTGAGGCCAAGGTTGTCAGAAGCTGATTTCCTATGTAGGCCGTTAGCTATCCATGGTTTTGTGGGTACAGTTCATACCCCTCATCTGAGCTAGCAAGTTGTGTATTGTTTCCTGGTTTCAAGGACAAAGGAGAGAAAAGGCATAAATGAAGGAAATTCTGCCGCCTACAGGTAACTGACTGGTCACAAGTTACCATCTTTCAGAGCAGCATATCTGGTCTCCAAATATTAGAATAGAATATGTCATCACCATCATTCTCATTCAGAGTATTCCTCCCTTTTCCTAATCCAGAGCAGTTCTCAGCCTCTCTGAGATCTTGACTGGAGGCAGGAAGTGGTCACCCCCCAATTCCATTACTCCTTTAATACAGATGCCACACCCCTGAACTCTACAATGTAGACACATAGGATTAGTATACTACCCACCGGAAGTCACCATTACACCCATGCAGTTTCCATGAGTTGAAATGCAACCCATGTTCAGTGAACAATAACACTCTGACCACAGCAGCCTCCTTTATTACCTGTCACCCCCACTAGACTGTACGTTCCATGAAAGCAGAGACAGGGTCTGTTTTACTCACTCCTGGATATCCAACACCTAACACGGTGACTGACACATAACAACATAGTAGGTGCTCAACTAATATTTAGTGACTGAGTAACAAATTAAAAGGAGCAAAAAGTATTGTTTTTATAAAAATTAGTCCCCTATGCTTAGACTCAGTGGGGGAAATGGAATTGAAAGATTCTACCTAGTTTGGTTTGTTTTTCTCCTTCAGACAGATCATTTCTGTTGTACAATCTGGATGCTGAGTGACCAGCCAGCATAAAGGTACATGTGACCTTTAAGGACCAGGCATGTTTTTGCCACAGCAGGAAGATTCCATGTTTTAATTGCCTGGGGGTTCCATCAAAAAAACGGAGTCAGCCAACAGTGCAGTCTGTGAGCAGGGCGGTTACATCTGTGGCACTTGGCATTGTGCCTGGCCCTACACCAAACAGACCTCCTGGTACCACACGGTTGGAAACAAAATGGGTTCAGCAAAGGAAGCTCATGTTGCTGCCCGGAAAGGTACAACTATATCAATGAAATTACCTAAAATAAGACCCTCTCAACAGACAAGTATTAGCAGAGGGATGGAAGGCACTTGGGAGCTCAAAGATATAACTGTTTTCCCACTGATGTGAAAATATTTCAATATTTTAACAACTGAAAGGAACACTGGAACATGTGGGCTGATTTCCAGTTCCAAGTATCAGCAGAAACACATCCACTACAGAATGGCCATGAAGCCTCGGCTTCCTTGGAAGTTGCCATTTCTGGGTTTTTCCTTTTTTTTTTTCTTTAATATATTTTATTGATTTTTTTACAGAGAGGAAGGGAGAGGGATAGAAAGTTAGAAACATCGATGAGAGAGAAACATTGATCAGCTGCCTCCTGCACATTCCCTACTGGGGATGTGCCCACAACCAAGGTACATGCCCTTGACGGGAATCGAACCTGGTACCCTTCAGTCTGCAGGCCGATGCTCTATCCACTAAGCTAAACCAGTTAGGGCGGTTTTTACTTTTTTATTTTTAAAAATATGTTCTTATTGATTTGAGAGGAAGAGAGAGACAGAAACAATCAATGATGAGAGGGAACCATCAATTGGCTGCCTCCTGCATGTCCTGTACTGGGAATTGAGCCCACAACCCGGGCATGTGCCCAGACCGGGAATCGAACTGTGACCTCCTGGTTCATAGATCGATGCCCAACCACTGAGCCACACCAGCCGGGCCATTTCTGGGATTTTAGATGAGACATACAAGCAAGGTCTTTGCCTGGACATCTAAACATTATGGTTTTGGCTGACGGCTCCTCACCGTACAGAGTTCTGAGATAGTTTTCCTTTAGCAAGGGTGACATCACTGACCTGAAGGTGGATTTCAGACAACTGCCCTATCTGGGGAACAATCAGACATACGTAAGCAGGTGTGTGACTCACTGTGGGAGAGAGGAATTCAGAGACCTGATCAACAGATCTCTAGTCTTCCAGCTCTGGCCCTGGCCTGTGTGTAACCCAGCAACAAGGATGTACAGGAGGGACCAGGCTGGATGAGGAAGTCGAAGGCCTGGAGCTAAAATCTCAGAGATGCCCAGCTCTTCACAGAGGAAGGCTTTTAGAAAAGATCTGGCAAATTCTCTGCCCTTTCAACTTCACTTTCTGTTCTCTTTTTATCTGCATTCAGCATTTCCAATTAATTCTGATTAAGAGCCCAGGGCAAGGAGCCAGTGGTGCCTGAGGAATGCTAAAGAGCAAACTGATCCAGGGAAACAAATGCCAGCAAGGGACCCCACAGCAGAGAGACAGACACTGTGAGCAACTCTCCTGTTGCCATGAGGCTTGCGAGGCGTGTGCGCGGGTCTCCGCATTGGCACCATCTGCCGATTCCTCGGGAGGACGGAACAAACTAGCGAGGCATGAAGATTAGATTATGTAACGCGCGGGGACTGCTGTTTCCAAAGAGGGAACAAATGGAACGAATTGATTTGCTTGTCAGAGTCATGTCACTGAGGCGACTCGTTCCCCCTCTTCCGAGAGGCCCTCGTTAAAGAGAATGGCCTCACAGATTCAGAATATGGGAGACCACAATCGACTCCATTCATAAGAAAGTGAGTCCAATTTCCAGAACTGCACTGATAAATCCTATTTTGATCCCCTTGCCTGAAAAATGACTATTTAACTACTACCTAAAAGGTACCAACATGGCAAGGAACATAGCTGTCAGTTGTCAGTCATAGACAAGATTCAGAACCTGGGTGTTTGACCTGAACTGAACTCTCCTGCTTTTGGGGGCAAAGCATCTGATTTTGAGACCAGTGGGGTCCTATTTACTAAAGGGGTGCTTTGATAGAGTGAGGATATGTTCTTTAAAAATACATCCATCGGGAAAGAGATTCATTGCATTTCTGGGAATCTTTTGCCACTGCTGGGCTTCTCTCAAAATGCCCAGCACAATACTTTGTATAGTATGTTCAGGAGATCTGAAGAGTGAACCAATGATGACCCTGAACCTGCTGCCATAATGCCATTCCTGAATGTTTCATTGTCTCACTAAGATAAGATTTAAATGTCAAGTCTTCATTCGACATGAAAATGAAGCCTGCTGTACCAGACTGTTCCACTTGGTCCTCCATCCTGCTCTTTACCCTGGGGTGCTAACCCATCTGGACTACACCCACCCACTCCTTTGCTCTCTAGCTTCCAATTGGGCCAGCCAAGAATTGGAGGGCAGAAGGAGAATGCGGTGGAAGGACTTATTCATTCCCGTCTCTCCCTGCCAGATCGCCGCAGGTTGGTTGTGTCTTTTAATAAAAGGTCACAGCCCTTCTCAGAGAAGCCCTCTCCACACACAACTCTCTCTGGGTTCTGTTTTGCTCCAACCTTCACCGTTCAGATCTAGGAGTAGTGGCGACCCTGGCTGTTACCAGCCCCCAGGTCCTGCACTATCCTTCTGGTTTCCCTACTCCCTACCCAAATCTTCATAAACCTTTCTCTAGTGATCCAACTTGAGTGTGCCATCTGTTTCCTTATGCAAACCCTGACTGATACACCTACCACGTGTCAGTCTGTTCTCAGCCCTGCACTGCAGTTTAAAAAAAAGCAGCGAAATTAATAATACAATATGCTACTACTTTATAGTTATTCTTAATGTTCACCTTTTCCCAAGGCTATAATAACAACTTAAAGATAAAACCTAATCCTCTTTACAACATAATTGTGCGGTAGAGTTTGTATGAGCTAAATATAATTCGGAGAACAAGCTTTTCCATGCCATCAAAATTCATGTTAACTATAAAGAGAGAAATGCAGAACTGATGCCCCTGGCTTAAGATTTTGCAGAAAACATATTCCATTATTTAAATCAATCCCACAAATATTCAAAAGCTTCCTCTGTGGCCAAAAAGGAGGTGATCTTACAGTGAGGGTTAACATAGAAATGGGCTTATACTTTGTGAACCTTCGTCTTGTTCTATGCAATAAATGTGCTCTTTAAAAGTTGAATACAGCCCTAGAGTGCCGGCCCTCGGACTGGAGGGTCTGAGGTTCGATTCTGGTCAAAGACACATACCCCTGTTGCAGGTTTGATCCCTGACTACGGTCAGGATGCATGTGGGAAGCAACCTAACGATGTCTCTCTCTCACATCGATGTCTCTCTCTCTTTCTCTCTCCCCCTCCCTTCCACTTTCTCTAAAATTCAATGGAAAAAATATCCTCAGGTGAGGTTTAACAACAACAACAAAAGATGAATACACGTCATATGTCTATATATCAAATATGTTGTATAATTGTAGGTAGCTTACTACTTGAATAATAATTATGTAAAATAATCACCATTTGATCTTTGAACCAATCCAGAGTTTCCATCCATCCAGTGCACTTCAAACGAAATGTATCTTCACTCTTTAGGGAAGATTAGTCTCCTCCGGTGCTCCTGGAATAGCAGAAATTACAGAATTTAGAGGAAAGATAAGGGAACTACTATTTATAGACCCCATATAGAAGCCTAGGCAATTTGCATCTGTTAGCACATTTAATCCTGGAGTAACTACATATTCTACCATTCCCTTAGTTTCTACTCATGAAAAAATTAAAAAATAAAAATTAGTAAGGCAGGTGTGGAATTCAAATCCTTTTTTTTTTTTTTTTTTTTTTTTGATGAGAAAGCCAGGCAAAAATATGATTCCTTACAGGACTGTAAAGATCACATTAGCCGGGTCGGCTTGGCTCTGTGGTTGAGCGTTGACCTATGAAGCAGGAGCTGAGGGTTCCATCCCCGGTACTGGGGTTGCGGGCTTGGCCCCCAGTGCGGGGTGTGCAGGAGGCAGCCGAGCAATGATTCTCTCTCATCATTGATGTTTCTCTCTCTCTCTCTCCCTCTCTCTTCCTCTCTGAAATCAATAAGAATATATTTATATATACCACATTATTCCCCAGCTTCAAGGGCTTCCCACTGCTCTTAGGCTCAAGTCCAAGATGCTTCACGCGGCCTCCGTTCCGCCCGAGTTCCCTCCACATCCAGGCCTCTTCCCACTCTGCGCCCGCCGTTCCCAGATCGCCCACAGGCGCCCCCTTTCCCCCCTTTCCCGAGGACTCAGCCTCAGCCTCAGCCCCCCAGTTCTCGCTCGTTTACACCTCCAGGGAAGGCTGCTTCTCCAGCTGGGCCTGTGTCCCCATCCCCAACGCCTGTCCGAACAAATGGCAAGGGCGGCCCAGGAGGCTGTCCTGCCCGATGGCGGCCATGCTTACCGTTTCCTCGGTCGGGGTTCCTTCGCTTCCGGGACCCAGCCAAGCCTCCCCCAGAAGCGGAAAGGCCGAAGGAACCCTGGTGGGGATTCTAGAAGGTTTCGCATCCTCTCCCCACCTCAGGCGTATACGTAGGGGCTCCGGAGAGCGGAGCCCCCGCCTCGGTGACGGCCCACGGGTCACACAGCAGCCAAACGGCCTTCCAGCCTCGCACCTGCGGGCTGTGGCACCGGCCACGTGACTTGCAGAGGCTGCGCGTGCGCAGAAGGTTATTTAACACGTGATCTCCCCACTGCAGCCTGGCTCTTGCGGCTGCGCGTTTCAGCCTGGGCAGTTTGAGGGCAGGAGGTGGTGTGGGGGTAGGAGAAGGATTCGGGAGGTCACGGGCTGGCTTGGGATATATTGAGCACCGCCTAGGGCCAGTCATTGGAACGCATTATCTCACAGAATACTCTCAAAGGCTTAGTGCAGTAGGAATTGATGGGCCCATTTTACAGATGGGAAAACTGAGGCTCCTGTGGTTTTTAGGACTTGTCTAAAGGTACAGCCCCCCTCCCCCGCCCCCATGGCTCAGTGGTTGAGCGTAGACCTAGGTCAAGGTTCAATCCCAGGTTAGGGCACATGCCCAGGTTGTGAGCTTGATCCCCAGCGTGGAGCATGCAGGAGGCAGCCAATCAATGATTCTCTCTTATCATTGATGTTTCTCTCTCTCTCTTTCCCACTCCCTTCCTCTCTGAAATCAATAAAAATATATTTTAACAAACAACAAAAACACACAAAGGTACAGGTAATGATAGTGCTGGGATTTGAACCCAAGTTTCTCTGGCTCCCAAATGCCCAAGCTCATTCAGGACCATGTTCATCTTTCAAAGGTTTGTTTCCCCAAATGCGGTTGCCACTGGAAGGAAGTCCCCTCTCTCCTTCCCCAGTAGCTCCAAGCCATCTATCTGCCTGCCCAGGTTCATGTCCTCGATGTTTAAGTCATGTCCCCACTGAGCCTCAATTTCATCATCTATAGAATGACAGTATTGCCTGCTGCCCATTTCTTATGAAAATTAACTCTCCTAACAAAAATGTGGTGATGCCTACCAGATGCCAGGACTATGCTAGGTAGGCCGGGATATGCCAAAACAGAAGAGACCATGTAATTAAGTGAGACAGTGTGTGAACATGCTAAAAATTCCAAAAACCCATTAATAACATATGTAATATGTTAGATGCTGGTGTCATGGAGAAAATTAAGCAGGGGAAGGAAATAGGAGCGTATTGTATGGCTGTAAGTTTAAGTAAAATGGTCAGGGAATGCCTCACTGAGAAGTTCGCATTCGAGCCGGCTGATGTGGCTCAGTGGGTGTCGACCTATGAACCAGGAGGTCACAGTTTGATTCCCAGTCAGGGTACATGCCCGGGTTTCGGGTTCGAACCCCAGTCTGGGGCGTGCAGGAGGCAGCCCATCAATGATTCTCTCTCATCAGTGTTGTTTCTATGTCTCTCTCCTTCTCCCTTCCTCTCTGAAATCAATAAAAATATGTATTTTTTAAAAGGAAGTTTGCATTTGAGCAAAGACCTGAAGGAGGGGATAGAGGACATGCCGGGGATTGCTATAAAACCTGCACACGTTTGGACCTATTTCCCACGAAGAACAGATGAGATCTAAAAATGGCCCTGGCATCCCCATGAAAGCCTGCCGGTCTCCTGTGGGCTTCCCTCATTGAAAGGTAGGCAGCTCGGCCGGCTTCCTCACAGCTGGCTCCCGCGGGAGGGGAAGCAGCCTGTTGCAGGTGCGAGGACTTGCAGCCAGCGAGCTCTCCCTTTGCGCCTCCGGAGCAGTGGGTGTTTCCGTCAAGTAGAGGGGGTCTGCCGTGCCCTTGGAGATGTCTACTTCCTGCTCCGTTACAAACAGAGAGAAGCAGGAAGGCAGAAGTAGAACCCGGGCTCACGTTTTGCTGAATGTCCCATCTCAGCCAGGTTCCCAAACACATGCAGAGGCTCGTTCACACAAATGCATCTGCTCAAAGCCCCTAACATGGATGCAAGGGTGGTGGAACATAGCTGCTCGCAGGCTTGAACACTCCCAGAGAAGCTGAATCTGGCAGAGACATGTCAAGCCAGGCCTTGGCCAGCTCCCCCTTTAGCAAACGTTGTGGAAAAAATCCTGAAAGTTAGGCTGAAGGGACAGAGCCCAGGGCTGCCTGAACTGGGAGGCCGCTGGGTCTAACAGACTAAGGTCCGGAGAGGTGGTAGCTGTCCAAGGTCCCGCGGCCAGTCCGTGGGCACCCGGTGAGTTCACGCAGCCCCGTGTGCCCACTGAGCACCATCTGTGTGCCAGGCACTGTCCTAGGTGCCAGGAATACAGCAGAGATCGAAACAGACAGAGTTCTGTCCTCCCGGAGCTGACATCAGCCATTACCGTAGTCTCCCTTGACCCACGGTTTGCTTTCCACGGCTTCAGTTTCCTGTGGCCAACTGGGGTCTGAGAATATTACATGGAAAATTCCAGAAACAATTCCTATGTTTTCAATGGCTCGCTGTTCTGAGCAGTGTGATGATCTCGCGCTGCCCGCTCTGACCCACCAGGACGTGAGCCATCCTTTGTCCAGGGTGCCCATGCTCTGGCTGTCCCCCACCCACTAGCCGCTGAGCAGCCGTCTCAGCGATCAGGCAGACTGTTGTGGTACCGTGATGCTTGTGTTCAGGTGACCCTTATCTTACTAATAAGGGCCCCAAAGCACGAGAGCAGTGATGCTGACCGCTTAGACATGCCGAAGAGAAGCTGTGGGCTTCCTCATCGTTCACTGTGTGTCAGAAAAACATGGTGCTGAGGGTTTGGTACTATTTGTGGTTTTAGCCATCCACAGGGGGGTCTTGGGAGGTATCCCCTCTAGATAAAGGGGGACTACTGTTATATGTACTATGTTAGACGATGGCAAGGAGATGGAAAGGGTCTAAGGAGTATAATGCATGAGTCTAACTAGAATGGCCAGGGGAGGCCTCCTGACAAGTTGGCATTTAAGCAAAGACTGGAAGGAGATGAGGGAGGAAGACAGGCCAGTGTCGGGGTGGAAAGAGTATCCCCGGAGGTGGGAAGGGCCTAAGGCAGGAACAGACCTGGAAGTTCCCAGCAGCAACAAGGAGGCCACTGAGGTGAACAAGGGGGCAGAGGGCCTGCACGAGCTTTGTAGCCACCGTAAGGACCTTCACTTTTACTTGCAATGAGATGGGGGGGTCACTGGAGAGTTTGAGGCCAAGAAATGACATGATCTGACCTAATTAAAAAGCCGGAAGCTACTGCCATTCATTCATTCATTCATTCACTCACTCACTCACGCCTCGCAGGTGCAAGGCCCTGCTGACAAGCTGGACCTCCCCAGGGAGCCCCAGGGCAGTGGGTTGGTGCTGACTGGAGAGGCCAGAGCAAGGTGAAGGAGCGCAGTCGCGGCCTTCCCCATCGCCTGCCCAGGCAGAAGGGCCCAGGTGTGGGCAGGCTTCTTGCTCAGAGGCTGCAAGAACCTGCAGGTTATAAATAGCATCTCCTGTGGCTGGGAACCGAGCTGCTCCCTCTGAATGAGTCAGAGGCTCCGAGCCGCAGGCCCCCAAACTGCGGCTTCACTCCCCCACACACCACTCTGCCCCGGACTCCCTTGATGATCTCTTTTTATTTTTTTTAAACATATTTTTATTGATTTCAGAGAGGCAGGGAGAGGGAGGGATAGAAACATCAATGGTGAGAGAGAATCATTGACCAGCTGCCCCCTGCACGCCCCCTACTGGAGATGGAGCCCATAGTCAGAGCATGTGACCTCTTGGTTCATAGGTCAACTCTCAACCACTGAGCCACACTGGCCGGGCTCTTGCTGACTTCCTGATCAAGGCTGGGCCTCTGCTTCTCACCAGGAATCCTCTCTGGCCCTGTCACTTTCTCCTTATCCCAGCTCTACCTCCTAGAGCACAGAAAGCCCTTGGCTCGTTAGGTCTGAGAGGCAGGATTGTGTGATGTTTAAAAGCCCAAGATCTGCATGTGGGCCCATCTGGATCTCAGTCCAGCTTTGTTACCTTCTGGTTGGGTGACCTCGGACAAGTCACTTCACTCCTGGGAGCCCCATTTTCCTCATTCATAATAATGGGGGTGACAGTAATAACAGCACCTACTTTGTGTAGAATTAGTACGGGAAGTCATGAGACACCCCACATAGAGTGCTTAGCCCAGAGCCTGTTAACTGTCCAATGAACAGAGTGACAGTCCCTGTGCTCAATTAGATTACAATCCAGAGAAGCGTAATATAAATACGAAAACGACAGTGCTCATGTGTTCTAGAGTATCTACCATGTGCTTGAAGTATGGGTTCCTGACATAATGCAGTACCTTTGATCTTCAGAGCAAATTTCACTATCTCCTTTTATTTTTTAATATTTTTATTGGTTTCAGAGAGGAAGGGAGAGGGAGAGAGAGAGATAGAAACATCAATGATGAGAATCATTGATCAGCTGCCTCCTGCACGCCCCCTACTGGGGATCGAGCCCCAACCTGGTCATGTGCCCTTGACCAGAATCGAACCCAGGACCCTTCAGTCCGGAGGCTGACACTCTATCCACTGAGCCAAACCGGCCAGGGCTGTCTCCATCTTTTGCAGGAAGAAACAGAGACTTGAAGAGACCAGGTGACTTGTCAAGGCCATACACTGCCTGGGGAGGCAGACCCTCGTGGCCACAGAAAGGCGGATCGCGTCCCCTGGGGCCCTGGCGCATGTCCGGCCACGGCTCCTCGCTCACCCCACACCCGACATGCCACGTGAGTGGACGGGAAAAAGTAGAGATGGAATGGGGGAGGAGGAAAAAGGGGGCCAGGCGGGGGGCGGGGCACAAGGTTCCTATAGCCATCCCCTCCAGCTCCTAAAGTGAAAAACCCTTTGTCACCCTCCCCAAAGCCTCCTTTACTCTCCTTCGGGTGACGCTGAGTAAAACGCTCACTCCCTACTGGCTCCCCGAAGAGGCTGTTCAGTCAGCTTTATCCAGCACACACATGGTTTAAGGATGAAGGTGATGGTGACAGTTTGGCTTCCTTGACCCCCTTTGGTCCTCAGGGTTGTGTCTGGTCATCCCCCGGAAACCCCAGGTTCCAGAGAGACCCCCGGAAGTCCCCTCCTCCACCGTGCTGGGGCATGTGTTTGGGGACCAGACAAATCGGGCTCCCTCCTGGCTCATCACCAGCTGTGTGGCCTCGGGCACGTCACTGCAGTTCTCTGAGCCCCATTGGCTTCCCCATTCGTTTGGAGCAGCGGTCGCCAACCTTTTGGACCTCATGGAGGATGCATATTTAGCAATGTCTGCCCTGTGCCGGCTCTGGCATAGCTCCTGGCGCTATTGCAGTGGAGGCGAGACAAACCTCTGCCTTCGTGGGCTTTCATTCTGGAGGAGGGAGAGGAGAGGCACACGAGGCAAGCAAATCATTCAGAAGTGGAATGTTCACGAAGAAGATGAAGCAAGGGGAGTGATCGTCACTAGGGAGGGGCGGGATGGGGTGAGTTCTCTTTTAGAAACAGTGGTGGGGAGAAGGGGGCGTTGACTCTGAGACGTGAATGATAAGCCTGCATATAGGCCTTGAGGAGAGAATGAGTTAGCTGGTGTGGCTCCGTGGATAGAGCATTGGCCTGGGGACCGAACAGTCTGGAGTTCGATTCCTATCAAGGGCATGTACCTCGGTTGCAGGCTCCTCCCCGGCCAGGGCCCTGGTCAGGGTGCATGCAGGAGGCAACCAATGGATGTGTTTCTCTCACATCAATGTTTCTCTCTGTCTTTCCTTCTCTCTTCTACTTTCCCTAAAAATCAATAGGAAAATATCCTTGGGTGAGGATTTAAAGAGAGAGAGAGAGAATGAGTTTGGAGTAGAGTTGGCCTGGAGGGAATGGAGCGAGCGGAGGGAGGGAAGGAGGAGATGAGGTCAGAGGGTAGGCAGGGGCTGGACCACAGAGCACCCAATGCCTGGAATCCCAACCTCATTTGCTGTGGGCATTTGGTGAAATGAGGCATAAATCTAGCACAGGGCCTGGCAGACAGAAAGTGCTCCAGACTCAGAGACTGTAGGATGCTCATGAGCCCTCCTGTCCTCCTCTCCCAGGGACCCCCATGCCCTGCCCTGCCTCTTGGCCCCGCTCTGCCCACCGTCTCTCTCTGGTCCCAGGAAAAAGACAAGGACGCCCGCAAGCTTCACAGCAGGCCGGAGGAGGCCTCCCTCTCTCCCCCCTTCCTCCTCCGTACCCTCCCACCTCAGCCCGAGATTTCCCTGCCTTTAACAAGGCGATTTTATTAAACATCTCGAAAAAATATTCTCACTCCCTCTCTCTTTATTTATAAAAATCAACTTAACACCCTGCTCCTTTGTTCTATTTGGAAACTGGAACAGCCTGGTTTATATTTAGCCGAAACCCTGCTCCTTTCCCTCGGATCCCAGCACAGCCCAAGGCGCGGAGGGCCGAGGAAGGAAGGGGCGAGGGGCTGGAGGAGGGAAGGGTGTTCGGCAGGTGCCATCCGGAGGCCCCGGTCTCAGCTAGGCTGGAAGGACCCGGAAGGGTGAGAGCTGAAGAGCCCTTCTCAGCACTTGGTGTGACCCGAGCCAAGGCTTTGCCCGTCGTTCTGTCACCCTCTAGTCCTGGTCAGATGTTCCCAGAAGAAGAAAGACAGGGAGGACAGAATGTGGAGAAGCAAGAGCCACGGGAACTAGACTTGGGAAGACAGTGGGCGGCCATCGCTAACGGTGTGGGTCTGCATTCAAATCCAAACGCCCCCCCACCCCCCACCTCTCACTAGCTGGCTGCCCTGGGGAACAGCGTGCTCACTACAGTGTGTGGCACGTAGTAGGTGCTGCACGGCTGTTGCTATTAACCACTGTGGGCTGAAGGAAACCATGCAACTTCTCAAATGCCAAGTCTCCACTCCAAAGCTGCTTCCGCTAGGAAGACTTCCCAGGTTAAAGCTCATCTGGTCAGCTAAGAGCACTGAGCGAGGCACTGGCGCGAGGGAGACAAATTCGCAGGAAGGCCCAGGGCCCTGGGGCCACAATGGGACACACACCATTGCCACCGAAGCGCCTGCGTTCAGAGGAGCCTTAGGCTCCACTTGGGCCAGGGCACCTCTCCCTTGTTCCCTGCGGTACCTGTAGAGCCGAAGACAGCACCCAGCACGTGGGGAGAGGGCACAGAATGGTGGTTAGGAAGGTATCTGCTTAAAAACGCGCTATGTCCACGCAATGGAATGTTATACAGCCATTAAAAGGACTGAAGTATTGGCACAGGCTACAGTGTGGATCAACCTCAAAAATGTGATGCTAAGTGAAAGAAGCCAGCTATGAAAGGTCACATATCGTATGATTCTATTCCTATGAAGTGTGCAGCATAGGCAAATCCATAGAAACAACACAGAGTGAGGGTGGCCAGGGACTATGAAGAGGGGGCATGGAAGTAACTGTTTTATGGATGCAGAGTTTCCTGTTGAGGGTGATACAGATGCTCTGGAACAGGACAGAGGTGAGAGTGTGCAATACCGCTGAATTGTCCACTTTAAAATGAGTTAATTGTATGTTATGTGAGTCTCACCTCACTTTTTTTAAAATTCATAGTCATGTCATGTCAACTGATGTGGAAAAACATTTAATAAAATTAACACCTATTTATGATTTTTTAAAAAGAATCTTTGTTGTTACCTAGTCATGGTTTTAAAAGAAAAACTAACGAGCAGTGTGAGAACAGAAGGGAACGTCCTCAACATAAAATGTCACCCCCCCCTCCCCATGGTGAATCTATAGATAGATTCAACACTATCCTGATGAAAATTCCAGGTTTTTATTTTCTTTTGTAGAAATGATCAATTAGATTCTAAAACGTATATGGCAATAAAATAAAAACAACAACAACTAGAACAGCAAAAGCAATTTTGAAAAATAGCGGAGTTACAGCACTAAATCCTATTTGATTTCAAGAATTACTATAAATCTGCAGGAACCAAACAGTGTGGTATTAGCATCAGGATAGACACATAGATCAATGAAACAGAATCAAGTCCAAAAATAGATCACAGACATACAATCAATCGATTGATTCTTGGCAAGGTGCCAATATGCTTCAATGAGGAAAGGGAGCTGGCACTGGGACATATCTATCTGACCCCTACCTCACTCTATACACAAAAACTAACTCTAAAACTTCTAGAAAACAAGAGAATATCTTTGTGGCTTAGGCATAGGCAAAGATTTCTTAGGATACAAAAAAAAAAAAAAGCATAATCAAAACAATTTACATATACAACTTCATCAAAAGTTTAAACTTCTGTTCTTCAAAAGACACTTAAAAAATGAAACTGCAAGCCACAGACTGAGAGAAAACATTCATTTTATGGGTGTATATATGACAAAGGCCTTGTATTCAGAATATGTAAAGAACTCTTACAAGTTCATGGGAAGATAATAAAAAAATATTTTTAAAAAATAGACAAAAGAATTGAACAGCCCGGCCAGCGTGGCTCAATGGTTGAGTGTCAACCTATGAACCTGGAAGACACGGGTTCGATTCCTGGTCAGGGCACATGCCCGGGTTTCAGGCTCGATCCCCAGTGTGGGGTGTGCAGGAGGCAGCCGATCAATGATTCTCTCTCATCATTGATGTTTCTATCCCTCTCTCCCTCTCCCTTCCTCTCTGAAATAAATAAACTCAATAAAAATATTAAAAGAAAAAGAATTGAACAAATACTTCCCAAAAGAAGACAGGTAAATGTTCAATATGCATACGAAAAGACTCTCAATATTTTTAGTTGACAGGGAAGTACAAATTGAAACCACCATGAGATACCCCCGCACACAGATTAGAATGGCTAAAATCACAAAATGTTAGTGAGGATGTGGAGCAAGTGGAACTCACATACACTCCTCATGGGACAGTAAAATGATACAGTGACATTGAAAAAGTTTGGCAGTGTCTTATTAAGTTAAATATGCACTTACTGTATAATTTAGAAATTCCACTCCTAGCTATTTACCTGAAGTAAATGAAAACATATAACCAGACACAGACTTTTACATGAGGTTCATAGCAGCTTTACTCATAATAGTCCCACACTGGAAACAACCAAAGTGTCACTCAACGGGAGAATTACATCAAGGAATTGTGCTGTATCTACGCAGTAGAATACTACTAAGCAATGAAAATGAAAGAATTGCCAATACATTTAACAATGTAGATGAACCTTACAAACATTTTTGTTCAACAAAAGCAGCCAGTCACAAAATAGAACATTCTGTATGGTGTCATTTCTATGAAGTTCTAGAACAGACAAAACAATAGTGACAGGAAGCAGCTCAGTAATTGCCCGGAGCAGGACTGATGGCAGAGAGGCATGAGGGGAAATGGGGAGGGATAAATATGTCCTATATCTCCACCGGAGTGGGTTTTTTAAATCTTTATTGTTGAAAGTATTACATATGTCCCCCTCTTTCCCCCACTAACCTCTTCTAGCTCGCCTCCACCCCTGCCCCAGGCTTTCACCATGGAGCAGGTTTTTTTTTTTTTTATTGTATGTACCAGGTGTACCATTAATAATGCGGATTTTGTAATAAAAAAATGATAATTTTAAGAGAAACATCTAAAGTGCTTTAGTCAAAGTAATGTCCATCGCTAGCTACACATTTCCCCCATCTTTCAGGTAATTTGTGGATACCATCCCAATAGAACTTTTCTTGTTTTGAGCAAACCATTCAGAGACCCAATTTTCCACTTCTTCGTACGTTTTGAAGTGCTGCTCAGAAAGTGCGTGTGCCATCGATCGAGACAAGTGTTCATCTGAAGGAGCAAGGTCTGATGAATACAGCGGGTGGGTTAATACTTCCCAGGCAAGATCTTTTAACGTGTCTTTAACTGGTTTTGAAGTGTGTGATGGTGTGTCATCATGAAGCAAAATTACTTTGCCGTGTCTTCTGGCACATTCTGGTCGTTTTACTATCAAAGCGTGGTTCAAATTGATTATTTGTTGTCGGTAGCAATCAGTATTAATGGTTTCACCCGGTTTTAGAAGCTCATAATACACCACACCTTCCTGATCCCACCAAACACAGAGCATTGTCTTCTTTCTGAAGCGATTTGGCCTTGCAGTCGATGTTGATGGTTGACCTGGATCAACCCATGATTTTGTGCGTTTGGAATTCTCAAAATAAATCCACTTTTCATCGCCAGTCACAATTTGATGCAAAAAAGACTTTCTTTCGTGCGTTGAAGCAACATTTTACTGATGACTTTTCGGTTTTCCATTTGTCTTTCGTTCAGTTGATGTGACACCCATTTTCCTTCCTTTAAAATCTTTCCCATTCCTTGTAAATGATTGGAAATTGTTTGCTGAGCAACGTTTAATCTTTCTGCAAGTTGTTTTTGAGTTTGACAGGAATCTTCATCCAATAATGCTTGTAATTGTTGGTCTTCAAACATTTTCAGTTGATCTGGACGTTCTTTGTCTTTCACATCGAAATCATCACTTTTAAAGCATTTAAACCAGCATTCACACGTATCTTGAGATGGAGCATGTTCACCATAAGCTTCCCGAAGTATTCAGCAGCACTTTTCTCCAAAATAAAGTAATGAATTATAACTTCCTGCAAATGCTCTTTTTTTTTGGCACAAAATTTGACATTTTAAAGTGTAAAAATATCTATGATGTTAACACCTTCAGCAAATTTGATATATGAAGTTTTGAAGCTTGTTGTCAATACAACAAAATAGCATACATATCAAATTGCATATATATCAACATATGTGTAACTCCATCTACTGAAAAAAATCTGCATTATTAGCCGGTACACCTAGTATAACCCAATAAAATTGATTTTTTTTTAAAAAAAAAAGACCTCCTAGGTTCAATTTCTGGCTTTGCCCCTTACTAACTGTAATATTGGGTAAGTTATTTCACTTTTCTGCACCCATATTTCCTCACAGAAAAGTGAGAAGAAGAATACTTCCTTTAAACATTTTAAAATAAATAAATACACAACCGTGGGGAAAATAATAATAATAATGCTTGCCTCGTTGCTTTGGTACTTTTGTTGGTTGCTGTTTTTAGATAACCTCACAGGACTTTTGAAAGGATCAAGCGAGCACATGTATTATCACAAACCGCAGTAGCCAGCCTCCAAGGACTCCTGCCTCGGGGTGTCCTGCCCGTGTGGCCCCGCCACGTGGACTAGGCGCTCCGGGTGCCTCTAGCCTCTTGTCGACAGGAGGGTCTGTGGGTTTGAGACTAGCCAGGAAACACACTGAGCCTCTCCTCTTAAAGCTCTTTCTCGGGGAGCCAGCCCGCACAGCACCGGACTCCCAGCGGCTGTAGGGACAGGTCTGGATGGCAAGGCCCCGAGGCCTCCTGCCCGCAGCCAGCGCCCGCAGCCAGCCCTGGGGTGAGCCCGGTGGGGCCTTCGTTCCGGTCAAACCTTTAGAGGACGGATGGACAGCCTGACTGTACCCGCAGGAGGCACCGAGCCAGAACCACCCTGCTCAGCTGTTCCCAATTCTTGACCCACAGAGACGGGGTGAGGGGATAAACGTGTATCGTTTCCAGCCACTAGGTCGCGGGGGTAACTTGTTACTCAGCAGCGAGTGACGAGTACGAGCCCTGGCGATTGCAGCTAGCACGCAGAGCTTTCATCCGTGACCTGGCAGGACGGCGGCAGGTGAAAAGTCGACTATGTAAACCACTGCCTCCCTTTCTAACCTGCTCCTTGCTGTGGAGACGGACCTGTCAGACTCACAGTCTTCCATATTTTCTGGCCCCCGGCAGGGGATGGAGGGACAGGAAGAGGGAGGTCAGGATACTCACTCCTCTGCTCCCTCCACAGGGCACAGCTGCTGATGCTGCGCTGGGCACAACTCCTCCCGGCTGTGAAACTGCTCCCTCAGCACACACACACACACACACACACACACACACACACACACACACACACGGGTGATAGCCCGGCTGCACCCTGCGACTCCCCCGCCCTGCCCACACCTCAGCAAGCCCCTTTATTGGCCTTTCACAAGTTACCCAATCCGAGCACGCCATCTGCCTCCTTCTGGGACTGACTGGCCACCCTAATTAAGAGCCTCTGCTTTCCAGAAGGACGAAGAAATTCAAAGAGAAGCAGAGAGACGACTCAGGAACCAATGGGAAAGCCGCAGAGGCCACGGGAGGTGTGGGCCGCAGGCAAAGGGCACTCATAGCTGCTTGTTGAGTGAATCGACGAATGAATGAATAATGAACAAGCAAATGAATGGCTCTGCGGCCGAGGAGCCAGGGCCCTGCTCCCTTGAAGGTGGTGGTGCAGGAGGAGGAGGTGGGCATCTGAGCTGCGCAGCCAGGCCCGGGAGGACCAGCGCCCGGGCTTCCGGGAGTCCCGCCTCGGGAGGGTTAGCACTCCGGCCGGACACCACGGAAGCAGCCCCACCTCCGGGAGAGATTCAAGTTATTTTTGAAAAGCAAGCAAGGCCCGCGGGCGGCCCTGGCAGAGAGCGCGGAGCTGGGGGGAGAGCCAGGAGCAGGGGAACAGACAGCTACCGCAGAGCCCACGCCCCGTCCCCGGGACGGCGCCCCACACCCTGTGACATACCGGGCGGCAGAGGGGGAGGCAGCCTGCGGCCCCTCAAGAACTTTCATTGGGGCAAAACATATGCACCAGGAAAGCACCCTCGGGAATTCTGAGCCGCTCCCACCCCAGGCCGGACGACACAGGGGCTGGGAACACCGGCCAAAAGTGTTTGTGTCTAAATGGTGTGTGAGATGTTGCTCCAGTCAGGAAAAATCCTGAGATTGGAGGGAGGGTCACTGCTCTGAGGCAAAGCTGGGGGTCCAGGGTCAGGAAGCAGTTGACATCCCCCACTCCTGCAAAATAAGGGGAAGGCCGAAGTGGCCGTGGGGCTGGGAGGAGGGGAGCAAAAGCGGGGGTCAGGCTGGGTCTGAGCTGAGGGCTGCAGGCGCAGAAGTGAGCAGTGGGGCCGGCTGGTGTGGCTCAGTGTTGAGCATCAACCTCTGAACCAGGAGGTCACGGTTCAATTTCAGGTCAGTCAGGGCACATGCCCGGGATGCAGGCTCGATCCCCAGTGTGGGGTGTGCAGGAGGCAGCCGATCCATGATTCTCTCTCATTTTTGACGTTTCTATTTCTCTCTCCCTCTCTCTTCCTCTCTGAAATCAACAAAATATATATATTTTTTAAAAGAGCCGTCGGGAGGCACCTGATGAACCGTGCAGTTGACTAGACAGATACTTGCACCTGGGTGGGAGGGTCAGAGGCAGCCAGGGGGAGCCATCAAATCCCCAAAATAACTCCTGCTTCTGCCGAAGACGCTGGAGCCAGTCAAGGTGGGGATCATCTGAAAATCCATCAGAGAGGATGCCGAGAGCCTGGAGTCTCCAAGCCGGGGTCGGAGGGAAGGGAAATGAACCAAAGATGCGGTTTGCGGTGAGGGGCTGCTGTCCTAGGCGCCGGTGCCGTCATGAATGTGAAGTCTGCCTTGGGCTTCTGTCGGAGGGGCACCAGGTGCCACCATCTGTTGAAGGCCCACTGTGTGCCCAGCCCTGGAGCATAACATGGCTAAGAATGTGAGCTCTGAAGTCAGCCTGCCTGGATTTAAATCTCTGCTCTAGTCCTTGCTGGCTGTGTGATCTTGGACAAGTCACCTTTCTCCCACTGTGAGCCTCAGTTTCCTTATCTGGAAAATGGGGATGAAATGCCTATCTGCCCCATAGGGTAGTTGAAAATAAGTGGTCAGTGCATGAGAACTTTTCATAGGAATGTTCTCAGCAGCCCTGGGTGAAGGAAACATGGGTAGGTTCCATCTCCCCATCTTCCAGGGGAGTAAACTGAGGCTCAGAAAGTCCAAGGCCGCATGGTTAATGTGTGGAAGTGTCAGGAGCCCGACTCAAGTCAGTCTGTGTCAGAACCATGCCCACTCACTAGGTCTGGTGCCCCGGCTCCTGCTCAGTTGAGCAGAATGAAGGGCAGGAGCCCACAGGCAGGGCCCTGCCCTCACCCACTCCCTCCCTCCAGGCCCCAAGTAGGGAGGCAGACCAGTGTGGACACTGGAAACAGCCTCCAGGTGAGACGTGGGGTCCAGGGGAGAGAACGTTGTCGGTGACTCACTGTGTGACCCTGGCCGAGTCCTTTCCCTCCTCTGGGCCTCGGTTTCCCCGTTCAGAACAGCAGGGTGGGCACAGTTGGCAGCCGTCCTGGAAAGTCTAAATTCTCGCTCACGTTCCCTTGTGGGCGCCGGGGCAGGGGGCGTGAGGACTGGCAGCTGCCAGGCAATCTTTCCTTCATTATTCTCCCCGCCCCCCCGCCCCGTTCTCCAGGGATCGGGTCTAGGCACACACAACGGTCAGAAGTGAGAGCAAGCACGGCACGTTTGGGAGCTGAACACAGAATAACCTAATAGCCTGGTTTAGTCATCCATTTGATCCGTTTTGTGTGTGTGTGTGTGTGTGTGTGTGTGTGTGTGTGTGTGTGTGTGTTTTCATGTATTTCTATTGATTTCAGAGAGGAAGGGAGAGGGAGAGAGAGATGAAACATCAATGATGAGAGAGAATCATGGACGGCTGCCTCCTGCACACCGCCTACTGGGGATCAAGCCCACAATCCAGGAATCAAGCCGTCAACCTGGTTCGTAGATCGACACTCAACCACCAAGCCACCCCAGCTGGGCCATCTGGTTATTTAACCGATGTCTTACACTGTGGGCCAGGCACTGTGCTGGGTGCAGCGGGCACAGCAGTGAACAACAGAGGCAAAACCACCATCTTCGGGGGCTCACATGCTAACTGGGGAGATGGAAAAAGCAAGAAAACAAACCAACCACCTGGGTAATTTCAGAATGGGAGGAGTGCTATGTGGATAACAGCAAATATTGACAAAGCATCTACTCTGGGCCAAGCATTGTCCACAGATGTTCAGTCATTCCATCCTTACTACAACCCTGTGGCTGGGTGATTAGCATCACCCCCACTTTACAGCCGAGGAACCTGGCGCGGAGGTTAAATAACGTGCCCAGTGCTACCCAGGTAGGAAGCAGCAGAACCGAGAGCCAGGCCAGGCATCTGGCTCACTGAGCTGCTGTGGGAAGAGCACTCCACGGAGGTGACATTGGAACTGGGACACGTAAGATGTCAGCCCGCCATGGGAGCTCAGGAGGCAAAGGTTCCAGGCGGAGGGAGCACGGCGTGCAGAGGTCCTGAGGCGGGGGAGCTGGAGCTGCTGGGAGAGGAACAAGGAGGCAGCTTGGACCAGAGCAGTGACAGAGAGGTCCGATGTTGGAGAGCAGACGCGGAGGCAGAGAGGAGGCTCAGGAAGTGCTTCCAGGATCCTCCCCGGGACCCCCCAGGAGTCCAGTCCTAGCCCAGTGAGGAGTTGGGGTGTTCTTCAACCTGATCTAATCCTATAAGCCTGAGTTAGAATCCAGATTCCTGCCCTAGCCGGTTTGGCTCAGTGGAGAGAGCGCTAGCCTGCAGACTGAAGGGCCCCGGGTTTGATTCTGGTCAAGGGCACATGCCTCGGTTCAATCCCGGCCCTGGTCGGGCATGTGCGGGAGGCAACCAATCGATGTGACACATCGATGTTTCTCTCTCTCTGTTTCTCCCCTCCCTTCCATTCTCTCTAAAACATCAATGGAAAAATATTCTCAGGTGAGGATTAACAAAAACAAAAAACAACGTTGTGTTAGCCACAAAGTTTGGAGTGATTTATTATGCAACAATACATAACCGATTCTACCTCTACACAGCTGCCATTTCTCTCCAGCACTCTCAGCCGTCTTCCTTCTCCTTCCAGGCAACAGTTACTCACTTCAGTCTAACCTCCTGAGGTTTATACCCCTGAACCTTCTAGCCCTCGCTCTCATTCTCTCAGCCTTCCAGATAGACCCAAACCCTCAGTATGGCCATCAAGACCCTGAATGGCCCAGCAGGTGTGGTTCAGTGGTTAAGCATTGACCTATGAACCAGGTCAGGACACATGCCAGGATTGTGGGCTCAATCCCCACTAGGGGGCGTGCAGAGGCAGCTGATCAATGATTCTCATCATTGATGTTTCTCTCTCTCTCCTTCCCTCTTCCTCTCTGAAATCAATAAAAAAATATATTTTAAAAAAGGCCCTGAGTGGCCTGTCCCTTTCTATCTCTGCAGCCCCAGCACCCCTCACCCACACCTCTAGCCCCAACTACTCACGGCTCCTGGAACTCAGCACTTCCTCTTAGCACGAGCTATCCACCCATCTGGAACGCGCTTTCCTGCCACTTCTCTCTCCTGGCTAACTCTCCTGTGAGCCTCACAGCCATCACCACCTCCAGGAAGCCTGCCCTGGCCTTCCAAGCTGAGTTAGATCCTTCCTCTGGGGACCCTCTTGCCCCCATTCTTCCCCTCATCACAGCAGCTGCCCCTAAGTTGCTCTGACCACTTTAGAAATCTGTCTCTCTCAACACATTGTGAGCAATTTCAGGGCGGGGATGAAGTCTTCTCTGTGTTCTCAGAGCTTAGCACAAGCCTGGCACATAGTAGGTACTCAAGGAAACCCAGAGGAAGGGAGGTGGGAATTGAGTAGAAGGGCTAGGGACCACCTCACATGGGACTGGGTACTGGGGCGATAAATGTCAAGGCTGGGAATATGGAGCCCTCCTCCCTGTGCCCAACACTCCCTACCAACCCCTAGACTGCAGCACGTGAATGACTTGTACTTCTCCCCAGAAAAATGAGTGTCGTGCGTTGGTTACCTGCGTGAGCTGTGCAGGCAGGCAGCCAGGGTTTCAAATCCTGGCTCGGCTCCCTCCTGGCTGTGTGGCCCTCTGAGCCTCACTCCCCTCACCTGTAAACTAGGGCATGATAAGGGCTCCTCACAGGCGTCATAAGGAATAAGTGAGATTGCAGGCCCAGCTCCATGCCTGGCACATGGCAGGTGTTCAGCCAACACCTGAGGAATGAATGGGTGAGGAGTCTGGTCAGAAAATAACAATAATCATAACAGCACTCAAGTATTAGCTCATTCACTCTTCTTGACTAACTAAAGGAGGTGGGTCCTGTTATTGTGCCCATTTTACAGGAATGAAATTGAGGCCTGGGAGCAGGCAGATCATAAGTAGTGGAGCCTGGATTCGAGCCCAGACAGTCTGAGTCCTTTAACCCGTTTCCCACCACCCGATCCAGCCTCCCAGAGCCCGAGACCCGTCCTTCCTGGAAGCGTGGCTTCTAGCCAGTTTTGTGACCTCAAGCACGTGAACCTCTCTCTGGGCCTCAGTTTCCTCACCTCCAAGAGAGGATCGTAGGAGCCAGTGTTGGGAGGCACTTCCAGGTGATCTAAGAGTCCAGGCCCTGGCTGGTATCTGGCCAGGGACCTGCTGGCCAGCTGGCGCCAGGTGGGCCAACACTTTCCAGGGGCTGGACCGTCAAGGCTAAGTCCCTATATATTGACAGCTGCACTATCCCCCCCGCCGCTGGGGGGAGTCTGGCCTCTAGCTATTCCCAGCGGCCCCCCCCCCCCAGAGCCCCTGAAGGAAGCTGAGGCGGCCACCCCCAGATGTCTATTCCTGTCCTTGGCCTCGTGCCGTGCTGGGGAAGCAACAGCTATTTTGGGCCCCTTTTCCCTCCTAGCATGAGCGGTGGGAAGGCGCTGGGAACATCCCAAACTGGAGGCCGCCCATCGCAGCCTCCCTCTGGATCTGGGCCACACCAGCCCTGCGGCTCTGCCGTGTTTCCAGCTCTGGTGATGTGATCGGTTCTGATCACAACCAGCACCCAGCGATAACCCAGGAGCACCGACCCGGAAGGGCTTCTGCTGGGGGCTGGCCCCGAGGGGAGCTGGGCGTTGCCCTTCGGGGAGGAACCGAGCAGCCACAGCTGGACCCCCTGCTGGGAGAAGGACACTCGGAGCTGGAAATGGGAGGAGATCACGTTAGGGCGATGCTATAACAATACCTACCACTTAGCCCTGGCCAGTGTGGGTCGGTTACTTGGGTATTGGCTGCCGATTCAATTCTGGGTCAGGCCACACTCCTGGGTGCGTGCAGGAGGCAGTTGGTCAATGTTTTCCTCTCACATCCATGTTTCTCTCTCCCTCTCCCTTCTTCTCTCTCAAAATCAATAAAAATGTATATTTTAAAAATACCTAACATTTATTGAGCACTCAGGATGAGACAGGCCCTGTTCTAAGCACTTGACACGGAGATTAGTCATTTGGGCCTCAGAGAGAGGAGACTGAGGCTCAGAGAGGGGAAGTGACTTACCCCAGGTCACACAGCTGGTGAGTGGCTGAATCAAAACTTGATCCCAGGCCGAAACCGGTTTGGCAGACTCAAGGGTCCCAGGTTCGATTCCGGTCAAGGGCATGTATGTACCTTGGTTGCGGGCACATCCCCAGTAGGGGGTGTGCAAGAGGCAGCTGATCGATGTTTCTCTCTCATCGATGTTTCTAACTCTCTATCCCTCTCTCTTCCTCTCTGTAAAAAAAAATATATTTTTTTAAAAACTTGACCCCAGGCAAGCTGGCTCCAGAGCCCATGCTTTAACCACTTTTCTCCCTCCTGACTCTCCCAGCCCAGGAGGCTAATATAAATTAGGGGCACGAACACGGGCTTGAGAGTCAGTTCCCCTTTGCCAGTCCTAGTCCTGTGGCCTGGCCGCACCACCTGGGTGAGCTCAGCTCCCTCCCCTGTAAAATGGAGATAGCAACAGTGCCCACTTCCAGGATAAAGGCAAGGATCACTAATGACATCCGTGGGGTCCGGGGCTCATAGAAAATTAACATATGCACATGGTACAATAAAACAACCCAAAGCGGGCACAGTAAGAAGAGAGTCCCGCTCCTATTTCACACCTTTAGGTCGGCTCACCCGAGGTAACCATCACCAGCACGCTTGGTATCACCTTGTGGGGGTTCCACACCCATGAAGACAGAGACGCTGCTGGACAAGGACATGGGCTGCCTGGTCCAAACCCTGGCTCTGCAGCTTCCTAGCTTGTGAAGCTGCCTTTGCTCACAAACAAATGCTGCGAGACACCCCGTTCACCTGTCATTTGGCACAAGTGCCAGAATCTCTGTGGGAGGTTCCTGGCGGAGGAATCGCTGGGTCAGACAGTAGTGCCCTTGTAATTTCAATTAATTTTTGGATGAGCACACCCTCGCGGCAGGTGAGGGGAGGGAAAAGAGGTCCCCAGAACAGTGAGGACGAGGGCGAGCTGAGATGCGATGCTCTGACTCTGAGGTCCAAGGAGGGCCATGTCTGCCCCAGCAGCTTGGAGGAGGTGGCCGCTCCCCAGGCCCGTGGCCAGGCAGACGGAGGGTTTAATTTTATCCAGATTGTCCCCATAAAGGCTTTACAGGGAATTGGTTGATGGGATTAGAGGAGCAGGAGCCCCTAATGAGCAGCGGCTGCTTAACCACATGCTGAAGCAGACACAACTTTCCTTCGCCACCACCCGCCTGGCAGCACTGCCCGGTCTGACAGGGAACCCCTGGGTGCCAAAGGCATCTCTG
The DNA here is from genome assembly GCF_951640355.1 of Cnephaeus nilssonii. Taxonomy (NCBI): domain Eukaryota; kingdom Metazoa; phylum Chordata; class Mammalia; order Chiroptera; family Vespertilionidae; genus Cnephaeus; species Cnephaeus nilssonii. The sequence continues at coordinate 4,561,594 of NC_137093.1, forward strand.
AATCGCACCCCAACTGGATTTGCCTTCTTTGCATATCCTTCTAGGTCCCAGACATCCCAGAGGGGTAGAGAGCAAGGGGTGAAGAGCCGGGTTTGGCGGTGAGACCAAGGTCTCTCGCAGACTGGAATTACTGTGTGACTCTGGGCACCTCATTTCCCTCTCTGAGCCTCAGAGAAGCCTGGGGCCTGCCCGCACGGAGGTGCCGTGAGGATTACATGAAGTCCAACACAGAAAGGGCTTGGTTCGGTGCCTGGCCCAGAGTCAGAGCCTAACCAACGGCAGCCCGTGGGCTGAAGGTGAAGATCAGAGGCGGCCGGTCCCGGTCCGCCCAGAAGGCTCCCCAGGCCCACCTTACGGAGCCTTTCAGCGCTGGCCCCGACCCCCTCGTAGGGTGGCTCCGGATTTCCCGTCTGAGAGGCGGCTGTGTGACTTGTGTGTCCAAGTAAGCTCTAAAGGCTTTGCCAGGACTCCTGTTCGGTTCTGTGTCCGATCCAAAAGCACACATGGAGCGTGGGAACCTCGGATGGGAAGGAGGGGAAGCGCTCAGAGGAAGCTTCCTGAGCCGCCGCCTCCCCCACTGTCCGATCTGCGCCTCCCCCCGAGAGCCCCGATGGCCGGGCTCGGGGTCACTGCGGCCTCTTCCCGCCGAGTTTTGCGCCCGCGGAGCCTCGTCCCTCCCGCACCGGTGAGATGGGGGAATGGTGGCTCGCGGCCCGGCTGGGAGAGAAGGGGGGACGGCGCACCCGCCCCGCCCGCCCCGCGTCCCGGGACCCGCCCGGACACACCCCGGTCCCCGCCCCGCGAACCTCGCCGCCGCCCTCCGGCCTCCGCGGGCGGGTCCGCGCGCCGGGCCGGTCAGTGCGCACAGCCGCGGCCTCGTCAGCAGGCGCGTGGTCGGCCCGGCCCGGTCCGAGGCGCGGGGTCCGGGACCGGAGAGCCCGCCTGCGGGGAGGAGGGACCTTCACTCCCAACAGCCTCTCCGCGCCCTCCCCGCAGGGGGCGCTTCACCCGCGATGACGCCTGAAATCTGACGTCCAGCCCCGAGGGCGGAGCATTGCTCACCGCACGGTGAGGACCCGGAGATCCACGGGCAGGAACTGACTCCCCGACCGGACGGGGCCGGGAAAGGACGGAGAGGCTTCGGACCTGCGTGGTCTCCATTGTCCGCAAAGTGGACGAGCGAACCCACGCCCAGGACCGCAGCCTGCAGATGGGAGCGAGGACCCAGGAGTCGAATTCTAACCCTGCTGCTTCCTGTGCGCGTCTGACTGAGCCCCACGTGCATCCCGTGAAGTGTGGGATTCGCTGAGTGAAGGCTGGAAGTGCCAGGGGAGCTGTCCCACCCGAGTCCGTCCTTCTCCGCGCACTGCGGGCCTCTGCCGCCCCCTGCTGGCGAGAGGCGCTTTAGCCGGTGAGGTTGTTCTTGGGCGAGGAGAGCGGAGACACCTCGGCAGGGCCACTGCTCTGCTGTCTTCTTTACTCCCCACCCCTTCCTCCCTCCGCATCCCTCCTTTAAGGTGGTGAAAAGTGAGAGATGGGGCAATGGAGGACTCATTCCACATCTTGCAAATAATCAGTTGTGAAACCTACCTCCCTTTATGGAGCTCACAGGGCCAGCCAAGTCCTGGACAGTTCTAATAGTCAGGAGTAGGGATAAAGAATAAAGACCTAACCACAAGGCTGTGCATCAAAGTGCTGGGTATAACAAGAATATCTAGAACTAATTTAAACATCCATCATGGGAATATTGACAAATTTAACAGGTACATGCAAAAAATACAATACTGTGTAGCTGAAAATATAATGTCGCCGAACATTTGACATGAAAATATAATCAAACAAGGAAAATGAGTCTTACAGGCATTATATTGAGTGAAAGGAGCCAGACACACACACACACAAACATGCTGTCAGGTATTTATCTGAAGTTCAAGAACAGGCAAAACTAAGCTATATATATAAAAGGCTAATATGGTAAGTGTCCCTCCAACCATCTGACCAGTTGCTATGATGCACACTTACCACCATGGGGCAGACACTCAACACAGGAGCTGTCGTGACCCACACTGGCCATTTACAGAGAAACGGCACCAAGGACCTGGCGCCCACAAAGCAACCCTCGGCTCCCCCCAAGTGGGACACAGGCCCTGCCGCCAGCCCAGAGCGACAGCCCACCAAATCTCAGTCAACACTGCCAAGACCCCATGGCGCAAATGCGGCCCACAGCCCAGCCCAGCCCGGAAACGGTCACTGTGGGCACTGGGTAATGATGTCACATAGCAACACCCGGCTTCCTCTCCCTAGCGACTAGCCTTCTTGGAATTTCTTCAGCCTAGGAACATGACTTTGCTTTATAGCCAGGGGCAAACATTTTACACTGTAACCTAATGTCTGTGAAGCATTTTCCCGTGCCTCATCTCATTTGATCCTCACAGAAGTCCTGGAGTAGGTAAATAGGAGACTTGGTAGAATTCTATTTTCTTTTCATTAGCCAGAAAACAGAGATTTAGGAAACTTAGAAACTTGACCCGATTGAAAAGAACTATGAAATTGTGGACCTTGAAAATGACTTCAGGTTTTCTCACTGCGCAGAATATAGTCAAACACTGCTGCAGTTAAATATTTTACCCTTTGTCCTCCCTGCATGATCTACAATAATAATCTGCTTCGTGTTGTGATTTACTGCTGTGTTGCTGACAATTACCTGAAAGAGAAGTTGGTGTGCTTCACTGGGCTGGAAAAAGTTTAGCTACATCAGAAAGCAGGTCTAATTAAGCAAGTTTATTCTATATCTATAAAAGGCTAAGCTGACTTGTGCATGCGACATACATATAAAGCTCTTGCTGGCGCCAGTCGCACGTGTGTGTTTTGATCTGTCATTGTCGATTGTGAATTTGGTTGACACTTCTATTATAGAAAAAGGGCAAATAGCGATATTAAAACATTTCTTCTAATTAATTTCCTTTCAATGTGCACAAATCCATGCACTGGGCCTCTAGTCTTTTATAATAGAAGTAAGAATAGAGGCTACTTCTGGGAAGGATTTTGACTGGGAAGGGGGCATGGGAACCTTCTTGGGCACTAGGAATGCTCCCTTAATCTGGGCGGTGGCTTCACAAGTCTACGCATGTGTAAAAATACATTGAGTTGTATATGCATTTTATGTATGTTATACCTCAATAAGACATTTTTGAGAAGATATTCAAGCAGGAAAAAAGAGTACTAAACAGTATGATCCTACTCTTAAAAAGAAAAGAAAAATGTAACAACATGGGCCAGCAGTTCTCATCTCAAACTTTTTTCATTGTCTCAGGACCCCTTTACACTCACATTATTTAGGATCCCAAAGAGCTTTTGTTTTTGTGGGCTATATCGATACTTATCATGGGTATTAAAATAGAAATATTTAACACTCAATTGCATTAGCCATCAGAGTGATAACGTCAGCATATGTCATGTAACCTCTGGAAAACTTTACTGTCCATTGTGAGAGTAAAAAAGGCAAATAACATCTTACTGTTATTATGAAAGTAATTTTGAGCTTTGAGTCTTGGAAAACCCAGGGGTCCCTAAATCTCACTTTAAGGACCGCTGGCGGGGCGGGGGGCCCGTGGGACGGGGGTGAGAGCGGGGGGGGGGGGGGGGGGAGGAGACACACCACATGATAAATTATTCTCTCTCTGTAATGGATTATAATTTATTTTTATTTGCTTCTTCGTGCTTTTCAATGGAAAATATGCCCTCAGTGGATAGAGCGTCAGCCTGGGGACTGAAGGGTCCTAAGTTTGATTCCAGTCGGGGCTGCAGGCTCAATCCTCAGTGTGGGGCGCGCAGGAGGCAACCAATCCACGATTCTCTCTCATCATTGATGTTTCTATATCTCTCTCCCTCTCCCTTCCTCTCTGAAGTCAATAAAAAAAAATTTTTAAGGAAAATATAACGACCACTGATTGGTTTTGCAAACAAAAAAACGAGACTCATTTCCGCAAGACTGTTGAAAAGCCCCAACAGTAATAACATTTGGCGGTGTGGAAAAAGCAAACCGAGCCCTAAGCTGAAAGTAAGGGTCCGATTTCCGGTGTCAGTCCCGGCCTGTACATTCAGAGCTCCACTGTCCAGCTTTGAAGAGGGAATGTGTCAGTGCACACACGACTGGGTGATAAAGGACCAGAAAGCAGACGTCCTGAGGGCCCACAGGCAGCAGCTGCATCCTGTGTGGCACTGCGCCCTGCGGCGTGGAACGTAAACACCCACCCCGGCCGCCAACCGCCCCAACGCTGCGCCCAGCACCCAGAACGTGTGAAACTCTCAGGAGTGCGCCGGCGCTCCGCAAACGCAGACGCAAACGCAGACGGAGGCGGGGCTTGAAGGAGACTGACACTGGGCTCGGCCTCTCAACATTATAGCCCCGCCTTTCTGTCCTACATCCCTCTCTGAGTGGTTGCAAGACTGCGGAGGTTAATTCCCATTGGCCAGCAACAGACACCAGCTTTGCGCGTCAGGCCGCCGGGAGCGGAAGTCGCCATGGTGCGGTTCAAACACAGGTGAGCAGCTCGGGGCTTGCCCCTCAAGGCTCTTTCCTGCCCGGTGCCCGCAGCCCTGGCCTCTGCTCACCTCCCTCTCGTCCGCCCCAGGTACCTGCTCTGCGAAGTGGTGTCCGACGACCCCCGCTGCCGCCTGAGTCTGGATGACCGAGTGCTGGGCGGCCTCGTGCGGGACACGATCGCCCGTCTGCACGGGACCTTCGGCGGGGCCGCCTGCTCCATCGGCTTCGCGGGTACGAAGGTGCTGGGGAACGGGCCGACGGCGGAACCTGGAGGGATTGGGGGCCGGAGGAGGGAGGAAGGGCACAGGCAGCCCACGGAGCTGCCAAGCCCGGTGCACCATCCACGAAGTGTTTGTTTGTTTGTAATATATTTGTTATTCATTCAGAGAGGGAGAGGGAGAAACATCCGTGTTGAGAACCGGCTGCCTGCGTCGTGCACGCCCCCTACTGGGGACTGACGTGACCTCCCGGTTCAGAGGAGGAGGCTCAACCAGGAGCCATGTGGCTGGGCCACGAAGTGGTCCTTTTTAGGCGTCTGGGACTCCCAGCTCCAGGTGTGCACAAGTCCAGAGTTAGGCGGAGAGCTAAGACAGAAGGCAGTGGAACTTTGGGCAAGAACCCCCTGTACCTGTTTACATACAGTAAATAGCGATTGCTACTGAATTTAACAGGATGACTAGAATTAAATGGAGATGTGTATAGTTCCTATTAAGTTAGGTGACTAGTTACATTAATATTACATGGGGAAAAGTCAGAATTAACCCTGCAAAGCCCTTAACAGGGCCTGTACAGAACACACAGTTGTGTGCATGTAAATGAGGAAGAAGAGGTGCCCTCCCAGCAGCCACACAAATCTAAATTCATTCCTTTACTATTTGCTCAAAATGGGATCCTGGGAAATTATATGCACACTAGGGCCCAGTGCATGAATTCATGCCCCTTGAAAGGAACTGTGGACTGTGAGGCTGCAGTGGGCACAGGGGCGGCCCTGGTTCCGTCTGCCAGCAGCTGCGCTCCCACTGCCGCCACCGCTCCCATGTGCTGACAGCGCCTGCCCCACTCACACCCACTGACAGCGTGGAGCAATTGGGGCCGCACCAGCAGCAGATGCAAGCAGGGCCAGCACCATCAGTGAGTGCCGGCGGCAGCTGCTGCCCCGATCTACCCTCAGGAGCAGGGGGAGGTGAAAAAGCCCTCAGGGGTGATCGTGTCTGGCAGCCACTGCTCGCACCTGCACCTGCTTGATGGCGCCGGCAGTTGGTGCGAGCGCTGGGCAGGACGATGGCATGCGGGAGCAAAGAATTTTCAGTAACCACCAGAGGCTCGCCCTGATGACAGCGACCAGCACCCCACCTTGGTCTGGCACCCCCGCTCACCTGCTCCACCAAACTGCCACAGACAGCACCCACCATGTTCCACATGCACCCCCTGGTGGTCAGCGCACATCAGAGGCCGGTTATTTGGTTGTTCTGTCGTTCAGTCTATATGCATATTAGGGTTTTATATATATAGATAGAAGATAGGCATAATGCTACATCAGGTGAGACTGAGCTGGCTAGAGTCTAGCCTCAGAGCCTTTCTTGAGCCAAGGGTTTGGATCTCCCACCCCCAACGTATTAACACATCAATGAATGAGAAGAACATATAAAATTCTAAATTCATCAGTTCTGAGTGGTGTACAAGGCACTGGCTATTGTCTAATCCCTCTCCCCCTTCCATAAATGACAATCTCTTTCCTTCAGGAATCGTTTTTACTCATTGATGTGTCACAAGTGCCACTGCCTTGAACAGTTGTTGGCACTTAGGAGGCTTAGTTACCCTAAGACCTTTGACCTGCTGCTGAGAATCGTTTCCCAAAATTTGTCTGCCTGCTGTAGTGCGATACCTCAATGCCTATACTGGAATAGTGCTACTTCGATGCCGAAAGGAGTTCTACCAGCTTGTGTGGTCAGCGCTTCCCTTCATCACACACTTGGAGAACAAAGGACACCGTTACCCGTGTTTTCTCAACACCTTGCACGTGGGAGGTAAGGCTGCATGGGGTATGGCTGCTTTTCAGTAGGTGTCAGGTGTTCAGTCATGTCTGGTGGGTGGGTCTTCCTATCCTGCCAAGAGCGAGATGCTTTCCCCTGGCTCTGAAAGTCTTCGAGGAAGACACCTTTCACCACAAAGCTCTTTCCTGTGCCAGGTACAATTAGAACATGCCAGAAGTTCCTGATTCAGTACAACAGGAGACAGCTGTTGATCTTGTTGCAGAACTGCACTGATGAAGGTAAGCAACACTAACCCACTGCGTACTGAGCAGTGACTGGCCTCCAGCTGTCAAAAGCCTCTCTCCCCCATGCTGCCTGCCTTCCTCCAGGGGAGCGGGAAGCCATCCAGAAGTCTGTCACAAGAAGCTGCTTACTGGAGGAGGAACCGGGTGAAGAGGAGCTTTCCGATGGTGGTGAGGAGGCTGCGGAAGCAATGGAATGAACCTCTGCAGGCTGCACGGTGCCCAAGCCTCGGGGCCCACTTGCTGGAACAGGGCATTCTGGGAGGCGCTGGATCTTCTACATTTCCAGGATCTCCTTTCTCCATCATAGAATGGATGTCACTCAAAGTCCCTGACACATCTGATAGATTTGTGGCTTTTGCCTCAACCTGCCCTTTCATCTCAGGCTGGAACACCCTCATCCCCCCAGAGTTCCTGACCCTGGATTTCTGAACGGCTTTCGGTTAACAATGACAGGTTATAGCTACACCCAGCTCACAATCATACTAGCTGATAATTTAACCTATTTATAATAAGTATGTCTAGCTGACCTGAATTGAACTTTAAAAAAAAAAGCTGCCCTGTCCAAGCAGCTCAGTTGGTTAGAGCATCGTCCCGATACGCCAAGGTTGCAGGCTCGATCTCCAGTCAGGGAACATAAAAAAATCAACCAATGAATGCATAAATAAGGGGAACAAAATCAATGTTTCTTTTTCCCCCTCTCTCTAAAAACTCAATGAATTAAAAAAATAAAACAGAAAGCTCACATTGCTTGTGCAGGTAATTTATTGCAACTGTTTGCCTTCACATTCTGTTAGACCTAGAGGTTACTTTATTAAGCAGCAAAAGAATTCACATCACTCCAATTTAGCTCAAACCAAGGCATAAGACCACTCCAGACAACAGAGGCAGCGGGCAGCCCTGCTGCTTTCAGACCTGTCATGCTCTACCTCCAGGTGTGCTGGACTCCTGCTGCTATAACTCGGGCTGCTGTCACTTGAAACAAGTCTGATTTAAAGGTTGGCAGGAGGCCCACCGTTCCTTGCCAAACAGAAGCCTGTGGAAGAGGTAAAGCCCTCCATCATACATGCAAGTGCAACCTAGGTCTGGCCCCACAGCCTGGCCATGTCAGACGAAAAACTGCAATTTGAGCTGAGTGTTCTAAATCCATTTTATTCCATCCCTCTGTTTCTTTAGAGGACTGAACAGACAGAAAAGATTCAACTACTTTTAAAAGACTCGCTGAAAGGTGCTGAAACCAGGATGCCTCGGCACATGACATCAGAGCACAACAGTGCGATTTAACACTCTGGTCTGGGCTGCTTTTCCAAGGGATGTTGAAGGGACTCATTTATTTAAGGTTGAGAAAAACTAATTACACATGGTCAAAAAGACTAACCTGTAACAAACTAAAAACCTTGGCAGGAAGAGATCTCTTATGAGTGTCAATACTTTATTTTGGTGTAAAGAGGGAAGCTGGAAAATACACTGTATTTAAAATCTTGGTTCCCCCTCATATTCTGGAAACCCCCTCCCCCCAGAACTAATCTGTTCAAACTCAGATACTTAAAAATTACAGCAGCAACACAACAGCATGGAGACAAGAACCAGATGGAGACGGCAGCCTGGCCAGTGGTGTCACTTGGTGTGGACAACTGAGGTGCTGAACAGGAGTTTCTGTTTCTGTTTTTTTCTTTTCTTTCCTCCTTTCTCTTCTAAACGGAAACAGAAAGAGAACTTAGTTTAGAATGTCACCCCGAGTCCCCCGGCCAGTTTTCATTACTGAGAGTGACAATGGCAGCTAAGAGTACAGGTTCTGGAACCTGTATTCGAATACCAGTCCTTGCATACTCTTTGTTTTTGGACAAGTCACTTGATCTCCCTGGAACTGTTTCCTCAACTGTAGCCGAGTTATACCTTCTAATATGGCTACTGGGAGAGTAAAATCAGCACAATGCCGGCACATGTAGGAAGCTCACCATAAATGTCATTCTAATCATGACTGTCAGTGGGGGTGGGCTTCGAGCCCAATTTCTGCATCGATGAGCTTCCCTTTACCAACTCAGGATTCCAGAATCTACTCTCCACTGCTGTGTTTTAGAAGCAGAAATAAAAGTTCCTCAGAACGTCGCATCCAGGCCTCAAGAATTAATCGGAGGTGGCAAAAAGGTCCTATGTGACACCAAGTGAAATGTTAGCTGACACTAGAAGGTGAGCCTAGGGCTCAGGGAATAGTGCCATCTGCCACCGGACCCAGGGGGAAGGACTACCCTGTGCTGAGCACTCCCGCTCTGCCTTTACCAGAGAGGGCATCTGGAGTAGCGGGTGTGTCCAGCTTCATGAAGGCTGCTTCGATAGCTTGGCTGAAGGAATTTTGGAAACTGGGCACAGGAACACGGTCTGAGTTATCACTCTCCCCATCACTGTCCATGGTGGCAGGAGGGACTAAGCTGTTTTCATCTAAAAAAACACAAACACCAGTGTTACAATTCTAGAAACAACTCTAGAGACATATCTTCTGAAAAGGGCAAAACCCACCTTCACCAGGAGGGCCATCCTCACCTTTCTTTGGAATAGTTTTGGGCCACACATCTGCTTTTGCTTTTCCAACTCTCAGCATCTGCCAAAGTGGGAAAGGAGGGAAAAAGAAATCTAATAATTTGCTGAATAATGAGAACACTGATTCACCCTCAACTACTCTTAGCCTCTCTCTTTGGTACATCTACGATAATATCTGAGACTAAATGTATGAGCTTCCCTCTTAAGAAAGCCTTCGTGATGATTAGAATCAATGTAACATTAGTCTGTGAGCCCCCCCTTCTCTAACAGAGATTTCCAGAAAGAACAAGCAGTGGAGTTCGGTTAAATACCCTTGGCTGCTTCCCAAGCACGGATTTACCTGGGCAAACGAAGGGAAGGGAGAGTCTTCCTCCAGGCTCCCGATGCAGAACGGAGGACTGCCCTGGCTCGCAGTGGGTGACACGGGGGTCAGCACAAAGTCTGAAAGGGAACCAGACACCGGATTATGTGAGTCAAGTTCCAAAGAGCTAGTGTCCTCTTAGCAAGAGTGAAGAGATGAACCCTGAGTCAGGTATGGATAATTACCAATCAACTCAAAAAGCAAACTCTAACCCAATTTCAACTCTGCCATATTCTCAAAAAGCCAAGAATAAGGCCTATTATTCATACCAGTGACCACTAGAGAAAAGCTTGTGTTTACAGTAACACTAAAAGGTCTGCCAGAATCTATCCCCACAGTAAAAGTCCTTTCCACATCAGCTGACTCTCAAGGACTAGGTTTGTTCTGTCATGACTTGGTTTTATAGAGATGTAAACACTATAGTAGAAGATATAACATTTAATCAGGTCAGCTTTTATGTTCCAGTCAGCAGATGTCTAAGACTTGAGAATATTCAGTTAGAATCTAAAACACACACATCAACAAATCCCAAATGAAGATGCCAGCTTCTCCCTGATACTCCCTGGGGAACAGTCTTCCCCATCCTTTGACCTTAGGTTGACCATTTCCCACAGATCAGGGCTACCTGCTGTTCCCATCACTACCGGGGGAGAAGCCTATTCACTCTCCCACTAGCAGGCCCTTCCACAGCCACCAGAGCTGTTCTATATCTAGGACCATCCAATGCTCTTGCTCAAATACCTTCAGAAGAACTAGTATGTAAAAACACAATCTTATATCACAAATAATGTGGTTGATATTCTGCTGTATTCCTTTGTACAGCAGCTCTCTTCTTAAATATGCTCTTCAGAGCATCATGGTCGTGTAGCCCTCAAGATCCAGGTTCTAATCCCAGTCCCTGCCACTAACTAAGGCCCTGCCTTAACCTTAGGCTCCTAATCAATGATAGCCATATCATCAAAAGGGTAACCAAGAGTTTTAAATATTGGACATTTTGTTTAAAATACCTGATAGAGAAATAAAATTTAAGTATCACAATATCTGCCAGGGGATGAAGATCAGAAATGATAGCTCTCTGAAATGATAGCAACTCTTTCTTACGTGTTTTATTTCCTAACAGTAATACATTCTATAAGAGGAAAAAAAATTTTTTTAAAGGCTAAAGGCCTCTTTGAACAATCTCTCAATCCTGGTCTCACTCCCTAGAGTGAAACACGATTACCTGTTTGAAACATAATCACCCCACTATTTTTCTATACACTTAGATATACAAACCCACAATAAAATGTTTTGCGTGTTTTTCTTTAAACCTACAAATGGTATCATGTTCTGTTTGTTCTAAAAGTTCCTTTTATCCTAAAGGTGTACCCATTAGCTCATGAAGAGAGCTATTTCCTTCTTCCTTAGGTGTAAAGTACGTTTCAAGGTATCAATGCTATAATTTAGCCAATTACCTACCAATAGACTTTGTAGACTATTTCCCCCACACACACCTGCTATCTATATATATAAAAGGCTAATATGCTAAGTGTCTGACTGTCCAACCAGTCGCTATGACACGCACTGACCACCAGGGGGCAGATGCTCGATGCAGAAGCTGTAGTGACCTGCACTGGCCATTTACAGAGAAGTGGCACCAGGGACCTGGCGCCAACAAAACAACACTCTGCTTTCCCCAAGTGGGACACAGGCCCTGCCTCCAGCCCAGAGCGACAGCCCACCAAATCGCAGCCAACACTGCCAAGACCCCATGGCGCAAAATGTAGCCTACAGCCCAGCCCAGCCCAGCAACCGTCGCTGTGGGCACGGTGTAATGATGTCATATATCAACACCTGGCTTCCTCTCCCTAGCGACTAGCCTCCTTGGAGTTTCTTCAGCCCAGGAACACGGCTTGCTTTACAGCCAGGTGCAAACACTTTACACTGTAACCTAATGTCTGTGAAGCATTTTCCCATGCCTCATCTCATTTGATCCTCACAGAAGTCCTGGAGTAGGTAGATAGGAGACTCAGTGGAATTCTATTTTCTTTTCATTAGCCGAAAAATGGAGATTTAGAAAGCTTAGAAACTTGACCCGACTGAAAAGTAAGAAATGGTGGACCTTGAAAATGACTTCAGGTTTTTTTTCACTGCGCAGAATATAGTCAAACACTGCTGCAGTTAATTATTTTACCCTTTGTTCTCCCTGTGTGATCTACAATAATAATCTGCTTCGTGCTGATATTTACTGCTATGCTGCTGAAAATTACCTGAAAGAGAAGTTGGTGTGCTTCACTGGGCTGGGAAAAGTTTAGCTACATCAGAAAGCAGGTCTAATTAAGCAAGTTTATTCTATATCTATAAAAGGCTAAATTGACTCGCTCATGCACGATACATATAAAGCTCTCGCTGGCGCCAATGGTACGCATGTTTCGATCTGTTACTGTTGATCATGACTTTGGTTGACACTTCTATTATAGAGAAAGGGCGACTAGCGATATTAAAATATTTCTTCTAATTAATTTCCTTTCAATGTGCACGAATTTGTGCACTGGGCCACTAGTTTATTATAAACAATGCTACAACAAGGAAATACTTGCACCTTCATTCTTTACATCCCAACTTTACTTACCTGCTTGGGAACCTGGACTTCTGCTAAGAGGAGAAATGGAGAAAGCCCCATGGCCCTCAGTGCTGGTGGGACCCAAAGCAGAATCAGAGGAGCAAGTATAGGAATTGAAGGCAGGAAACTGCTGTAGATTCTCCAGGGGAATGTGGACTTCTGGGTCTGCAAAGGAAAAGATGAGAATGGTAGACCCGTTTACAAATTTCCTCAAAAATTTTTTTAAATATATCTTTGATTTCAGAAAGTAAGGAAGGGTTAGAGAGAGATAGAAACATCAATGATGAGAATCATTGATTGGCTGCCTCCTGCATGCCCTGCCCCCTACTGGGGATCGAGCCCACAACCTGGCTTGTGCCCTGACCAGAATAGAACCATGACCTCCTGATTCATATAGGTCAATGCTCAACTACTGAACCACACCAGCCGGGCAGATTTCCTCAACAGTTGAGGACTCCCTCAGGGGAGTAGGATCCAAGCATGTCAAACTCATGGCTTGCTGGCCGCAAGTTTGACATGCTTGATAGAAGTTTCAAAACCCACAATTTTAACTCTACTTAGAGAGTCAAAGGTAAGGTCGATGATCCATTCAAAGAACACATGGGACAATTATCCCCAGCATTCAACAGATCTCTAATTCTCTCCCCCACAAGGTTATCTCACACACTATACCAAAGATGAATTTAATTTTACTCCTTACTATAGGCTATGTACTTTGACCCAAATTAACTCATTTAATTCTCAAATAAGCCTATGAAGGAGGTACTCTCATGATTCACACTTAAAAATTGAAGAGAACAAGTGGCAGAGCTGGGATAAGAACCCAAGCAGTCTGGCTCCAGGGCTTGGGCACTGAGCCTCTGGACAATGATGCACAGCTGTATTAGTCAAAGATGAGAGTTCTTGAACTTACACTTGCCCTGTTTCTTGTTCTCTTCCATCTCAATCCTACGCTCTCGACGGCGCTCCTCCCGAGCCTTCTTCTGGCGTTGACGCTTCCTCTTCTCAATGTCATCTGTGGGTTGGTCAGATTATGAGGCAGACCCAAGACAACCTGGCCATTCCCTCCTCCAATTGACTAGTACCTAAAGCCACATGAGTAGTCCCGGTTGGATTGGATGAATAGATGGAGTGTATCAGGAGGTTCTGAGACTCTTGACACCGCTCCTTAAGTCCTCCCATACTGGGTGTCTAGTAATAGGAATCCCTGAACTCCACTATAACGAGAAGCAAAGTTGGAGCACTCTTACCGGAGAATATCTCTAGGGTTTCCTTAGAGACCACAGGAGGCTGCAGAGCCAGTTCACAGATGCTGAACTCACAGGTGAGGGGCAAGTGAGAGAGATATCTATGACGCTGTCGAACATCCTACAGTGGAAAAGGGACCAACACTCAACAAAGACCAGGCCTTACTCTATAGGCAGAAAATCCCACACTAGACATCCAACAGTCTACACACACTCACAGTCAGCACTGGGGCTCATAGAATAGTGCTCAAGTAATCATTTTGAAAAGCCAAACAGAAAGTGTCAATTAAGCTACAGTAAGGTAGACTAAGTAACCAAAAACAGTTTTTTTGGTTTGTGCTGCAAATGAATAAACAGAGCCTGGCAATAAACTATCTAAAGCTGATCAGCTGTTTCTGATTTTCTGTGGTCCATGTCTCAGGGAAGAAAATAAGGAAAATAAAGAGTAACTTGTCAAAAATCTGGGAGCCACTGACAGAATTAATGATAAGTGGGTATATACATAAAGCAGATTTCCCCACTGCATGAAGGTCGGCCTAAAACAGTAAAAAATGAAGCCCATCAACTTTAATTTTGTTTGCTTTTTCTGCAAGTTTTATGCAAAGTTTATAATACCCAAACAGTCTAAGCTTATAAAAAATTTCAGATCAATACAGAAATAATTCTCAATGGGCAAATTTCACATATGTAAATTATCAGGCAGTTAACTCATAGATGTATAACCCAAAAATGCATTTTGAGTTTGTATAAACTAGCTTTTAAAGAGTCCCCCAAGGCCGAAACCGGTTTGGCTCAGTGGATAGAGCGTCGGCCTGCAGACTGAAGGGTCCCAGGTTCGATTCCGGTCAAGGGCATGTACCTTGGTTGCGGGCACAGCCCCATTGCGGGGTGTGCAGGAGGCAGGCAGCTGATCGATGTTTCTCTCTCATTGATGTTTCTAGCTCTCTATCCTCTCTCTTCCTCTCTGTAGAAAATCAATAAAATATATTTAAAAAAAAAAAAAGAGTCCTCCAAGGACTTTTCATTTTCTTGGACGTTTCTCACAAGCAATAAAAACAAAAAAAAACAAACTCATCTTGAATGAAAGTAGGAGACATCTATATTCCCAAACCACAGTTAGTAACCTGTGAAGCAGAGCACTAGTTGACTTAACAGAACCTAGCATTTAATTTTTTTTTAATATATTTTTATCGATTTCAGAGAGGAAGGAAGAGGGAAAGACAGAAACATCAATGATAAGGGAGAATCATCGATTGGCTGCCTCCTGCACGCCCCCTATGGGGATCAAGCACGCAACCCAGGCATGTGCCCTTGACTGGAATCGAACCGGGGACCCTTCAGTCCGAAGGCCGACGCTCTATCCACTAGGCCAAACCACCCAGGGCTAGCATTTAACTTTAAAAGGTAGCAAGCACCACTGACCTGGCCACATAGCTCAGTTGGTTAGAGCATCAATATGGGTTTGATCCCTGGTCAGGGCACATACAAGAATCAACCACTGGCCCTAACTGGTTTGGCTCAGTGGGTTGGGCATCGTCTCATGCACCAAAAGGTTGCAGATTCGGTTCTTTTAAGGGCACATGCCTGTGTTATAGGCTCAATCCCTGGTAGGGGGAGTGCAGGAATCAGCCAATCCATGTTTCATTATCATATCGATGTTTCTCCTTCCTCTCCTCTTAAAAAAAAATAAAAATCTTGGGGCCTCTTTCCCCTTTCCCACGTGGGAGTCTGTACTTGTTCTTCAATAAATCTCTACCTCTGTTATACCAAAAAAAAACAAAAAAAAAACAACAAGAACACTAAAAGGCCTTGAAGGTTTGTGAACTTGGGTTGAGTAGGCCCAGCTCAAAGACATTAGGTTGATGCTGCTCCCTGACCCTCCACCTCTACAGGAAGACCTTACCTCAGACATGGAGTACCCAGCGATCTCCACCACCATTGCCGAGATCTTCTCAGGGCTCTGCTCCAGGCTGCCATACTCCCGCACGAGGCAGCGCACGTTCACAGGATGCAGGAACATGTACTGCCCATCCTCCGCTGAAGACAAGTAGCTCTATCACACAATAGTCTTGGCCAGTCCTCAAGATGGGGCCCTCCTTATAGCTAGGTCTGTCTCTCCGGCCCCAAGCGGGAAGGCCAAAGAGACCCAGGGGCGATACCTTCTGCTCAATTAGGTCATCTCTCTGAAATATATCTGTTGCAACCCAGCCCTCCTCCTCAGGGCCCCTCACCTTGGTAAAAGTAGTAACAAGGAGAGCTGCTCAGGGGTGTGAAGCCTGAGGTGGGTTCCTGATGGCTGGACTCGGTACTAATGGTTCCCTCTCCAAGATTGCCATCTGCTAACTCCGAGTCATCACAAGCCTCTGGACAGCCCTTCGGGTCAGGCTCCGGTTCAGATACTGCTTCCTCTTCTTCTACCAGCGGGAGACCAAGAGGACGAGACGAGCCCAGAGAACAAACTTCGGTGGTTTCTTCATCAAAAGCAGACAGGTACTCTAGCACTCCCTGTTGGGACAAATTCTAGGTCAACAGAAAGTACACCTTGCAAAGGTAGGCATAGGAACCAAGTTCTCTGGATGTTTAACTTAGTGACACATTCACTGATGTAACTAACACTCCTGGGGAAAGAACTAATAAGCATCCAGAAAGACTCACAGTTTCTTCTTCATCCAAGAAAGTTTGGATCTCACACAGTGCCTGCCAGCTGAACAGCAGGACTTGAGGAATGGCAGCCATTTAGTCTAGAACAGGGACACACTAACCTTCCTGGGTTGAAAAATAGACTCCTTCGCCAAGGGAGCCATCAGCACCAGTTGTTCCAGAGCAGCCACAACACCAGGGACCTCCCCTCTGCTTTCAGCCAATCCTGACAGAGCCTCTTCCCGAGTCTAGATCACCAGAGAGAAGACAGGAGAAAGCTCAGTTTCCAGAAACAAACTTAAGCTTAAGGGCAAGGGCTTTCAATGGCCTCTCTCAATAGGAATAAAAGTTAAAAGGCAGCCTCGCTGGTTTGGCTCAGTGGATAGAGCATTGGACTGCAGACTGGAAGGTCCCAGGTTCGATTCCAGTAAAGAGCACATACTCGGGTTGCAGGCTTGATCCCCAGTAGGAGGCGTGCAGGAGATGGCCGATCAATGATTCTCTCTTATCATTGACATTTCTCTCTCTCTCTCTTCCTCTCTGAAATCAATAAAAGTATGTGTGTGTACATATATATAAAGGCAACAAGACCTACGCTGGCCAGGTAGCCCAGTTGGTTAGAGTGTAGTCCCAATATGCCAAGGTTGTGGGTTTGATCCCCAGTCAGGGCACACACAAGTAACCAATGAATGCATAAATAAGTGTAACAACAAATCGATGTTCCCCTCTCTCTCTAAAAAAACAAAAAAATAAAAACCCACAATAAATTAATAGCCCATGTGTGGCTCAGTGGTCAAATGTCAACCTATGTAAACCAGAAGGTCTTGATTCCAGGTCAGGGCACATGCCCGGATTGCAGGTTCGATCCCCAGTAGGGGTGCGTGCAGGAGGCAGCCGATCAATGATTCTCTCTCATCACTGATGTTTCTATCTCTCTCTTCTTCCTCTTCCTTCCTCTCTGAAGGCAATAAAAATATTTAAAAAGTTAATAAATAAAAAATCAAGCAATGAATGTATAAATAAGTGGAACAACAAATCAATGTTTCTCTCTCCCCCTTTCTCTCTCTAAAAATCACTTAAAAAAATGTTAAAGGCAACAAGACCCAATGGGAAGAGTTTAAGTACTTAAAATCCTGATCTTTAAGGGAAACAAAGCCAAAAGCACCTGGTACTCAAACAGGATGGTATTCTGCTTAGAGTCTCTGACAATGAAAACACTACACAAGAGAAACCAAGATGGCGGCATAGGTTAAACACCTAACCTACAGCCGGGCACAACAATTTCAAAAACACAACTAAAAATCAAAACGGACATCATCCAGAACCACAGGAAAGCTGGCTGACTGAAATGCCCACAATTAGAAGGAAAGAGAGGACCACAAGGAAAATCAGGGAAGCCGTAAAAGCTTGAGGTATGGAGACACGGGTGGAGACAGGAGCCCGCGCGCGTGCGGGGAAGACAGAGCCGGAGAGGAAGGGGCGGCTGACGGCCTGGCTGGCGTTCTCTGGCGGGAAGGAGATAAAAGCGCCAGATTGTGCTGAACCCCAGCTCCGACTGCACTGAACCCCAGTCCCGGGCGAAACCCTGGGAAGCCGGGCTCATGCTGGGGGAGTCTGGGCTGTGGGGCGGAGACACGGAGGAGTTGCGAGTTGCGCCAGAGCCGCGCACGGGAATGTGCGCAGAGGAGGGACTGTTGCCTGTGCCGCTGGATTGCCCTAGCGGGAGGGAGACAAGGGCTCCGGACTGTGCTGAACCCCCAGTTCCAACTGCACTGAACCCCAGTTCCGGGAAAGACCCGGGGAAGCCAGGCTCATACTGGGGAAAGCTGGGCTGTGGGGCAGAGGTGCAGAGCAGAGCACCGGAGGCGCGCAGGGGATTGTGCGCGGAGGATGGGCTGCTGACTGTGCCGCTGAGTCGCCCTGGAGGGAAGGAGACAAAAGCGCCAGACTGCGGTGAGCCCCAATTCTGACTACACGGAAACCCAGTTCTGGGCGAGAATCTGGGAATCCAGATTCATTGGGGGAGAGACTAGACTGTTTGGCAGCACGCGAAACTCCAGGGCGCTTTTCTCTCAGAGGTGTTTGCTGGGAGTACGGAGGGACACTGAGACACAGGAACCTCATAGGGCGGGGCTGACGGGAAGCCAAGGCGGTAGGCTCCGCCCTGTAACTCCGCCCCATCCAAGCTGAACACAGAGGCTTTTACAATTTTGCAAGTCTAGTTGAATGGGGCTGTCTCCCGGCATAGACACAGCTGATCCTCACAGCCAATTGGACTGGAGGTCACATCCTCCCAGTGTACCAACAGCAATCAAGGCTTAACAACACCAAGACTTTGCACTCAGCCCACAAAGGGGGGTATCAAGAGCGACCACCTAGGGAGATTGGGGAAGCTGAGCGATAGGGAGGCAGCCAAAAGGGGAAGACACCGAAACAGGTCACGAATATAAGTGATGCTGTAATTCATGCTGAGGGGCCACAGGCAGTAGCTGACCTACACTCCATTGGAGACCCAGAAACGAAGGCATCTAGTGGTCGGTGTGAGATGACAACAGATTTCAACCACTACCATAAGGGACACATTCAAGAGGCAGACGCAGTGAGCGCCAAAGCCTTGCTGCACCAAGACCCGGCAAATAAACGTGTCTCCCGCACAGCAACTCTTCCTTTATAGACACAGAGGGTCCGCACGACCAATTGGCCTGGAGGACAATTCCTCCCAGTGACACCAACAACAATCAAGACTTAACTATACAAACAAGGACCAAGATGGAGGCATAGGGCAGAAGCCTGATTGCTGCCTACCACAACAATTTTGAGACTACGACGGGAGAGCAGAGCGGACACCATCCAGAACCACCGGAGGGCTGACTGAGCAGATGCTCTACAACTAGAATGAAAGAGAGGGGTACGCGGGATGAAGCTGATGCCGGTGACCCAAAGACCACACTTTAAAAACTACGGCTCAGGCGACACAATGGCGGCCTGGATCGTGCTCGGCGCAGTTCCCCCAGCGGTCTCCGGCTGAGGGGAAGGCTTCACTCGCTGCCGAGCACGGACAGACGAGCCCCTGGGAGACATGGGGTGGGAGACTACGCGCTTGCTGACCTCCGAGTCCTTCAAGAATCTCAACGCCTCGGAAGTGGCCAGGTGCGCACGCTCGGCGACCGGCCACCGCTGCAGACCCAAGGGCCGACGCAGCCACCCCGGACCAGCCCGCC
Organism: Cnephaeus nilssonii; assembly: GCF_951640355.1. NCBI lineage: Eukaryota > Metazoa > Chordata > Mammalia > Chiroptera > Vespertilionidae > Cnephaeus > Cnephaeus nilssonii. The sequence continues at coordinate 4,581,024 of NC_137093.1, forward strand.
GCCGCGCACCGGGCACACCGTAGCTTCGCCGAGCCCGCCGCCCAACGAGTTCTGCGGTGGCTGCCCTGGAACTCTGAGAAAATGGCCGAAGGAATTGCTGAGAGGGAATTGACCAACAGGAATTGGGATCAAGAAGATGAAACCCCGCTGGGTCCCAGAACCGGGTGAAGCCGCGCGCCTCTGGGTCCGGGTGAGGCTGGAAACTGGGTCGGGTGAGGCTGGGCCCCGGGTCCAGGTGAGGCCATGTGCCCCTGGGTCAGGGCAAGGCCATGCGCCCCTGGGTCCGGGTGAGGCTGAATCCTGGGTCTGGGCGAGGCCGTGCGCCCCTGGATCCGGGTGAGCCTGGGTCCCGGGTCCGGGCGAGGCCCTGGGCCCCTGGATCCGGGTGAGCCTGGGCCCCGGGTCCGGGCGAGGCCCTGGGCCCCTGGATCCGGGTGAGCCTGGGCCCCGGGTCCGGGCGAGGCCCTGGGCCCCTGGATCCGGGTGAGCCTGGGCCCCGGGTCCGGGCGAGGCCCTGGGCCCCTGGATCCGGGTGAGCCTGGGCCCCGGGTCCGGGCGAGGCCCTGGGCCCCTGGATCCGGGTGAGCCTGGGCCCCGGGTCCGGGCGAGGCCCTGGGCCCCTGGATCCGGGTGAGCCTGGGCCCCGGGTCCGGGCGAGGCCCTGGGCCCCTGGATCCGGGTGAGCCTGGGCCCCGGGTCCGGGCGAGGCCCTGGGCCCCTGGATCCGGGTGAGCCTGGGCCCCGGGTCCGGGCGAGGCCCTGGGCCCCTGGATCCGGGTGAGCCTGGGCCCCGGGTCCGGGCGAGGCCCTGGGCCCCTGGATCCGGGTGAGCCTGGGCCCCGGGTCCGGGCGAGGCCCTGGGCCCCTGGATCCGGGTGAGCCTGGGCCCCGGGTCCGGGCGAGGCCCTGGGCCCCTGGATCCGGGTGAGCCTGGGCCCCGGGTCCGGGCGAGGCCCTGGGCCCCTGGATCCGGGTGAGCCTGGGCCCCGGGTCCGGGCGAGGCCCTGGGCCCCTGGATCCGGGTGAGCCTGGGCCCCGGGTCCGGGCGAGGCCCTGGGCCCCTGGATCCGGGTGAGCCTGGGCCCCGGGTCCGGGCGAGGCCCTGGGCCCCTGGATCCGGGTGAGCCTGGGCCCCGGGTCCGGGCGAGGCCCTGGGCCCCTGGATCCGGGTGAGCCTGGGCCCCGGGTCCGGGCGAGGCCCTGGGCCCCTGGATCCGGGTGAGCCTGGGCCCCGGGTCCGGGCGAGGCCCTGGGCCCCTGGATCCGGGTGAGCCTGGGCCCCGGGTCCGGGCGAGGCCCTGGGCCCCTGGATCCGGGTGAGCCTGGGCCCCGGGTCCGGGCGAGGCCCTGGGCCCCTGGATCCGGGTGAGCCTGGGTCCCGGGTCCGGGCGAGGCCCTGGGCCCCTGGATCCGGGTGAGCCTGGGTCCCGGGTCCGGGCGAGGCCCTGGGCCCCTGGATCCGGGTGAGCCTGGGTCCCGGGTCCGGGCGAGGCCCTGGGCCCCTGGATCCGGGTGAGCCTGGGTCCCGGGTCCGGGCGAGGTCGTGGGCCCCTGGATCCGGGTGAGGCCACGCGACCCTGGGTCTGGGAGAGGCCACGCGCCCCTGGGTCCGGGTGAGGCCATGCGCCCCTGGGTCCGGATGAAGCTGAATCCTGGGTCTGGGCGAGACTGTGTGCCCCTAGATCCGAGTGAGACTGGATCCCGGGTCCGGGTGAGGCCGTGGGCCCCTGGATCCGGGTGAAGCCGTGCCCCTGGATCCGGCCGAGACCAAACCAGAGGGAGTCGGACCTGCATTACCACCATTTGTCCACCATCCAGAGCTGAGGGGTCAGTGCCGACATGTACTCATAAGGAACTGGTGGACATTGATATTGGGTCTCAAAAGAACTGTTGGACCAGAAAGAAACTCACTACAGACTGATTCATTTGCCTGTCAGCATAACTATTATTGCTCGTCGCACATTCAATTCTTATAAGTATATCTCTAGTGACACATGATTTCGCTCATCTAGGGGAAATGATGAACAACATAGACTGATGAACAAGAACAGAACCAGAAACAAGGAGGCATCGATCGGACTATCGGGCCTCAGAGGGAGGATAGGGGAGGGTGGGGGGAGGGGGGAGAGATCAACCAAAGGTCTTGTGTGCATGCATATGAGCCTAACCAATGCTTAAGTTCAACAGAGGGTTGGGGCATCCATGGGGAGGGGGGTGGGATGGGAATGGGGGGATGAGGACAAATATATGACACCTTAATCAATAAAGAAATTTAAAAAAAAAAAAAAAAAAACACTACACAAAAGCTTCCTGAACAGAAATCCAAGAACACAATACTAGTATTTACAAACACTGCTGAGAGAGTCCCAGCACAGGAGGCAAGCAGGGGTTGGCCAACCGCTACCTCAGTTTAGACAGCTCTACTTCTATGTACCCTTTTCTTTACCTGAAATGAATGTAGACAAACGCTCTGTCCTGTAGAAAGTAAAAATTAAGAACATAGGATCCTGCCCAAGGAGGACTTAGAAGTCAGAGACAGAAATTCAAATACCAGATTCACCTCTTATTAGTCAGGTATCTTCAAACAAACTACCTAATCCATGATTCCATTTCTTCATCTGGGAAACAGGATAGTTGTGTCTATCATACCAGAATATGAAGCTTAAGTGAGATAACTTCTTTTTTAATCCTCACCTGAGTATATGTTTTTAATTGATTTTTAGGGAGCGAGAAAAAAAATCAATTGGTTGCCTCCCATATGCTCCCCAACCAGGGATCGAACTCACAATCTAGGTAAGTGCCCTGACCAGGAATTGAACAAGCAATCTCTGTGGTCCATGGGATGATGCTCCAACCTAACCACCAGGTCAGTGCTGAGCTAAATTTAAGTACAGTACCTACTGCATCAATCTCTCAGGGTGTAGCCCAACAACCAGTGATTCTGATGCTTGTCACAGCTTCCTGTTGCAGCCCTAGCTGGTTTGGCTCAGTGGAAAGAGCATCAGCCTGGGGACTGAAGGGTCCCAGGTTTGACTCCTTTAGGGCACTTGTCTAGGTTGCTAGCTCGAACCCCAGTAGGGGGAGTGCATAAGGCAGCCAATCAATAATTCTCTCTCATCACTGATGATTCTATATCTCCCTTCCTCTCTGAAACCAATAAAAATATATTAAAAAGAAAAAAAGAATCCCTGTTGCAGAGGATACAAGACATAGGAAATTATTTGGGTAATTTCCTTGCTGCTCCAAAATCCTCAGCAGATATTGCTAGGGCCTGCTGGATAGGTCATAATACTTTCTCCATAAGGTCCCTCAAATAAAACATCTCTAAAAATAAATCCAAGTGTTTTTCTAGAATACAAAAAGCATACCTGGTTAACTAACTAACATAGCTAACCTCAACGAATTCCAGTGTCTCAATGAGTTATAAGGTCATTATAATATGTTCCTTTCCGCTGCAGAGTGCTTAAAATCCACTTTGCCCTTCCCTTCCAGAGCAAATCAGCCTTTTTAATCATTTCCTGCTTATTATCTTAAATATGGGGCTGAAGTAGCTTACGCCTGCCATCCAGTCAGTTTCCAGGGCACATCTCACCTTGAGCTCCTGGATGGCTGCCTCAATAAAACAGGACTCGGGACTGTGCTTCTCCTCTGCCAGCTGCTGTTCCAGCGCCACTTTCTCCTCCTGGACTACCCGGTGCAGCACCTGCTCCTTAGAGGCCAGCAGCAACTTGGAATACTGGCTGTGCTGTTCATCTACAAGAGAGCCAGCAAGGTCACAAATATACAACACTCAAAGCTCACAACCATGTGGCTACACAGAAACTTTCACACACATCTGTTTTCTAAGGTGAAGTAATTTAGCATAATTTCCTAAAAATCCTATCTAATAAAGAGGGAATATGCAAATTGACTGTCACACTGTCACAAAGATGGCAGCGCCCAGTCCTCTCAGCCCCTCGGGGGGGGGGGGTTTGGCAGCCGTGCAGTGAGGCCGGACCCACCATCAGCCCCCCAGTCGCCCAGGGCCACCCCGAGGTGCAGGCAAGCCTTGGATGTCAGCTGCCCAGCCGGCTAGGGTCAGCCTGAGGCGCACGCAAGTCTCGGATGTTGGCTGCCCAGCCAATGCCCAAGGCGCAAGCAAGCCTCAGATGGTGGCTGCCCGAGGCTCAGGTTACCAGGGCCAGCCGAGGCTTGTGCTATCGGCAGTGGCAGCAGCAGAGGTGTGATGGGGGCGTCGCCTTCCCCTGATCACCAGGTCACCTGCCCCTGAGGGCCCCTGGACTGTGAGAGGGGGCCGGCCAGGCCGAGGGACCCCCTCCAGTGCATGAATTTTCATGCACTGTGTCTCTAGTAATTTAATAATGACCTTAATATAAGGTTTATAACTCTGACCTCATCATATGAGAAATCTTTCTTAAGAAACTCAAAGATGCAGTAAAAAATTTTCGTCAATTCAAAGAGAATTTTGCAGACAGTACATGGGGAAAAAAGATGCCAGACCAGAATAAAACTTTTGGTGGTACCGCTGGGTAAAGGATTATGAATGATTTATTGCCTTTACTTCTCCAAATTTTCAGTACTTTTTTTAAAAATATATTTTTATTGATTTTACAGAAAGGAATGGAGAAAGAGTTAGAAACATCAATCAGCTGCCTCCTGGACACCCCCTACTGGGGATCAAGCCCGAAACCAAAGTACATGCCCTTGTCCAAAATCAAACCCAGGACCCTTCAATCTGAGGGGTCCACTGAGCCAAACAGGTTAGGGCTTTATTTTCAGTACTTTTTAAAAAGTTTAAAACCATGTTACCTTTGAGAAACTTAAAATGCCCTATGTTTTTTCCCTTTCCATCCTAGTACCTGCCCAGAGAAAACCATTTACAAATTTGTGTATGTAGCCCTAACCAGTTTGGCTCAGTGGATAGAGCACTGACCTGCGAACTGAAGGGTCCCAGGTTCGATTCCGGTCAAGGGCATGTACTTTGGTTGTGGGCACATCCCTAGTAGGGGGTGTGCAGGAGGCAGCTGATCAATGTTTCTCTCTCATTGATGTTTCTAGTCTCTATCCCTCTCCCTTCCTCTCTGTAAAAAATCAATAAAATATATTTTAAAAATATTTTGTGTATGTATCCTTCAAATATTTTATATACATTTATATACTCACTAAAGGCCCTGTGCATGAAAATTCATGCACTGGATGGGGGCTCCCTCAACCCAGCCTGCCCCCTCTCACAGTCAGGAGCCCTCAGGGGCGGGAGGCGACCCGGCGATCAGGGGAAGGCAACGCCCCCATCACACCTCTGCTGCTGATACTGCCAGCAGCACAAGCCTCAGCCGGCCCTGGTTACCTGAGCCTCGGGCGGCGCTGGGTGGCTGGGCAGCCGCCATCCAAGGCTTGCCTGTGCCTCGCGCCAGCCCTGGGCAGCTGAGGGGCTGAGGGGACTGGAGGACTCCGGAGGCAGGGGGGCGGCCCGAGCCTTGTTGTGCACCTGCCGCCCCGGAAGGGCTGAGGGGACTGGGCACAGCCATCTTGTGGCTGTGGGTGCCGCCATCTTTGAGGGCATGACATTCAATTAGCATATTCCCTCCTCCTTATTGGCTGTGGGTGCCACCATCTTTGAGGGTGTGGCAGTCAATTAGCATATTTTCTCCTTATTTGCTGTGGGCGCTGCCATCTTTGAGGGCGGGGTAGTCAATTAACATATTCCCTCTTTTTTTTTTTTAATATTCCCTCTTTATTAGATAGGATGTTAAGCCCTGGGCAGTGTGGCTCAATTGGTTGAGCATCATCCCATGCACCAAGAAGTCACACCACTTGGATTCCCAGTCAGGGCACATGCCTGGGTTGCAGGCTCAATCCCCAGTAGGGGGCATGTGGGAGGTAGCCTATGGAGGTTTCTCTCTCTCGTTGATGTTTCTCTCCTGCACCCTTTCTCCCTCTAAAAAAAAACAAAAATCAACACATGCACACCCATATTCATAAAAAATAAATATTTCCAAAAATGATAAACTATACATTTTGTTTTACAGGTTTTCATTCAATGTCTTAAAATTTTCAAAATATTTTCCCCAAAATATTAACACAGAGATCTATCCCATTTTTACCTTCCGTATAGTGTTCCAGCGTATTATATATCCTGACAAGTTCCTTGTGGAACATTTAGGTTATTGCCAATTTGGTTACAAAATAAATCCTTTCTTTAAGAAATAATAAATTATTTCTTTATGATATTCGAGTATAAATGCTGGATTTAGGGTTGTGCATATTTTATTTATTTTTTATTTTTTTTTGAATATTTTATTATTTTTTTAATTGATTTTTTACAGAGAGGAAGGGAGAGGGATAGAGAGCTAGAAACGTCGATGAGAGAGAAACATCGACCAGCTGCCTCCTGCACACCCCCTACCGGGGATGTGCCTGCAACCAAGGTACATGCCCTTGACCGGAATCGAACTTGGGACCTTCCAGTCCGCAGGCCGACGCTCTATCCACTGAGCCAAACCGGTTTCGGCTGTGCATATTTTAAATACTACTGAATCCCTATCGCCGAAGGCTATTATTGATTTATACTTGTACCAATAATAAGAATACCCCTGCCAATAACTGGTGTTGCTAATGTCTTCTTTTTTAAAAATCACCCTAATAGGCATTTTGATTTGCATGACTCTTAGCAAAGTTAAACCTTTGTAGATATTTGGAGGTTATTCCAATACCATTTTCTGGGAAAAGTCTGGTCATATGCCCAGCACATTCTTCTACTAGGTTGTTAATCTACTTTATAGAACACCCATCTGTTCTGGATCTCAATCTCTAGCTTTAAATGTATAAATTTTCCTCTTGTCTATTTATCACCTGTTGACTTTCAGGAGTCTTTTCAGATTACAAACTGGCTACTTACTAATCTTTTCTTTTTTATTAACTTTATTTGGGTAACACTGGTTAATAACATTATATAAATTTCAGGCATCCTATCTAATAAAAGAGTAATATGCAAATTGACCATCACTCCAACACAGGATGGCTGCCCCCATGTGGACATAAGATGGCCGCCACAAGATGGCCAGCAAGGGAGGACAGTTGGGAGGGACCAGGCCTGCAAGGGAGGGCAGTTGTGGGCAATCAGGCCAGCAGGGGAGGGCAGTTGGGAGGGACCAGGCCTGCAGGGGAGGGCAGTTAGGGGTGACCAGGCCGGCAGAGGAGGGAAGTTGGGGGCAACTGGGCCTGCAGGGAAGGGCAGTTGGGGGGGAGGGGACCCAGGCCTGCAGGGGAGAGCAGTTGGGGGGGGACCAGGCCTGCAGGGGAGGGCAGTTAGGGGTGACCAGGCCTGCAGGAGAGGACAGTTAGGGGCAAACAGGCTGGCAGGGGAGCAGTTAGGCATCAATCAGGCTGGCAGAGGAGTGGTTAGGGGGTGATCAGGCTGGTAGGCAGAAGCGGTTAGGGGAAATCAGGAAGGCAGGCAGGCGAGCAGTTGGGAGCCAGCAGTCCTGGATTGTGAGAGGGATCCCAGATTGGAGAGGGTGCAGGCTGGGCTGAGGGACACACACCCCCTGTGCACGAATTTCGTGCACCGGGCCTCTAGTACATTATAATATAATTTGACATCTGTATACTTTATTGTGTGATCACCACTTGAAGTCTAGTCTGTCACCATAGTTGACCCTGTTCACCCACTTCTCCCTCCCGCATCCCTCAATCTTTTCTTTTATAGCATCTATGGTTTCAGCCTGATTCAAAAATCCATATATACCTTAAGATTTATAAAGATATTGTCCTATATTTTCTTTTAAAGGTTCTGGATATTTACATTTCGTTCTTCAATCCATTAGGAATTGATTTTATGAATGGTATGAGATAGAGATTTACTTTTATCCTTTTTTTCCCCCTTAATCCTCACCTGAGGATATTTTTCCATTGATTTGAGGGAGTGCAAAGGAGGGAGGAGAGGAGAGAAAAAAACATTGATGTGAGATTGGTTGCCTCCTACAAGCGCCCGACCAGGGCTAAGGATCAAGCCTGCAACTGAGGAACATGCTTCTGACCATGCACTGAAACCAAGACCCTCGGACCACGGGCCAATGCTCTAGCCCCTAAGCCAAACCAGCCAGGGCTACTTTTACCCTTTTTTCCATAAAAGGAGTCAACTGTTTCAATACCGTTTTATTGAGAAAGCTCTTTAGCCCAAAACTGAAATGCCATTTTAATGTTCATTTCTACAGGGAATATAACCCCTTAGACATCACACTCTATTATACTCTAATTGCCTGCCTTCCAGTCTGTCTTTTCTCTCAGACTGGGTCCCTTGATAACAGGTACCAAGAATGGCTAATCTGAATCCCCAAGACTGGGCACCGTGCCAGATACTATTCAACAAAGCCTTGCAAAATAAGAATTAAAGTACATATAACTGAACCAAACTTGAAACCAAAAGTTACGCCACTCTCTGCAAATGCCACCCTAACCTACTAGAATCCTGTGACTAATCTGGAAATGCTAGAAATTATATACCCAAAGGCTAAATTCTGGACAGCAGAAAGATATTCACTAGCCTTAAAGAATGTACCCAGATTTATTTGCCCCCAAAATTAACCGAACTCACCTCCTAGATGAATAGGATGGTCTACATTCATCCATTTGGATTTGGGCAAGGCCACCAACACACCTTTCTCCCTCTTCATCAGCTGCATCGTAATGGTATCACCAACAACATACTGACGAGACTCTGTGGCAACAACACTGTAATATGGACATTCAGATGTAGCAGGGCAAGGAGTTAGCAAACTGGGGTATAATCTAGTAAATATCTCCATCTCACCTCTTGAGATCCTTCTTATGCACAGAACTGTAACAGATGGGACATTTACTCCAGGTCTTCTCACTCAGTGAAAGATAATGCAGGATGCATGCCCAGCAGAAGATGTGTCCACAACGGGTTATCTTGGCTGCAGTGGGTGGATATAGGCATATTGGGCAAGATGGCACTTCATGGCTACAAATACGCTGAAACAAAATGCCACCACAAGTTACACAAGTCGCACTGCTTTCAGGACTGACTAGGGATTATCAAAATTAAAGCCTCTCCTCTCCCATCCCCATACATCTCTATTCAACACACCTTCATAACACTGTAACATCCTATTTAATAAAAGAGTAATATGCAAATTGACCATCACTCCAACACACAAGATGGCTGCCCCATGTGGACACAAGTTGGCCACCACAAGATGGCCAGCAGGGGAGGGCAGTTGGGAAGGACCAGGCCTGCAAGGGAGGGCAGTTGAGGGCGATCAAGCCTGCAGGGAAGGGCAGTTGGGGGGGGAGGGGGGCCCAGGCCTGCAGGAGAGGGCAGTTAGGCATCAATCAGGCTGGCAAGGGAGTGGTGAGGGGGTGATCAGGCTGGCAGGCAGAAGCGGTTAGGAGCAATCAGGAAGACAGGCCAGGTGAGTGGTTGGGAGCCAGCAGTCCTGGATTGTGAGAGGGATGTCCGGCTGTCCGTTTAGGCCCAGTAGGATCGGGCCTAAATGGGCAGCTGGACATCCCTCAAGGGGTCCCAGATTGGAGAGGGTGTAGGCTGGGCTGAGGGACACACAACCCCATGCACGAATTTCATGTACCGGGCCTCTAGTTATATAAAGAGCTAGGTGGCGTCATGACCAAATGGGCGACCAGTCACCATGAAGTGCATGGAGCACCTCTTGGTCTCTCCTCTCCCCCAGCCCCTGAGCGGGGGCTGGCGGTGGGGCGGGACTGGGGACCATTGAGCAGCGGTGGCAGGCTATTTCGCGGGGTGGCTGTGAGCTTAGCGAAGCAGTCACCCAGGCGGCAGTGAGTTTCTAGAAGCAGTCCCAGGGCGGGGTACCTCGTGGAGCAGTTGAGGGGCCGTGAGCATCGCGGAGCGTCCTGGGGCAGGGAGCTTCACGTAGCGTCACAGGGCGGCAGAGGCCATGCAACGGAGGCCAGGCTAGGCCTAGGGACCCTAACGATTTCATGCATGCTGGGCCTCTAATTTAATATAATAAAACAACTACCTAACAGGTATCTTGGGGGTTCTATAGCAAAGGGGGGAAAATGACAGAAATCAATATATGATCCCATTTATAAAAAAAAACAAAAAAAGATTTATAGGTATATGTCCATACATAAAGGCACAAAAAGGGCTTAGAAGTAGCAGTAATTTCCAACAGAAGAGTCAATGAGACTTTCATTTTATATGAATCTCTATTTTTTTAAACCAGTGCTTATAAAACAATTTTCACAGGCCTCATGTCATTCTCAGATGACTTTATGAATTTTCACAGTAATGGGAGTCCAGGCTTTGGGACCTACCATTCTGAAAGGTATTTTACATCATAAAACATAGGAGCAGTAAGGGGATACCCAGAGCTCATTTCAATAGAAAACATGTAGCAGTGGTTTGGACAGAAGTACATCTGTGCGGCTTATTCACTAGCCACAAGGCTGAGGCCTGATTTGATAGTGATTACTACAAATGGCTACCAATGAAGCAATGTCCATGTACTGAGTCTCCTCTGGGTCAGGAGGGTAACCAGAGCTCCCTCATGTTAGGTAGTAGATAGGACTGCTTTTATACCTTCAGCTCAGAGCCCTCCAACTCGCCAGTCTTGCAAGTCAGTTCCCATCAGAAAGCACAAAATGAACTCCAGGAGAAACCAGACCTGAACTCTGGGAAATGTCTACAGTAATGCCAACAGAAAAGGTATCAGCAGTGGACCCAGCCAACAGCTGCTGTGTCACCACAGACCCAGTCCCTTTCTTTAGTTCTCTCCCCCACTAACAGCTTATAAGCTAAGGTGAGCTACTTACCACTTGTTCCACAAAGTCCCAATTGACTAAGGTATCAGGATCAGCAAAATGAACTGTGTAGTCTTGGTCTTCAGACACCACAAACTGGCAGCTAGAAATAGGAAGGAAGGCAAGGAAAAGGCAGACTGTCAGAATTCACCAGCAAGCCCTCAGCAGAAATTCAGCTCCTCACTTAGAAATCAAATGCCTGCCATTAGCAGCCATGGTTTGTGAAGCACTGAACTCAGTTCTGAGCCCTGGCTCTCTGGAGGGAATCCAAAGACTCAGCAGGTAGGAGTCTAAATCCATGAGCTGTTTTTTCCTGCTTCCAAGCTCAGCCACACTGCCTATTAGCCTCCCTTGAACTAAAACTAACCCGTACCGTGACTCCATCAACCAGCAGGAAGCCAGATTTGCTCCCTCACCCCCAGAAAGCCAGGAAAATAACTAACCTTCCATGCAGTAGAAAAGGCTGTTCTCACTCAATCACCTGAGTACCTATTTATGTAAAGCACTAAATAGCGACTTCAGTCTAGGTCGGAGGTTAAAGCTTACATTAGAACACCACACAAAAAGAGAAAGGGAATCAGTATTTCAGCAAATGTATGCCAAACACTCAAACTGGTCATTCAACTCTCCCTTACGTAAAGTCTACTCCTTTACAGAAAAGCTAAATCTCAAAATACTTAGGTAAATTACCCAAGATCAAAGGCCAAAACAAGATTCAAATCTGGGTTCAATTCCAAAGCAAACATTTTTACAAAGTCATCATGATATTAACACACTATTTAATTTTAGCATTTACTTATTCACTGACTTTTAAGCACCAAGAGTATTCACTTGGAAAATGGTTTTTTTTTTAACACTAGCCAGAAGAAGAAAAAGAAAATAGGGAAAAGAAGAAACTAGAAACACCAATCAGAAAGGATATATGCACCCCTATGTTCATAGCAGCACAATTTACAATAGCTAAGATTTGGAAACAGCCTAGGTGCCCATCAGCAGATGACTGGATCAGAAAACTATGATACATCTACACAATGGAATACTATGCTGCCATAAAAAAGAAGGAATTCTTACCATTTGCAGCAACCTGGATGGAATTGGAGAACATTACGCTAAGTGAAATAAGCCAGTCAATGAAAGAAAAATACCACATGATCTCACTCATTTATGAATAATAAAGAACATTATAAACTGATGAACAAAAAGATAGATACAGAGACAGTAAAGCATCAAAAAGACTGTCAAATTACAGCAGGAAGGTTAGGGAGAGGTGGGGGAGATAAGAGATCAACCAAAGGACTCGTATGCATACATATAAGCATAACCAATGGACGCAAAACTCTGGGGGGTGAGGGCATGTATGGGGGGGGGGGGGGCAATGGTAAGATATGTACACACATAATACCTTAATAAAAAAAAAAGAAGAAGAAAAAAAGAAAGAAAAGAAGAAAAAAAGAAAAAGAACCAGATCCAAGGAGAAACCAAGATGGCAGCATAGGTAAACACCTGACATTGCTGCCTCACACAACCACTTCAAAACTACAACTAAAAGACAAAACAAACATCATCCAGAACCATGGGAAGGCTGGCTGAGTGGAAATTCTACAACTAGAAGGAAAGAGAAAAGCACACTGAGACTCAGAGGAGCTGTGGAAGTAAAGTGCAGAAGGGAGTACCCATATGATTGTCAGCTGATTTCTCAACAGAAACTATGCAGGCCAGATGGGAGTGGCAAGAAATATTCAAAGTGATGAATAGCAAGAACCTACAACCAAGATTACTCTACCCAGCCAAGCTGACATTCAGAATTGAAGGGCAGCTAAAGAGCTTCACAGATAAGAAAAAGCTAAAGTAGTTCATCACCACCAAACCAGTATTATATGAAATGCTGAAAGGTATTCTCTAAGAAGAGGAAGAAAAAGAAAAAGGTAAAGATAAAAATTATGAACAACAAATACATATCTATAAACAAGTGAATCTAAAAATCAAGTGAATAAAAAATCTGATGAACAGAATAAACTGGTGAATATAATAGAATCAGGGTAATAGAAAGGGAATGGACTGACAATTCTCGGGGGGGGAAGGGGTGTGGGGGGTTCGGGAAGGGACTGGACAAAAATCGTACACATATGGATGAGGACAGTGGGGGGAGGGGTAAGGGGAGGGAGAGGTGTGAGAACCGGGTAGAGGGGAGCTATGGGGGGGGAAAAAGAGGAACAATTGTAATAATCTGAGCAATAAAGATTTATTTTTTTTAAATAAACTCATTTGAAAATTGGAGAAAAATAAAGAACCAGATCCAATCCCTTTCTGGCTCTCCCCCACAAGTTTAAAAGAAGTTTCTTCTCAACACAACTGCCCAGAGGCTCAAATTCACTTCTCTCCTACGGGTAGCCATACTCACTTGGCCTGTAAAAACAGCTCCTTGTTAAAAGGCTTATGCCCCCACTTGTTCCTTCTTCCCCAGCTGCCATGCCCACTGCTTTCAAAGTGACCTGCCTGGCCACGTGGCTCAAAAGTGAAATTCAGCAAGTGGTTCAGGTTGATTTTCTTTGGACCAGAGAACTGGGCAGGGCTAAACTCTGCCCGTTGAGCCTCTGCTACCTAGAGAGAATGAAATGAATCAGAGTATTTTTATTAGAATGATACCAATTTACAGCAGAAACCAGCACAACCCCTCTTTCTATGACTTAAACCAGTGGTCGGCAAACTCATTAGTCAACAGAGCCAAATATCAACAGTACAACGATTGAAATTTCTTTTGAGAGCCAAATTTTTTAAACTTACACTTCTTCTAACGCCACTTCTTCAAAATAGACTCGCCCAGGCCGTGGTATTTTGTGGAAGAGCCACACTCAAAGGGCCAAAGAGCCGCATGTGACTCGTGAGCCACAGTTTGCCGACTACGGACTTAAACAAAACATGGGCTTAAAGTACACAATCTTTCTAGGAGGTGGTAATGCAAAAGTCTACCCAAGATTTAGATAGAAGTGGAGGGGAAAAAAGAGCCTTTAACATGCAATTACTTAGACTGTTTAGTCTGTCCTGCTAAGTGGCAATTAACCATTAAATGACAAAATGAACTCCTCTAGTTATCTTGAAGCACAAAGATTACTGGATTAATCTTTTGAAAGTCCATAGGACTCCTACACCTTCACTCTTGTTATTACTTGTTCTCTAGTTTGTTTCTGGCAAAATCAAAGTCTGTGGAACTACACTCTGGAAGGGCTAGCAGGCAGCTGTTAATTGCCAGAGGCTTCAGGATCCTGCCAGAGACCTCCTACCTAAGACACACACTGCTATTTATGGTTAATTAAAACTGACAGAATTAACCCTAGCTGCCTTGGCTCAGTGGGTAGAGCGTCGGCCTGCGGACTGAAGGGTCCCAGGTTCGATCTGGTCAATGGCACATGCCTGGGGTGTGGGCTCGATCCCTAGCGTGGGACGTGCAGGATGCAGCCGATCAATGATTCTCTCATCATTGATGTTTCTCTCTCTCTCTCTCTCTCCCTCTCCCTTCCTCTCTGAAATCAATAAAAAATAAATTTTAAAAAACTGACAGAAAGGGTAGGCAGACTAGCTCTGTCTAGAAATAAACCCAATCAGCAGACTCAGAAATAGTTTAGATAGGGGCAAGAAGCAACATAAGAAATACCACTGCACACAAAGATGGAAGAAATCTGCTCTAAGTCAGCTAGTTCATTTTCTCCCCATTTAATGTCATAAGTAGTTTACCATGTCACTATTACTGTGCATCACTTTAAAGGGCTATATGTCATTATATAAAGGGCTATATAATCCCCTAGTGTAGGACACAGATTGCACATAGCTTTTCCACCGTGAAACACAATAATGCAATAAACACACTTATGGATAAACCTTCATGCACAAATATTTGGGTACCTGCAATTATTTATTTTGAATGTATAGTAGGAATTACTGAGTCAAAGAAAATACAAACTTAAGGTTTTTGCTGCTTAATCAAATTTGGAGATTAGTTATCAGCATTTGCACATATAATAAAGAATCTGAAGAGTATAAAAGGGCAAAAGATACCTTCTACTTCAGAGGCATTCTCTGCATATATTCTATGTATACAGAATCATAATATATGACCTTTATGATTAAACTAGAGGCCCGGTGCACAAAATTCGTGCACGGGGTGGAAAGGTGTCCCTCAGCCCAGCCTGCACCCTCTCTAATCTGGAATCCCTCTCACAATCCAGGACTGTTGGCTCCCAACCGCTCGCCTGCCTGCCTGCTTGCCCCTAACCGCTTCTGCCTGCAAGCCTGATCACCCCCTAACCACTCCCCTGCCAGCCTGATCGACGCCTAACTGCTCCCCTGCCGGCCCGATTGCCCCTAACTGCCCTCCCTTGCAGCCTGGTCGCCCTTAACTGCCCTCCCCCTACCAGTCTGGTTGCCCACAACTGCCCTCCCCTGCAGGCCTGGTCGCCCCTAACTGCCCTCCCCTGCTGGCCTGGTCGCACCCAACTGCCCTCCCCTGCAGGTCTGGTCCCCCCCAAGTGCCCTCCCCTGCAGGCCTGGTCCCTCTCAACTGCCCCCCCCCCCCCGTTGCAGGCCTGATTCCCCCCCAATTGCCCTCCCCTGCTGGCCCAGTCACCCCTAACTGCCCACCCTTGCCAGCTTCGTCGCCCCCAACTGCCCTCCTGTGCAGGCCTGGTTGCCCTTAACTGTCCTCCCCTACTGGCCCGGTCACCCCTAACTTCCCTCCCTTGTCAGTCTGGTCGCCCTGGTCATCCCCAACTGCCCTCCCCTGCAGGCCTGGGTTCCCCCCAACTGTCCTCCCCTGTAGGCCTGGTCCCCCCCCCCCCCGCCAACTCGTCTCCCCTGCGGGCCTGAGCCCCCCCCCCAACTGCCCTCCCCTGCTGGCCCGGTCACCCCTAACTGCCCTCCCCTGCTGGCCTGATCGTCCACAACTGCCCTCCCCTGCCGGCCCTCATGTGGCGGCCCTCTTGTGTGTTGGAGTGATGGTCAACTTGCATATTACCTCTTTATTATATAGGATTATATAGGACACAGCGACATACCATTTGTTAGACATTGTTTATGTAACTCACCGCAGGAAGCCCAAGATTTCCATCATCCCATCTCTCATCCCTTAGATTCGCATTTCCATAGGGCTCTGCTAACTGCTAACCAGGTTTTCTACCTCCAATACCCAAATTCAAAATTTCCTATATCTCAACCTCGTATCTTCACCTTGTTATCCTAACTGGCCCACTGTCCCTCTCCCCAATATAGCCCATCATAATTCCTAATTATCCTTCCAACATGCTGACTTCTCAGTTCCTTAACCTCTTCCTCTCCTCCAATCAGCTTGCCCTCTACCCCTCCCATGGGCATACTATCTAGGGCTGTGCTACCCTGGATGTGGCTGCTGAATACTTCAAATGTGATCAGTGCCATGCCAAATTGTGAAATAGCATTTTAGACATATTGGGTATTTAAATAGCATTTCTTTACTTTTGTAATGTGGCAACTAGAAAATTTAAATTACACATGTGGCTTGCATTTTATCGACAGCACTGCTCTACCGTCTAGATCATGCTGGTATAAACTACCAGCCACTTCGATCCTACATCCAACCAGTAACTCATTCCTGTCCCAGCCTGTTCCATTTAGTCCTAACTCCAACAATTCTTCACCCCCACTGGCATCTTCAAGCCAGTGATCCAACCCCCAAAAACCTTCTTTCCTTATTTGCCTTAGATCCTATGGTCCAGTGCCTCCTTCTCATCAGTTGTACTCACCCAGCAAAAACCTTCTCCGGATTAACCCAACTCTCCGCCTATTCCACACCAGCACCAGAGCAGTGAAAGTAAACATGGCTACAGCACACAACCACATCACACTGACCAGCCTCACTAAAGTAAATGCTTATGCTGCCTGGCAGTCATACTACAATTAAACTTCTGTACTCCATTAATTCCCCCAGTCACCCAAACAATTCTATTCCTATGGCTTCCAAACCTGCTCTCCCGGCTCACCTTATGTATTTCACGCAGACAATAAGAACAATCAGAAAAGAACTCCTGCACCTCCTACCAGAACTCTGCCTTCCTCTCTTTACTGCGGATGAACTGGCGAAGCTCCTATCTAAGCCAATTCCTCTGTCTGTGCACCAGATCCCAACTCCTCCGGAACTCAAGGACCCTGTTCCAGCAGTGCTCCCCTCCCCTTCCTGTGCATCAAATTTTCCCTCCCTCTCACCAGAACAATACTATTAGCAGAGATATGCTTTAATTTCTCCAACCTTAAAGTATCTCTTGACCTCACATTCCCCTCAAGCTACTGCCTTACCTCTCTGCTCCCTTCAGAGCAAAGCCACCAGAAAATACTGTCTGAACCTGCAATGTCTTCTTCCCATCTCCCATTCTCCCTAAATCAGGTTCTTGTCCTCACCATGCCACCAAAGCAGCTCAAGGCCAAAACCTACCTTCACATTTTCAAATCTAATGGTCAATGTTCAGATTACTCAGCCTATCAGATCACAGAACAAAACTGATCACTTTCTACTAATGGCTTTCAATTCTCTTCCTCCCTTTTTGCTGATTCCTTATCCTTCTGACTTAGGGCTCAGTCCTTGAATCATTCTTTTTGTTTTTTTGCAACATTCACTTCCTTTTACCTTACTTCTCTTCTAAAACCCCACAATAGCTTCCCATTTCTCTGAACAAAAGCCAAAGTCCTCAAGGGCCTATATAGTCTGACCCCTCTCTCTCATTATTTGGCTTCATTTCCAACTTCTCCACCCATGGTAACTACTTGCTTTACCTCACACACACCAAAAACAATACCACCTCTGCTCCCTTGCACTAGTTATTACTTCTGACTAAGACACTCTTCCTCAAATTGTATGGTGTGCTCCCTTGCTTCATTCAGGGCTCTAATCAAAATTCACCTCCTCAGAGCAGCTTTCTTCACGCACCTTCTAAAACTGTATTCCTTGTTACTCTCTATCCCTTTACCTCTCGTCTACTTTTACTTTTTAAGTAGAGGCCCAGTGCACGAAATTCATGCACTGGTAGGGTCCCTAGCGGCTGTGTACTCTCTTCCCTTCCCCTGGCCACCAGCCAGCGCTGGGACCCCCCGTCCATTCTCCCGGCCGGCCCGCCCCCTGGTCGAACTCCTGGAAGAACTCTGGTCAAGGGGACAATTTGCATACTACGCTTTTATTATATAGGATTCAATAAGCACTTACTATAAGATTTACTATACAATGGTGTATTTAATGTCTCCCAAACTAGAATATAAGCTCCTGAAAGACAATGTTCTACTCAATGTTGTATTCCAGACTCCTATATGGTATGTGGTGCACAGCAGGCAAGGAGTAAATTTCTGTGAATAAATGAACTCTTCCGTGAGTGCATCCATTAAATTTGTCCTATTCTATAATGGCTGCATTGCATGGAACATTCAAACAGCAAGGTAATTTATTTAACCAGTCCCTTGGTGATGACATTTGTTTCCTAAATGTTGCAACTATACAAAATGCTGCAGTGAATTCCCTTCTACATAAGTCTTTATGCCCTTACAGAAGGATAAATAGGAAACGCCTAAAATCAGAGTACCTATGACTAAAAATATGGAATTTTCCATTTTGCTAGACACTACAGGGCAAATATCATTAATTAATTAATGTCATTTCATCACCTAAAGAGAACCTATAATTCAAGAGTGATAATAAAATGACTGTACAAATTAAGGTGCCCCAAATCTGCTATAATTTCTCACATTTCATGATTATGAAATATTCTTCCTTTAAGGAAATTTTCATAATCTTCAAGGGGAAAAGGAGGTAAAATTCCAAATCTAGTTAATCCTCAACTACTCAAGACTGCTTTGTTTATTTACAATTCCACCTCTTGCTCTACACCCCTGCCCAACTACTTAGAAACTGGAGGGGAGGGCGAAGAATCAGACCTCATGCTTATTCTCTAGAAAAACATTTTGGAAATCCCATACCTCATCTCGTCTTCCACCATTAAAAGAAGAGCTAAAGAGTTTGCTGCTGCCGCCGCCCTTTTGAGGAGGCATCTTATTAAAAGTTTTGCTTTTCTGTGAATTGGAGCGACGGGACTGGTTGCTAAAATTTTCATTTTTGGGGCAGTAAGGTTCACGTTTTCGATTATAACGCTTGGATCCACTTGAGTTCTTTCCATCTAAAAGCAAGAGACACAAAAGGATTAGTTGAGAAATTAGATATATACTTGGCCAATTACTCTTCACCTCCCAATAAAATTGTGTTTAAACGAAGATAAATGGGGACTCTGTCTATGAAACAGTCACTGTCTCATTACTTCACTGATGAACTCTTTTATATATATACACCAAAGGCCCGATGCACGAAATCTGTGCAAGAGTAGGCCTTCCTTCCCCCAGTTGCCAGCACCAGCTTCCCTCTGGCACCCAGGACCTGGGCTTTCCTCTTGAACCCAGGACTGGGCTTCACTCCAGCTGCCAGCAGGCACCCAGGACCTGGGCTTTCCTCGCAGCCCTGGCTTCATCCAGAAGGACGTCTGGCCTAATTAGCATATTACGCTTTTATTATTATAGACTAGAGGCCCAATGCACGGATTCGTGCACAGGTGGGGTCCCTCAGCCTGGCCTGTGGGGAATGGGCCAAAACCAGCTCTCTGACATCCCCTGAGGGATCCCGGATTGCAAGAGGGTGGTTCTCGGGTGATGCACCCCAGAATTGGGCTCCCTCCTCTCTGGTTCCAGGTGCATCACTCAAGAACCGCAGCTGCCAAGTCACCGCAGCTCGGCAGCTCCTGTGTTGAGTGTCTGCCCCCTGTTGCTCATTGCACGTCATAGCTACCGGTTGGATGGTTGCTTAGGCTTTTATATATAGAGACTAGGGGCCCAGTGCACGAAATTCGTGCACTGGGGTGTGGGGTCCCTCAGCCCAACCTGCCCCCTCTCACATACTGGGAGCCGTCAGGGGATGTCCTACTGACAGCTTAGCGGGCCTAAGCCGCAGTCTGGCCTCCAGGCTGATCAGGGGAAGGCACCAGCCCCATCACCTCGCTGCTGCAGCCACTGCCAGTCACCACAGCCACCAAGGTGTTTTCATCAACATGGACTCCAGTCCCTTCACCAAGAAAAAATGACAACTTTCTTTAGGCATTTTCAAGATGTGTCTTTCATAGGATATGCTTTTCTTTCTTTCTTTCTTTCTTTCTTTCTTTCTTTCTTTCTTTCTTTCTTTCTTTTTTTTATCCTCACCTGAGGATATGTTTCCATTTATTTTTAGATAATGTGGAAGAGAAAGGGAAAGACAGAGCAACATCAAAGTGAGAGGAACACTTTGATTGGTTGCCTCCTGCATGAGCCCTGATCTGGGCCCTGGCCAGGGAGGAGCCTGTAACCTAGGTACATGCCCTTGATCAGAATCAAACCCAGACACTGCTGTCAGCAGGCCGAGGCATTATCCACCGAGTCAAACCGGCTAGGGCAGGATATGACATTTCTTAGCCTTCCAGCAGCGGACCTTCGTTTTTTTTCTCCAGAAGTGTGGTGGAAAACCCTAGATCACCTTTTTGGATTCTTATTACCCAAGTTACTAAGAATATTACCAGTGGCATACAGGAAGCTTAGCCAATGGGCAGTCAGAAAAGGTGTTTCTTCTATAGTTCACACCGATCGCGGGCTGGGCCCTGCCCAGGCCTAAAGCCTCTGGCTGAAGCTTTAGGCCTGGGCAGGGGCTCTCCAGCTCCTTCTGATCGCCGGCTCCACCCCTGCCCAGGCCAGCCCAGGCAGAAAGCCTCTAGGGCAGGAGCAGAGCCCCAGCTCCCTGCTATCGATCGCAGGAGCTGGGGGCTTTCGGCCTGGGACAGGAGCTGCGATTGATTGCAGGGGGTCCGCTCCTGCCCAGGCCTTACCTCACAGTGACCTGGATGTTCCTGGGACACAGGCATTGGGCGCCTATGTATGCAATTTAACCGCCATCTTTTTAGGGTTAATTTGCATAGTCACTCTGATTGGCTATGGGCGTGGCGAAGGTACAGTCAATTTACATGTTTGTCTATTATTAGGTAAGATAGTAGCCAGGCTACTTTAAACTTTTTAAAAAATATATTTTGATTTTTTACAGAGAGGAAGAGAGAGGGCTAGAGAGTTAGAAACATCAATGAGAGAGAAACATCGATCAGCTGCTTCCTACTGGAGATGTGCCCACAACCAAGGTACATGCCCTTGACAAGAATCGAACCAGGGACCTTTCAGTCCACAGGCCGACACTCTATCCACTGAGCACACCGGTTAGGGCTACTTTAAACTCTTAAAAAAACACACACAAAAAGTTAAATGGGCCCTTCCATGAGCTCCAAGAATTATGGATTTGGACCAGAGCATTAGTGCTTTGGGTAAGACATCACATAGTAAGGTGTTTTTTTAATGATGAAACTTAAAATGTCCCTCCCTCAGGATGAATATGATATACCGTAGATCAAACCACAGAGGGTCTCCCTTTACAGAGCTAACGAATGCTCTTGTAAAAGTCCATTCAGGCCGGGCTGGTGTGGCTTAGTGGTTGAGCATTGACCCATGAACCAGGAGATGACCATTTGATTACCCATCAGGACACATGCCTGGGTTTTGAGCTCGATCCCCAATAGTGGGCATGTAGGAGGCAACTGATCAATGACTCTCTTTCATCATTGATGCTTCTATCTCTCACCCTCTCCCTTCCTCTCTCTGAACAAAACCATTTTTTTTAAGTACATTCAGACAAACTGATAAGTAATAGCCTATCTATATTAGAGAAAAGTACTTTATCTGGAGGGAGGATAGAAGATATTTTCTCCTTAAATTACTACAACATTGCTAGATTCTATACTACAATAGCTTGGCCTAGCTATCCCCTAGCAGATATATTCATGAGGCATAAAAGCAAAACAATATATATGTTCTAGAGGTCAAACTGAGCATCTATTAAATTGACAAAAGAGGTTGAAATCGAAGAGCATATTAGATCAGCATGAGTTATACCCTTTTACAAAATATTTATAGCTTTTTTTCTCCAATTATAAGAATAATGTTCAATTTTGAAATCCAAAAGAATAATTTACATTTGCCAGTACTCACAGAATGCTAACCTATAAACAGTGTTTAATTTCCTTTTACTCTCCATTTTATCCACATGCCACACATCTTCCACAAAATGACAGATATACAAGATATGCTGTCTTCTACCTATTACTCCATAAGCATGTTCATGCTTCCATACTCTTCAAAGCATGATGAATGGCTACATTATTGTGTACCATTTATTTATAGGATATAACCAATCCCCCACTGCTGAATATTTAGGTGGGTTCTCATTTTTTTGCTAGTGTAATATAGTATTGGGAGCCACTTTATACAGAGGCCTGGGTGTATGATTATTTCAAATTCTCAAAGTGGAATGAGCAGATCAAGTATAATCATTAAAGCCTTTTTACACATTCACAATTTGATTTCTAGAACCATTATAACAATTTACTTATATTCTAACGATACTGTAAGAATGTCTAATTCACTATATTCTTGATAATACTGGGTTGAATAAACTTTGTTAAACTGAACGGTCAAAATAACTTGTTTTAAATTTGAATTTCTCTGATTAGCAACACTTTTTCAGTCTGTTGACCATTTGCAGTTTGTGTAAAGAGCTTGTTTGTATTCTTTGCCCCATTTTTTTCTACTGGGGAGCTGAACTGCATAGGTTATTTTGTCCCAAATTAACAAAGAACCCTCACCAGATATATTTAACATGTGCTGAAGTTTACCAACTTTGAAAAAAAAGGGGGGGGAGGGGGCAAAATATAACCTATCTAGACAACCATTAACAACTAAATAACTAAAGGTGATAGAGGTCTCCAAATTAGTCTTTGGACGCAAAAAGACTAATTTATTAACATTCTTGTCCTTTTGCTCATTCCATGTTGTCTTATTTCAACATGGAAATCTGACCAAATCAAGTCTGCACGGTAATTTCATAACTTTAAAAGCAAAAACTTAAGAATGGACGTTAAGGGCCTTTTAATGAAGAAATCCATTAGGCTTACTCTCAAACTAGAAGGGAGTGGTGATTTACAAAGTCAAGAAGATTCTGCATGAGCCTCAGAAACTATAAAGTTTTCCCCAAAAAATATATAGCTTAATCCTGTTTATGTTTAAAATACGTAAATAATAGAAATGTGTCTGGAAAGGCAACACAGCAGGCTGTTAATGACAGTTATCTTTGGAAAACGGAACTATCCACTTTTACCAGTTCATAGGAATCATCCAGATGAACTTTTAAGGGATTCCTGTGCCCAGACCTCACCCTCTAAGAGTCTGACTTCAGTATACAGAATTATTGTTCTGTATACTTATTATTTGGGTAATTTTAAAAACTATTAAGTACCTAGGAAAAAGTATTTCTAGACAAGATAATCAAATTATTTTACAGCAGACTAAATAAATACAAGGTGAGCCCTAACCGGTTTGGCTCAGTGGATAGAGCATCGGCCTGAGGACTGAAGGGTCCCAGGTTCGATTCCGGTCAAGGGCATGTACCTTGGTTTCGGGCACATCCCCAGTAGGGGGTGTGCAGGAGGCAGCTGATGGATGTTTCTCTCTCATCGATGTTTCTAACTCACTATCCCTCTCCCTTCCTCTCTGTAAAAAAAAAATCAATAAAATATATTTAAAAAAATTTTTTAATAAATAAATAAATACAAGGTGAACCATATCTTCAGAGAAAAGGAAACCACACTCCAAATTTTGATAGCAATCACCTCACACTCTGTCAATAACATGGGCTAAATGAAGGGTATGCCATCCTCTCTAAACCTAACCAAACTACAACTTAGAAGATAAGCTAATAGTCATGTGAGGGCCAAAATGCAAACAGAAAGCGATGCCAGGCTAGGTTCACTCTTACCAGACACCTTTAAATCTCAGGGAAAATAACCAGAGTTTAATCTGAAGTTAGAATTTTGCATTCATTGGTTTATTCTTGTATGTGCCCTGACCAGGGGATCCAATGCTCAAACTTGGCATATCAGATGACACTCTAACCAACTAAACTACTCAGCCAGGGCTGAAGTTAGAATTACTGAAACACTTTTACCAACTTCTTCAGTTAGCAACCATTACTGACAAACAAGGCATCAGTGGTAACAATGATTTGAAAGTGAGGCTTCAGATCTCATACAAATTTTGCCTTGCCTTTAACCCATGCAGTTAAGTTTATAAGACCAGTGCCCCGGTGCACAGATTCGTGCACATTGGAAGGAAATTAATTAGAAGGTGTCTGGCCGGGCAGGACTGGGTGAGAAGAGCCAGACACGCCCTGGAGCCAACCTCCCACAGTCCCTCCCCGGCCGGCCACACCTGGGGAGGTGCCGCAGCTCAAAGGTTGCCTGTGGAGTGAGTGGGGTCCCTCCGGCAGATGGAGTCCCTCAGCCTGGCCTGTGGACCCGGCTCTCCAACATCCCCTGAGGGGTCCCAGATTGTGAGAAGGTGGTTCCTGGGTGACACACCCCGGAATTCGGCTCCCTCCTCTCTGGTTCCAGGTGCGTCACCCGAGAACTGCCACTGCCAAGTCACCACACCTCGGCAGCTCCTGCGTTGAGCATCTGCCCCCTGATGGTCAGTGCGCATCATAGCTACTGGCCGGATGGTCGCTTAGCCTTTTATACATATAGACTGCAAAAACATAGAAAATTCAGAGGGATATAGAACTCCAGCTAACATTACCATGAGAACAAATAAGATCTTCTGAAGAGGAGAAAACACTAGTATTCCCCAAGCCTCATTACCCAAGACTATTTCAGATGATCCTATATTTGACCCTAATGCTTTCTAGACAAGCAGTTTGCATAGATGCAGGCAAAGCCAGGTTCTATATTTTGAGGGCTCAAGAAAGTAAGCTGGAACTCAGCAAGAGGTTGTTTTCATTTTAGTCACTCATTACCACACTGGCAAGGAAACAGTTTCATAATGCTCGCAGAACTGCTCTCTGAAGGAAAGAGAAGTGCTATTTCTAAAACAGATTACAACAACTAACCACATATGGATTTATGATTTTAGTTGCTAAAATCAACTCCTTCATCTTCTCTCCCACTTACCTAAAGGTCTGAAGTCAGACATCTAAAGTGAGAAGTTTTCTCTTATCTCTCTACTCCCAGGCAACAGGCAGCTAAAGATTGAAGGTACAGTCAGGCCAGGGACCCAGAGATAAAATTCAGAGTACTGTTTGTGAAATGTTTTATATACAACTTGCCAGGATGCCTGGGACACAGGGATAAAATTCAGAGTACTGTTTGTGAAATGTTTTATAATACAACTTGCCAGGATATGCATGTGAATAACCTAGGGGTAAAATCTGTCATCCTCTCTCTTATAGGAGATAGCAATAAGATGATCTGATTTAAATTTTGGAAAGCAGACAAAAATGTTAAGTTCCTGGGAGAAACATATTCTCTGTTGAAAATTTTAAATTTCAAATCGGAGGTTCTAAATCCTGGCTGCGCCAACAACATCACTTTCAGAGACTTTTGAAGCTATGGATGTCAGGGCCCAAGGGCCCAACCAGACTAAAGTATCACTAGGGAAGGGCCTCACACATCCCTGTGTCTATAAAAGGTCTTCAGGAAATTCTAATGCATAGCCAGAGCTGAGAACTAACTGCCAAAAACTACTGTCAGACATATTCCAAAAGGGCCAAGACCACTAAATAAATGGCTTAAATCCAGAAATCAGGATCCCAGAATCAACAAGAGATTTGAGAATTTATTCCAGTGTCTTAGTTATTCCACATTTCCCTAATAGAAAATTCTCTACCAAGTAACAGTAAGCATATCTCAGTCTCTTTCCCCCATTCCAAAATAATGGCCATAAATTTTCCGTTAAATAATTTGGCATCAACAACATTTTTAGCTCTAGTGCTGACAAGTGGCACAGACTAGAGGTCAGATCAGCCAGGAAGTTTCTGCTGCTGATTCATGCTGTAAACACAAGCAAGTTGCTTAGCCATCGTCCAGAGTGGTTGACAAGCACTTCCGGAGAGGCAATATGTGGCTTTACTACAGAATCAACTGACAACAAATTGAATCCAGCTCAAATTACTAATTTTGACTGAAAGGAGAGAGGTAGTATCAGGAATGGTATATGTACCAGTAAGTTGCCTGCTTGCTAAGTGAATTTATACAAATTGTATTTATAAATATTACCTAGGACTTCTTAAGAATTCCCTTGGACAAATCACTCTAACCCCTCTAAGCCTCGGTTTTCTTGTCTGCAAAATAGGGCGAATCCTCTACCCTCCCTCCTCACAGGGTCATGAGGATTAAGAGAAAACTTCTGGCCCGGTTGGTGTGGCTCAGTGGTTAAGCACTGACCTATGAACCAAGTCACGGTAGTTTGATTCCCAGTCAGGGCACATGGCAGGGGTTGTGGCTCGATCCCCAATGTGGGGGCATGCAAGAGGCAGCCAATCGATGATGCTCTCTCATCATTAATCTCTCTCTTTCTCTCTCACCCCCCCTTCCTCTCTCAAAAATCGATAAAAATATATTTTAAAAAGGAGAAAACTGTGAAATGCCTACCACAGTGCTTGGCACACGGTTGCTATTATTATTTGAAGGCTTATTATTAATAAATCTAAATCATTCCAGTCAAGAGTACCCACTAAACAAAGCCATATACACCAAGGACTCCAGCCAACAGGCCCAGAAATTCTTATAACTTCTCTGGCTGGTGTTTTATTGAAGGCTTCAAGTCACCTCAATTTTCAAAGCCATTGAAACCTCCAGGTCCATTTGCAACTCAGAGGCATTCTTCAAGGCAGATTAACCACTAGTAACCTGGCTTCCGTTACTGGAATAAGAGGAAGAGTGCAGGACAGTGCTTCCTATCACCAACCTCAAAATAACTGCTTCATAATGCCTGACCTTCCCTTAACCTCCGCTGCAGTACTATTCCTTGCCCAGGGAGATGGGGCAAGAGCCCGGTTCCGGGCTAGGGTCCACTGTTTGCCCATAAACTGCCTAGCCTCTCTTTACTTTGCTTTTTCTAAATGACTTTCCCCAACCTCTGGGATTCCTTGGATATTCACCATTAAACATTCTTAGAACTGCATCTTAATCCTACCAGAACACAGCTGTTGGAATATAGCCAAGAAAGGGAATGTTATGTAAAATATTTGAAGCAATTAGCCAACACAAAGAAACTGTGGTATGCCACTCCAACCAGAAAGATCAAATAAATCTCGGTGGCCAGTTTACCTGTTTCCTGTGTGCATGAAGGACAAACTTAAGCCAGCCCCAGGAACAAAGACTCAAGTATATTAATCATGTAGCTTGGAAGCAAATGCCCATTTATGACACACGTTTTAGGGAATAGAAATCAGAGGTTATTTCTTCACATGAGGTAGGGAAAGGAGAAAGGAAAATAAAATATTTATAAATTGACAAACATTTTATTTTTAATATTTTGATTTTTTACAGAGAGGAAGGGAGAGGGATAGAGAGTTAGAAACATCGATGAGAGAGAAGCATCAATCAACTGCCTCCTGCACACTCCCTACTGGGTATATGCCCGCAACCAAGCTACATGCCCTTGACCGAAATCGAACTTGGGACCCTTCAGTCCCCAAGCCGACGCTCTATCCAGTGAGCCAAACCGGCCAGGGTGACAAACTTATTTTTTTTTAATATATTTTATTGATTTTTTTACAGAGAGGAAGGGAGAGGGATGAAGAGTTAGAAACATCGATGAGAGAGAAACATCGATCAGCTGCCTCCTGCACACTCCCTACTGGGTATATGCCCGCAACCAAGCTACATGCCCTTGACCGGAATTGAACCTGGGACCCTATATTTGGCTCTATCCACTGAGCCAAACCGGTTAGGGCGACAAACTTATTTTTTATTATTTTTTTAAATATATTTTTATTGATCCCAGAGAGGAAGGGAGAGGGAGAGAGAGAGAGAAACATCAATGATGAGATAGAATCAATGATTGGCCGCCTTCTGCCTACCCCCCACTGGGGATCGAGCCCGCAACCCAGGCACGTGCCCCCGACCGGAATCAAACCCGGGACCCCTCAGTCCGCAGGCCCACGCTCTATCCACTGAGCCAAACCAGCTAGGCGACAAACTTATTTTTTAATACATTTTTATTGATTTCAGAGAGGAAGGGAGAGGGAGAGGGAGAGACAGAAACATTAATGATGAGAGACAATCATTTATCAGCTGCCTCCTGCATGCCCCACATTGGGGATTGAGCCCACAACCCGGGTATATGCCCTGAGCAGGAATTGAACCTGTGACTTACTGGTTCATACGTCGAAGCTCAACCAGAGCCACAGTGGCTGTGCTAGAAATTAAAAAACTCTTTAAAAAAATAAGGCAATTTATGTCTTTTCAACTTACCCTTCCTGTTCTTCAACTCAGCACTCTGAAACTCAAGAGGTTCTTTCAACTATTTCCAGCACCATCAAGTACATCAAAAGTCAAGTCAGCTTTTCTGAAATTTGTGTATGGAATTATGCTGAATTGGAGGCTACCTTTTGTTCCAGCAACCATCCAGAAGTCACTGTAGAAAAGGTCCTAAATGCCATCTGTTGTGGCAGCACTGGTCTTAGCTTAAGGTTCTGAAGGCAGCATATGCTACTTTCAACCTTAAAAATTTATTCCTAAATGCAGGCAATGTGGGTTATGGATGAAGAACTGTGTATTTAGCTACAAATCTTCCTTTTTGCTAAAGGAAAATACATAGCAGTAGTCTGAAAAGTAGGCACTGGTAAAGGCAACTATAGCCAAGCTTTCAACACTTTAAACAAAAACTAATGATACCAGAGGGCACACTTGTGTATTTCATATAACCTACGAAAGTCTTTTACATGAGTTTTTACTTTCTTTCTCAGAAGCTTTCAAGTAGGAAGATAAACAATGCCCTGGCTGGTTTGGCTCAGTGGATAGAGTGTCGGCCTGCCGACTAAAGGGTCCTGGGTTCGATTCCGGTCAAGGGCACATGCCTGGGTTTCGGGCTAGATCCCCAGTGGTGGGCTTGCAGAAGGCAGCCAATCAATGATTCTCTCTCATCACTGATGTTTCTCTCTCCCTCCCTCTCCCTACCCCTCTGAAATCAATAAAAATATTTTTTTTAAAAGAAGATGAACAAGTATTTTAAGAGTGCTTCATAGTATTTTTTTAAAAAAAAGAAAGAAATCACTTTAGTAAAAATGAACCCAACAATTAATATTTATTCTATACAAGTATGAAAAGTTGCTGACAAATATTTGCTTTGGTCGCACTGCAACAGAATTCTATATGATCCTGGGGCCTAATCGGCATTAGTCCTACTAATCAACATATTCAAAGTCAGAAACAATATGAGTAAAATGCCTTAAAATACCTCAGTTTAACTGTTTTATTTTGTTTGGATTGTTGCAAACTTTCACCTACTGCCTCACTAAAGAATAAACATTAAGGCATTTATTACTGCTGTCTCACTTATGTTAATAGCTTGAAAAGGAGCCCCTGAAAAATTAGTTGAGAATTCAGATAGCTAGAGAATCAAAATCTTTAACTTTATATCTGGGAATAGTGTGCAAAAGTAAAGTTATCACCTACACTGAGAAATATTCCGACCACTCTAAACCAGTTCCCAACACTGGCCAGAACTGGCTACCCTCTTATCTCTAAAGAGATCTGTGATAAAGCTATACAGGTGCAAAACCCCAGTATTAATCTACGTAATACTGCCTGACGTGGCCTGAGAGTCTCTCTAACCCTGATTAGATATTTAAAGCATATTCATTATCTTGTCAACTGGATTCCACCGGAGTTCCCTAAGCAGTCCTAGAAGCCCTCAGAACCCCAAGTAAGCAAGTTTACTATATCCAGCAGGTAAACTCAACAAGTCAGCCTTACAGTTGTTTTTTCTTTCAGAGTCAGCCTTACAGTTTTTTAAAAAGTTGTAAACAACTGCACTCAAAATGTTTCCCTCTCTGACACATTTCCCCACTGAAAACATCTTCCTATCACTAATATAATCACAATACAAAAGAGCAGAGATTACAACTCCAGACCTGCCAACTCCTACCTAAACTCTGGCCTCTCAACTTTTTCCTTCTTCAGATGAAAATTCCACTTGTTGGACTGGTTAGTGACTGGAGTCTCCACAACAGAGGTAAAAGCCTAGCCCAGTACCTGCTACCTGGTAAGCTCTAGATAAATGGTAGCTATTATCATCACCATGGTCATAATTTAACATGAGAGGCATGACTGCAGAAATGACAAAATCTTCCCTGTAAAAGAACACAACTAGAGCCTTACAAAGGGAAACAGGCATGATGTGTATTTGATGCATAACAGCTGCCACGTACTTTCCTAAACCCTTGCTTCATTGGTTTTCTAAGTTAATTCATTTAATAATTCTCATCATCTCCATCCTTACCGGTAAGGAAAGTCAGACACTCACTCAAGGTCTAGCAAACCTAAAAAGACAGAACCGGGAGCCGGTGCTCTGAAACACTGCTCCACACAAAACAGAGCCTTCCACGGACGAGTCCTCCTCCGCAGAGAGGGGTGGCTCTGGAGCCAGGTTATTCAACCTAAGATTTGAGTTTGAAAAGTCTTTGGGCCCCACCTTCTCCTGTTTAAATTTGAACACTATCCAAAGCTAATTCAACATTAAAGACTAGAACAACTTCGTGTTTTTAAGAGCGTGAACTGATGAGTCAGACAACTAGGTATGAAGGCCTGCTGTGAGGCACATACTGGCGAGGCGACCTTAGCTTTCCTGACCTCAGTTTCCTCATCTGCAAAATGGGAGTAAGAACAGCACCTACTTCACGAGCTGTTACGAGTCTTTAATGACAGAATTCGCGTAAAGCACGCGGTTCTGGGCTCATTAAGAGTTCACGGGAAGTGAAGTGGGGGGCGGTGGGATTTAGGGAGCACAGAAAGCGGAGCTTGTCCCTGGGTGTGACCCGGCTGACCAGAGAGCCAGGACCCGACCCGCGCCCCCCGCCAGCGTAGCCCGCGCTCACCGCTCTTGGGTTTAGACTCGCCGGCCGGCCCCGCGGACGCGGAGCGGGGCGGCTGTTGCCCTTTGCTGCTGCCCGAAGAGGCGGAGCCGCTGGGGCCGCTGTTCTTGTCCATGTCGGAGGCGGTGGCGGCGGCGCTGGGGGAGCTCTGCGGCATCAACGGGGGCCTCGGCGGCGGCGGCGGTCGGAGCGGAGCGGGCGCGGCAGGGACCCAGGCTCATGGCGTTCGGGGCCGGCGGGGGTCGGCGGCGGCAGCGGTTCTCGGCCTTCATGGCGACATTTTTCCCTGTTTCCTTACTCGGCTTCTCAAACTGGGAGGAGAAGCGGCGGGCGGGGCTGTGGAGCCCGGCGGCGGCAGTGACCGAGACGGCGGAGGAGGCCGGGGCTCGGAGGTCCGGGCCGGGCCTGGCGGGGCGGAGGCTGCGGGGAACAGGGAGGCGAGGGAGGGTGCGCAAGCCCCGCCGGCCGGCCGGATACGCTCTCCCGCCGCGGGGCAGGGGAGAGGGCTGGCTGTCTTGGTGTCGGGGACCGGTGTCTCCGACACAGCGACCGACACTCGCCCCTGGGCCGAGGCCGAGCTGCTCCTGGAATGGCGACGAGTCGCCAAACAGCATCTCGAAGAACCCGGATGGAGTATATATATAGTGGAGATGTGGCATGGTGCACTCTGGGAAATGCAGTTTTCAGCCTTCATCCGGGTTCAATGATGTCCACCTCCGCTCACACAGTTGAGAGCATACAGGATGATGGAATTTGTAGTCCAGTTTTTAGTATTAGCACGCTAATAATGTTGCATTACTAGTATATAATAATAATATACACTACTACTTAAAACCCACCCAAACATTGGAATACCTGTGTAATTCCTTTACTGATTTATTAATTTATACTTATACTAGAATTAATATCAATTTATTCATGGCTTATCCTAGCTCTTAGTAATAACCATAATAGCAACAATAATGGCAAAATCTTACATTTAATATAACTTTACAGCACTTCCTCATGTAAACTTTATTTCATTGTTAATAAGTCATTTATTAATGTAATTCATTGTTAACATTTCATTTCATTAATAATAGTTGTCATTCAGTGCAATGCTGTGCCGTTTATATAGATTATCACACTCCTCACAATAACTCAAATTTAAAGACGAGGGAATGGGTTAAAAAAGCTTAGATCAATGCCCGGCCCATGTTGCCCAGTGGTTGAAAGTTGACCTATGAACCAGAAGGTCATGATTTGGTTCCTGGTCAAGGCACATGCCCGGGATTTCTGGCTTGATCCCCAGAGTGGGTGTGCAGAAGGGAGCAGATCAATCATTCTCTCTCATCATTGATGTTTCTATCTGTCTTCCCCTCTCCTTTCCTCTCTGAAATCAACAAAAATATATTTAAATATAAAAAATAGTTTAGTGGCCCTAACTGGTTTGGCTCAGTGGATAGAGCGTCGGCCTGCGGACTGAAGGGTCCCAGGTTCGATTCTGGTCAAGGGCATGTACCTTGGTTGCGGACACATCCCCAGTAGGGGGTGTGCAGGAGGCAGATGATCGATGTTTCTAACTATCTATCCCTCTCCCTTCCTCTCTGTAAAAAATCAATAAAACATATTTTAAAAAATAGTTTAGTGGGAAGCATGTTGTCTTTATTGCTCAGAGTTGCCTATGTTAACTTGAAAAGGCCTACAAAAATAAGCAAAAGCATCCCATCCCAGGAGTTCCACAAGAATCCTGGTGAAACTGGATGGCAGCCAGCTCATAAAAATTCATTTGGATAAAGTACTACAGAACAATATGGAAGACGAGATCGAAACTTTTTCTGGTGTCTGTAAGAAGCTCACAGACAAGGATGTTAATTTTGAATTCCCAGAGTTCCAGTTGGAAACAAAAATGACTAAATACAATATCATTCACATGAAGAAAAGAAAAGAAAAAAGAAACTACAATGGAAGATTGTGATAAGGCCTATAATAAAGTTAACACCAAATGCTGACCAGGGCAGAAGCTCCAAGGAGAAAAGTACAAACAGTTGAGAGGAATAAAAGAGGACTTCCCAGAGGTGGTGTCACTTGAGCTGAGCATAGAAGGTTGAGTGCAATTTCAGCAGTCAAATATGAACAAATAAATAGGTAGGCAAAATCCTCGGATTCCTGTAATTGGGCCTTTTTTGGCTTCTTATTAACCATCACATTATATAAAACATTAATGAGTATATATAAGCCAATCAGTTTCTTAAAATTATCAGTTTTAACTGGGACAAATAAAAGTAGATACTAATCTTATGTATTTTTAATATTTTTGATTTCAGAGAGGAAGGGAGAGGGAGAGAGAGAATCACTGACTGGACGTCTCCTGCACGCCCCCTACTGGGGATTGAGCCTATAACCCAGGCATCTGCCCTTGACTGGAATCAAACCTGGAACCTTTCAAGTTCGAAGGCCGATGCTCTATCCACTAAGCCAAACCGGTCAGTGCTAATCTTATATTTTTAAATTTCCTTAATATGCCCTCCACCAGTCCTTATCTTGGTTCACCTTTTCCACTTTTTTTTTGCCCCCACAGATTATATTGAAATGAGAGAATACCTACATAATGTTGGTCTGGAAACTTAATTTGATATTTAGAAGAAACATCCTCAAATCCTGAGGTCCATTCTCATGCATGACTACATTTGGAAGATATACTAAGATTCCTTGATGAATTTTTATATTTCCTTTAACAAAGATATGAGAACTCTGATTACATGGATGAATCATTCCATCTATCACACATAAAGATAAAAGAGAAGGGACGAGAAATCCCAGTGCAGTTCTTCCAAAACAAAGTGGTAGGTGTCCATCTGTCAGGCTACATACATTATAACAGAAAAAAATTTCTCATTTCCAAAATAGTTTCGTAGGGTCCTTGTGAAATATTTGCAGGAAACATGCACTTAAAAAGAGAATCAAACCGCCCCCATCTTCTTTTGGGCAAGATGGACTCTACCCTTTCCATAAAAAGAAAAGAATGGGAAAATCTGGGTTTGAAGTGAAATACCTATGCTATGCCAGCTGGAGCTAGAAACTGTGGCCCAGCAGGAGAGGAAGTGTGAATGGTGATTTGTTCTGACTTGCTAAATAGATACCAGAGCTATCATTCCCATTTCTTTCCAATGTTTACTTTTCAGCGTAGTCTAGCATATGTATCCCAGGAATGGTCTGTGAATTCCTTGCCTCAGAACCACGTGAAAAGTTTGGTCAAGTAAAGATTCCCAAAACCCATATCAGATTGCCTGATTCAGAATCTCTATAATTGGGGGCCTGGTGATCTGCATTTTAAAGCTCAAACCAGGTGATCCTTATGCATGCCAAAGTTTGCGAGAATTGACCTGTAATCTTAGCCTTTTGCCACACTGTACCTCAGTTCCCCCTCTTCTTCACCAGAAAACAAGAGTTACTGGGTATCTTGCGAGTTGGTACTGGTAAGAGGTTGGCAAGATTCAGAGACGTGGGGCCGCTGAGAGGTGATCGGGGGTCTCCCTAAGGTCCGCTTATTCCTGGTGACTTGTGTTCCATTTGGGAAGAGAAAGAAAGGACCTCGGGGACTCAGTGACTAAGTAGACCCCGGATTCCAGAGATCATGCAATAACTCCTTAATTTCAGGATTCCGGACGCGTTCGACTAATTATGTCTCTGGCCGGCCGCCGTCAGCCGTCTGGTGACGCAACGTGACGTATCGTCTGGCTGCTGTCAGCCGACTGTCAAGATGGCGGCCCCCAGCAGTTGCGCTCTATGGGGCTACTGCGGCCGGGGCTGGTCGCGGGTGCTGCGGGGCTGCCGGCTCCCCGGGCTTCGTCGCTCCTGGCCAGGGAGTCCGCTGGGTGCGCGGCTCTTGTCCCAAGAGAAACGGGCAGCGGAAACGCACTTCGGGTTTGAGACCGTGTCGGAGGAGGAGAAGGGGGACAAAGGTGAAAGGGGCGAGAGGGCGGATGGAGGGGAAGGGCCGTCGGCGGTCCAGTTTCTTCGGCCCGGCTAAGGGTTGATTTAACGTCGTGCTGTGTTAGCTCCGGTGCTGTGGCCCCGAGCCTGGCTCTGCAGAGCTTCAGCGCCTCCTCTTTTTAAAGCGGAGCCATTATCGGAAAAGCCCATCAAGTTAGCGTTTACAATGTGCCAGGCACCGTGCAGACATTTCCGGTTTTCATTTCGACTTCTTGGTGGTGGGTATTGTTTCCCCCATGTTACACATGAGGACACTGAGACTTAAAGGTTAATCAAGAACTTGTCTAGTTTAACATAGGAAGTGGTGGAACCATTATTCCAATTCAGTTTGGTCTGACTACAGAGCCACGTTCCTAACCTCTTGATAATAGAACTTTTTTTTTTATAGAAAAGAAAAAGGAAAGTATCTTCTCTGTACCTCAGCTTCCAAATTTGCCAAGTAGGAATAATAGCAACATTTTTCTTAGAGTTCTTGTGAGAATTAGATTACTTGACACAATATTATTTTGAACAATGCCTGACACTGCTTAATTGTTCAATAAATATTAGATATTACTGAGCAGTTTCTTAGCACGGTGACACAGGCATGGGAAAGGAAAAGAGCAGTTTTTAAACTCCTGCTAACCATGTATAATGGCTGTGGTATTTTGCCCATTTTACTGATGGATAAGGTCAGGCTCCCAGAGTTCCTTCACTTAGCCTATGGTCACCCTGGAAACAAAAAAAGGAGTTTACAATGCAACTTACCACCCTCTGAAAGACTGCTACAGTGTATTACCTCTCACCTCAACCTTTCTAAGTGTTTGGGTGTACTGTAACTCTTTGAATATTGGATTTAAATTTTTTTCACTGTGAATCCCCAGAAAGCTAGGACAGTGGCTCATTCATGTTTATATCCTCAGTGCCTGATGAGCATTAGGAGTTTTATAACTGCTTGTGGAGGGAAATAAGTGGAGCCAAGTTAAACAATAGTAAACATTTATTGAGAGCCTAAAACCTCTTAAGGTACTTTGCATTAATTCTTATAAATACAACCCAGCGGTTTTATAGATGAAGAAACTGTTGAAACAGAGGTAGTAAGTCACTTGCCCGAGATTCCCTAGTAAGCTGCAGAGCTGGCATTTTAATCAGGTGGGTTGCTTCCAAAATGTTAATAATATCTAACCTCTGTATTTTGCCTTATAATATATAAACATTTCACACAGTGAGAAGCAGGAAGAGGAATTACCCACTGAGCTAAATACAGCTTCCAGATTTGAGACCGAAGATAGAAATACAGGCAGGATGGTAAAAATGACTGTGCAAGCTGAAATCATGCACAGTGATCTTAATAATCAATGGGGGGGGGGAATTATAATTATTACATGGACTTTAAAAATTATTGAACATCCAAAACTCTGTGTCAGTTTTAAATGTATAGGGAAATTGAAAGACAGTAAAGTTAATATTTCTTTAGCATAATTTATATATAATTATGTTAGGCTTAATTTTTAATTCAATTAATATAATTAGAACTAGAGGCCCGGTGCATGAATTCATGCACAGGTGCGGTCCAGCCAGGCCCGGCAGGCGGGGGGTGGGGAAGGGGGCCCCACCCCCTGGTCGAACTCTCAGGGTCGAGGGGATAATTTGCATATTAGCCTTTTATTATATAGGGTGTTTAAATTTAAGTTTAAATTCTTTAATTAAAATTCTAATAAGAAATTAGAAACATTGAGAATTAAGTGCCGGGGCTCCTCACACGGGCACCACCTTGCCGGGGCTGACCAGCCGCCCCTGAACAGGGATGAACAGATTACTCCATTTCACTGTGAAAGAGGGCTGAGGGGTTTTCTGGCTCAAGGGACCAAGCAGTCTTGATTGCCTGCCTCCTTAGGCTTTTATTGGACAAGCAGTTTGAGATAAAGTTTATCTTTTAGACACAATCAGCAGGGTCAGTAATCTTGGGAGGACACATGTGTTTGTAGTGTCTTTTAAGCAAGGGCATCCAGGGATTAAGCATAAGCATTCCAGTAAACACCCAGGGGTCTGCACATGCACAGACTTGTTTGGAAAGGTCAAGGAATCATTAGGGGCGCGCCTTCAACACTCCCCTAAGTGAGACTTCCGATAAACAGGGCAGGCGGCCTTCCACACACTCCCCTTTTCTCAGAATGTCCTCCTTACAACTTTCCAACCAAGTCTCGTGTGCTCCCCAACCATTAAGTGGTTTTATTCCTTTGTAAAAAATTTACCAATATTTTGAACAGTGTTTGCTGTCTTCTCAGCATTTAATTTACAGTAGGAGTGAGCATCTTCTCTATGCCTTGGCAAATTGCCATACTCCTTCCTAAGTTCCAATCAGTTTCTAACATTTTACCCTTTCACTTTCTTTTTTTTTTTTTTAACTTTTCAAACCCTCTTTAATACTAAGAAGTATTATACAATGATGAATTAGAGATTGGGAAAATTAAACAGTTTTGCATGCTTATTACCCATTTGAATTTTTCTTCTTTGATTTTTATGCAACTCATTTGCTCATTTTTATTTTTTTATTATTATTATTTTTTAATTTCTTTATTGATTAAGGTATCACATAATTGTCCTCATCCCCCCATTCCCATCCCACACCCCTCCCCACACATGCCCCCACCCCCCTATTGTCCTTAACCGCTGGTTAGGCTCATATGCTTGCACCCAAGTCCTTTGGTTGATCTCCCCTTTACCCCCACCCTCCCCTCCCCTCCCTCTGAGGCCCGACAGTCTGATCCATGCCTCCTTGTTTCTGGGTCGGTTCTTGTTACCCTTTCACTTTCAATGTCATGAATTATCTCCAAGAATTCCTTTAATGTGAACTTTTTTGCTGGCATTGTTTCCTCTGGGGCATCTTCAACGTTTTCATCACAACCACATCCTCATTTATGACAGTAAGTTCATCTTACAAAGATCTGACTGCATCTAGAGTCTCTTGAATGACAGCACTGTCAACATTCCACGGTCAGCCGTTTCTCCTACAACCCCATCTATTTAAATTTCACCATTTTCACTTTTTGTTCTTTGCTGCACTTTCATTTTTGTTGGCCAATTTCCTCTTAATTATCCAGTTTTGTAAAATGCCACATGTTTTCAACAGAGATAAGGAGGTAACACAACCACGTGCTCTGCTGTCTGTGTGTGAACTGAACAACTGATGTATAGTGACCTACCACTTACAAACTATGAAAGAAGTTACATGGCTGGTTACTGTTATTTATGTAGCAATTTGTGGACTGAAGAAGTACTAGAGTTTACACTTTACGCAGTTACAGTTAGTATGCCATTGCATTTTAACAATGTTATTGGGGGACTGGTATTGTTTAACTAAACCATGGTAACTGAAATTCATGCATTTTAGAACCATGCAAAGCTAGGGGTGGTTATACACAGTGGTTTGAGCCTGTGTTCCTCAACTCCTCAAAAGATATTCAGAAGGAAAAAGCACCCTGGCCAGTTTTGCTCAGTGGATAGAGCATCGGCCTGAGACTGAAGGGTCCCAGGTTCAATTCGAGTCAAGGGCACGTACCTTGATTACAGGTTCCCTGCCCCTGGTTTGGGTGTGTGCAGGAGGCAACCAGTTAATGTGTCTCTCTCACCTCGCTGTTTCTCTCTATCCTTCTCGCTCCCTTCCACTTTCTCTAATAATCAATGGAAAATTATCCTCAGGTTAGGATTACCAAAAAAAAAATCAAACTTGGAGATCCCAGGGTTGAGAATGGGCATTCAAGATTGAGTTGAGGAGGAATTCTGTGGTCGCTGATTCAGCAGAGGACAGTTCTGTTTTGGATCTATGTGGCACATTTCATCCGAAAAACTCAAAGCATCTCCCCTTCACTGCCTAGTTCAGCCTTATGGCAGGGAGGTGGGGAGGGACTGGCACTGGTTTTCTCATCTTATGGGCAGAGAAACTGAGGTGCAAAGGAGTTAAATGGAGCCTGTGTCTTAAAGAAACTCTTCCCAGCTAGCCCAGATTCCACGTTCGGCTTGATGCTGTGGAGATGATTCACGAGGACCCTCTGCAATGTAACTTAACCCTGATT
The DNA here is from genome assembly GCF_951640355.1 of Cnephaeus nilssonii. NCBI lineage: Eukaryota > Metazoa > Chordata > Mammalia > Chiroptera > Vespertilionidae > Cnephaeus > Cnephaeus nilssonii. Next base: position 4,619,910 of record NC_137093.1, read on the forward strand.
CACATCTTGCCATCCACCTGCCCCCCAAATTGTACCTGAGGTTTTTCTCGGTGATACAGGCTGAGATGACTGGAGGCTTTCGCATCCATTAGCCATGTGTCTTTCTAACGGATTTTGTTGTCTCTTATTATAATAACCATTAGAAAAAATTCCACCATCACCCCTATCCTCTAAGAAACAGACATATAGTTAGTACCACGTATGTGTATGGCATGATTACAAAGTAATGGTCAAAAAGATAACTAAGACAGTAGAAAAGAGGTTGATTTTTTATATGAAGTACTATAAACCTTTTTAAGAAGAGGTAATGTTAAGCATTATGGCTTAGGATCACCCTGGAAAGACAGGCAGTTTCAGGGCGGGGGGGGGGGGGGGCCGAAGCTTCCTTCTCTTTCATTTAGGACTTTTCCAAGTTAATCTTGTCAGTAGCACAATTATGTTGTATTTCTCCCACGTCAGTTTATCAGGTGTTTGAAAGTGTGGCCAAGAAGTATGACGTGATGAATGACATGATGAGTCTTGGTATCCATCGTGTTTGGAAGGACGTGCTGCTCTGGAGAATGCACCCGTTTCCTGGGACCCAGCTCCTCGATGTTGCTGGAGGCACAGGTAATGTCCGTGTTCGTCTCCTCAGGTTCCACCGAGCACCTTTACACGGATCAGGGTCTCTTGTTGGAATGAGCTGCCTCACCTGTCATTAGCCTGAAGATGGTAGTTGAAAATCAACATGCTTCTAAGAAAGGTTTACTCTTTTTTTTTTTTAACTGAATGTCAATCAAAAGCACAGAATGTCAGCTTTGTGCCTGTCACTTTTCTAAAATGCACAGATTGCAAAGTGAAAAGGCCAGTTTTTCACTCCAGTGACATTTTACCCTCTAAATGACTTTTACCACCTTTAGCATCTTTCTCAGGTTGGGGAGGGTGCCTTTTATCATATTATATAAGCTTTCTAGGCAGCTTCTCCTGCTTAATCCATTGTCACGCCAGATATCAACAGCGCATTTGTATATGCATGCTCCTTTGGTGCACTCTAGACATTCGGGGAAAGTATCATGGGTTTCTAAAATGCCTCATGGTGATATCATTACATGGCTAATGTACATGTTAAATGTACATTACAATGTATAATATAATGCAATAGTGTTATTGTACCAACAGAAAATGTATAATAAATTATCCTCTCTAATAAAATGGTAATATGCAAATTAACCATCACTCCGCTACATAAGCCAAGCCACGCCCACCAGCCAATCAGGGCGAGTATGCAAATTAACCCCAATCCAAGATGGCTACAGCCACAGAGAGCAAGGTTTCCTAGGTAACAGAGCAAGCCAAGCTTTCCATAGCAGTTGCAGGCCTAAGCCTCCACTCAAGCTACAAAGTTTCAATTATAGAAGGTAAACAAATTCAAACAAATGGCGGCAGAATGGAGCTTGAGAGAGCAGGCCAGGGTTGCTGGCGGCAACAGGGGAAGCAAAGCTTTCCGCACACCCTGGCCGGGCTCACCCGCTTAAGGTACCAAGTTTCAATTGTAGAAGGTAAATTAACTGCCACAGAAATGGCTGCCACCCCAGAAATGGCTGCCGCCCCAGGCTACAAAGTTTCAATTGTAGAAGGAAAATAAATTCCAGATACCAGGGCCTCCCCTTGGGTTGCCAGGGGGCGTGGCCGGCCCGCAAACCACCACAGGCCCCTCGCTCAGGCCGCCCCACACCCCAAGGGAACCCCCACCCTTATCTGTGACACCCTTCAGGGCAAACCAGCTGGCCCCCACCCGTGCACCAGGCCTCTATTCTATCTAATAAAAGAGTAATATACAGATTGATCATCACTGCAATACACAATATAGCTGCCCCCATGTGGTCAAAGATCCTGCCCCCATTTGGACACAAGATGGCCAGCAGGAGAGGGCAGTTGGGAGGCACCCGGCCTGCAAGGGAGGGCAGTTGAGAGGGACCAGGCTTGCAAGGGAGGGCAGTTGGAGGTGATCAACCCTGCAGGAGAGGGCAGTTAGGGGTGACCAGGCTGGCAGAGGAGGGAAGTTGGGGGCAAACAGGCTGGCAGGGGAGCAGTTAAGCATCAACCAGGCTGGCAGCGGAGTGGTTAGGGGGTGATCAGGCTGGCAGGCAGAAGCGGTTAGGGGCAATCAGGAAGGCAGGCAGGCAAGCAGTTGGGAGCCAGCAGTCCTGGATTGTGAGCGGGATGTCCAACTGCCCGTTTAGGCCCGATCCCACTAGGATCGGGCCTAAACGGGCAGTCGGACATCCCTCCAGGAGTCCCAGATTGGAGAGGGTACAGGCTGGGCTGAGGGACAACCCCCCGCCGTGCACGAATTTCGTGCACCGGGCTTCTAGTAATAGAATTATCTCCATGTTTGAAACAAATGGGGCTTTGTTGACATGATCCTCTCCCCAAATGAATCTTAGAAGGCAGGAAAAAAATCCTGCTCAGTGGAGGACAGACAATTTAGCAGAATCTATCAAAGTATAACATGTTTATAGTAGGGTCCCACAATTACAATTCTAGATATGGAATCTAAAAAAAAATGGCACGAAGATAAAGTACAGAAGGGGTTTAGTCGGAGCTGCCTACATCTCCAGTGTATCATGACCAGTAGCATCACTTCATGCTGACAACTGCCCATTTAGAAAATGTAATTCAAAGGTACTCCCATATATTTAAAAAGACATTTGAAGAAGATATAGCTAGCCCTAGCCAGTTTGGATCGATGGATAGAGCATCAGCCCAAGGACTGAAGGCATCCAATCAATGTGTCTCTCTCATATCGAGGTTTCTCTCTCTGTCTCCCCACTCCCTTCCACTCTCTAAAAATCAATGGAAAAATATCCTTGGGTGAGGATTAACGAAAACAAACAACCAAGACATAACTATAAATATGCTCACTGCATCATTTTTTGTAATATTAAAAAAAAATTAGAAATAACCAATTTATCCCTCAATAAAGCAACTGCTTTAGCCCTAGCTGGTTTGGCTCAGTGGATAGAGCGTCAGTCTGCAGACTAAAGGGTCCCAGGTTCGATTCTGGTCAAGGGCACATGCCTGGGTTGCAGGTTTGATCCCCAGTGGGGGGTGTGCAGGAGGCAGCCTATCAATGATTCTCTCTCATCATTGATGTTTTTCTCCCTCCCTCTCCCTTCCTCTCTGAAATCTATAAAAATATTTTTAAATATATTTTATTGATTTTTTACAGAGAGGAAGGGAGAGAGAGAGTCAGAAACATTGAATAGAGAGAAACATTGATCAGCTGCCTCCTGCACAACGCCTACTGGGGATGTGCCCGCAACCAAGGTACATGCCCCCGACCGGAATCGAACCCGGGACCCTTCAGTCCGCAGGCCGATGCTCTATCCACTGAGCCAAACCGGTTTCGGCTATAAAAATATTTTTTTAAAAAAAAGAAAATGTGATTTCAGAAAGCACTCGCTTTGCAGGAACAGTATTTACCTGGTCACCTTATTTAAACACTTTGATTTTTAGCTTTTAGACTCAAACCACCAACATAGCACAGAAGGCTTAATTATAGCTGTAAAACAAATAAAATGTTACCAGTCTTGACAGAGTAAATGTACATAGGATGGAAGGTTGAAGGGAGTCAAGAGATACTATCTGTAGTTGACGGAATAAGAAATCAACTATTGATTAGTTTATTATGCTAGGTTACCCAGGTATTATGAGGAACTATGAAAAGTGATATGGATATATTGAGTAGAGGCAAGCAGAGAAGGGGGAACAGGATATCATTATAAATTTGGTAAGGAAAGAAATAGCTGTAACTTAGAAGAAACAGCTAAAAGAGTTGGGAAAGATGGTCTCTGGAGAACTGACCTGGGAGAGAGATGTGGTGGTGGGACAGGGAGTTATTGCTTGTAACTATGTTATTTCCATAAAAATTATTAGAAAAAGACTAGAAGGCTGCACACTAAACTCTGTATACTTGTAATGTCTGGAGAAGGTATGGACAGAGAATGCAATGTTCATGTTTTATTCTAAAAATTGAGATAGTGACCAAACCAGAGGGAGTCGGACCTGCATTACCACCATTTGTCCACCATCCAGAACTGTAATGTCAGTGCTGACATGTACACATAAGGAACTGTTGGACATTGAAATTGGGTCTCAAAAGAACTGTTGGCCCAGAAAGAAACTCACTACAGACCGATTCATTTGCCTGTCACCATAGCCATTATTGCTTGTCTCATTTTCGGTTCTTATAAGTGTATTTCTAATAGCACATGATCTCACTCATCTAGGGGAAATGATGAACAACATAGACTGATGAACAAGAACAGACTCAGAAACAAGGAGGCACGGATCAGACTGTCGGGCCTCAGAGGGAGGGTAGGGAAGGGTGGGGGTAAAGGGGAGAGATCAACCAAAGGACTTGTGTGCAAGCATATGAGCCTAACCAGCGGTTAAGGACAACAGGGGGGTGGGGGCATTGTGGGGAGGGGTGTGGGATGGGAATGGGGGGATGAGGACAAATATGTGATACCTTAATCAATAAAGAAATTTAAAAAAATAATAATAATAAATAAAATAAAATAAAAATTGAGATAGTGAGTCTTTTATAGTAAGAATATATCCATACATTATTTATGCAATTTTTAAATAAAGTTTTCTAAAGAATATTAGAAGTTAAAAAATAGCAGTTACTGTGGAGATGAGCACAAACATCATTTCGTACACTCCTCCACTCCTGCACCTTGTTGTCCCTTTGGAGTTAGTCAGTGCTGGGCTTTGGTTTTATGTTTCCTTCTCTCCTCCCTGTCACCCTCCTTCCCACAGGTGACATTGCATTCCGGTTCCTTAATTATGTTCAGGCACAGCATCGGAGAAAGCAGAAGCAGCAGTTAAGGACCCAGCAAAATTTATCCTGGGAAGAAATTGCCCAAAAGTACCAGAATGAAGAGGATTCCTTGAACGGTTCCCACGTCATGGTCTGTGACATCAACAAGGAGATGCTGAAGATTGGAAAGAAGAAAGCCTATGCCCAAGGATACAAAACTGGCAAGTCCTACAGAAAGTGCACAGAGGAAATGCTTATTCTGTATAATAATCCTATATAATGAAAGGGTAATATGCAAATTGACCAAATGGCTGAACAACCGGTTGCTGTGATGCGCACTGACCACCAGGGGGCAGATGCTCAACGCAGGAGCTGCCCTCTGGTGGTCAGTGCACTCCTACAGGGGAGGGCTGCTCAGCCACAAGCTGGGCTAACAGCTGGTGAGTGCAGCAGCTATGGCAGCACTAAGCCATCAGTCAGACATCCCCCAAGGGCTTCTGGACTGCTAAAGGGCGCAGGCCAGGCTGCGGGACCCCTTCTCATGAATGTCATGCACCGGGCCTCTAGTATGTTTATAAAATAAGATGGAATGGGGGAAATGTTGAAGTGCTTTATTTTCCTGCTTTAGAAAATGTATAGCTAGGTAGAAGTTGAAGATAATTTGTGGGGGTGGATCCAGTTTGTGCAGTTTTATGCACATTATTTCAGCAGCCTAGAGAGTTAGATTATCAGCCCTCTGTGACAAGGGAGCTGACTGAAGCCCAAAAGAGTTGCATATCTTACCCAAGAAACACAACTTAAATGGCAGATCTCCCATTGGAGCTGAGCCTTCTGATCTCAGCTCCTGGACCCTGAGACAGAAATTTTGCTTTCAATTCCTAGCACCTCCCCATAACCCCAAATGTCCTATTCTTGAGCCTCTCCACTTCCCTGTTAGTACTAGGATGGTTTGATTGATGTGGAAGTCGAGAAGGTGCACTGCCCTTAAAAAAGGGACTTTGCCTTCAGCCACGGGAGTGTAGTAGCTGACAGCCTCCAGCTCTTAGCACCTGCAGGCTCCGCCTCGGCTTGCCAGCCAGGCAGCACCAGCTGATGGCTGAGCACTGGGAGGCTGCGAGGGCCGGGACAGTTCCGAGGCTGGACTCTTAACAGGCAGGCTTTGTTCCAGGGCCCCTGTCGGCAGGCTGAGGCTTTGGGTCTAACAGGTTTCCCATCCAGTCTTGCTTCCTCTTCCTTTGATCTCTTTTATCTTTCCCAGGTGCCTCCCCCCAAAGAAACAAAAAAACCTTTTCACTTCATCTCAGCATCAGTTTCTCAGAAGGCCCAACTGATACAATGAGGAAGCACCTGTAAACAGTACAGCGGGTCCTAAAATAAAATTTTTTAAAATATATTTTTATTGATTTCAGAGAGGAAGGGCGAGGGAGGGAGAGAGAGAAACATCCATAATGAGAGAGAATCACTGATAGGCTGCCTCCTGCACGCCCCCCACTGGGGATCAAGCCCAAAACCTAGGCATGTGCCTTCACCAGGAATCGACCTGTGACCTCCTGGTTTATAGGTTGATGCTCAACCACTGAGCTATGCTGGCTGGGCTAGAATAAAAATTTTTTTTTTTGGGTTCAATGTTTTTTGTTATAACAATGATGAGAGAAAAAAAGTTTGATTCCTGGCCAGGGCCACCGTCCGTGTGGAGTTGGCATGTTCTCCCCATGTCTGTGTGTTTTCTCCAGGTACTCCAATTTCCTCCCACATCCCAGAGCTGTGCGCTGAGGTGAACTGGCCTGTAATAAACTGTCCCAATCTGAGTGAGTGAGGGCGTGTGCCCTGTGATGGAAGGGTGTCCTGCCCAGGGTCAGGTTCACCTTTCTACCGGAGCTCCCCGGACAGGCTCCTGCCACTTGTGATCCGGAACTGGAATAATTAAGTTGGAAAATCATTATCTGATTTGTTTCTATTAATCTTTCTTAAATTTATCTATAGCTCACATTTATTTCATTGTTCAATATTAAAATGGTTTTGAGTCTTTCTGTAGAAGTTGGGTGATGTGTTTGTGGCCAGAAGATGCCGTAAGGACTTAACTCTCATCAGTTAGCCTCTGGTCAGATTGGTTTTCGCTACCCATCGCTTCACTTGAAGTCGTAGTTTCCAAGAACCTTTCGGCGATGTTAGTGAGCACTGACCGTACTCCCAAGCCACAGTACTCTGCAGCAGCTAGGAGACGCTTAGCAATTTGTAGCCTCGCTTAAAGATGCACACTTTAGAAGCATTTATGTCAGTCTGTTCAGAAAAAAAAAAAGATGTACATTTTACATTTGGCTTTCTGTTTGTTTTGATATTTTGAAGTACTATTTTCCCCACAATTTTTTCAAGTAGAAGTAGTGATCCTGCAGCTGCACCGTGTTTACCGAGTTTTCCAGAGCTGCTGCTCTGCCCTCTCCCATGCTGGAAGCAGGCAGGCAGCCACTGTGAGAGGCAGGGTGTGCAACAAAGCCAAGTCCCTCAGGCCATCAGCACTTCGCTCCTTCCCACCCCACACGGAGGGCCTGTGGTTGTTTTAGCTCAGTTCTTGCTCCTCCTCCCCCCTCAGAACAGCTGCCTACACCAGGGCAGCCCCCTGGCCCCCAAGATGAAGGGCTCTTTTGTGAACCATCCACACTGACCAGGAGGCAGACAGCCCCCAGTGTTTTCAGACAAAGGCACTATGTTTCCTTACTCCTACTGGGAAACATGTTTCCTTTCTCTCTGGGACTCAGCCACACAGAATGGCAAACAAAGACAGAAATGATAAGTAATGTTCCATTTCTGGAACCATCTCTTCTGTAACATAGCTTGCCCTTCAGGCTCTCCTAGCTGCCAAGACTAATCGACCTGCATAGGAAGCATTAAATGCTGGATAGTACAATTGTCTTATTGTTGTTGTTAATCCTCAACTGAGGATATTTTTCCCATTAATTTTTTTAGAGAGAATGGAAGGAAGGGGGAGAGATAGAGAGAGAGAAACATCAATGTGAGAAAGATGTATCGATTGGTTGCCTCCCACACGTACCCCAACTGGGCTGGGGATCGAGCCTGCAACTAAGGTTCATGCGCCTGACCAGAATCGAACCCGAGAACCTTCAGTTCTCAGGCCAAAACTCTACTTACTGAGCCAAACCAACTAGGGCCAGAAAGGCTTTTTTTTTTTTTTTTTAATATACATTTTTATTGATTTTTTACAGAGAGGAAGGAAGAGGGATAGAGAGTTAGAAATATCGATCAGCTAGCCTCCTGCACACCCCCTACTGGGGATGTGCCCGCAACCAAGGTACATGCCCTTGACTGGAATCGAACCTGGGACCCTTCCGTCTGCAGGCCGATGCTCTATCCACTGAACCAAACCAACTAGGGCCAGAAAGGCTATTTTCATTTGCCTTCCTCTATAGAGCGTTCCTTTTATGTCATATATTATGTCTAATTCACTGCATATTGAATAATGTTCATGCTGAATCAGGATCCTTAGAGGACATAGCCTCTCTGCTATTGGGGTCCCGTAGGTAATTTCTGAATTCATGACTAGACTTAGGGACTAGACACTTTGATTCTCTAAGACTCTGATAGAATCAATATAACAATGCTAACTTCTGTTCTTAGAGTACTTCCAGTGACCCTCTGAGGTAGGTATTATTGTTAACTCCATTTTATAGATGAGGAAACTGAGGCAGAGTAGTTTTTTCAAGATCATACAGCTAATAAATGGTGAAGCTTGCCCAGCCAATGTGGCTCAGTGATTGAGCATCAAACCTATGAACCAAGTCACGGTTTAATTCCTGGGCAGGGCACATGCCTGGGTTTCAGGCTTGATCCCCAGTAGGGGGCGTGCAGGAGGCAGCTGATAAATGATTGTCTCTCATCATTGATGATTCTGTCTCTCCCTCTCTCTTCCTCTCTGAAATCAATAAAAAGATATTTAAATAAGTGGTGAAGCTGGAATTAGAACCCAGGCAGTCTAACCCCAGGATCTGGGCTCCTAACCACAGTACACTATACAAAACACTTAGCCAAGTAAAAACTGCTTGACGGTATCAGGTTTCACTTAGGGTCTTGGGCGAAGGACTTTCCCTAAACTTCAAGGACACCAGCTTCAACTTCTCAGGATTAGAGGTCACCCATGAAGACAGTGGCCAGGAATCCAAGGGAGAAGTCAGGTGTGTGATGTTTTCTGACACCAAATGTGATGTTTGCCCATCACCAAACGGTTCCCCAATTCTTCCACACCAAGTAGGTGTCTGACAGTTCAGTTCAATTCTGACACGTAACTACCAAGAGTTAGCATCAGATTCAACATGTTTAAGGGCTCAGCCTCACAAAACTGCCCCCACTTCAGAAGCCAGCCACAAATGGGGTGTCCAGGCTGTCCAGCTTCTGCCTGGAGGGTTCCCAAGCCCTCCTCCTCAGGTTTGGCAATTCCCTGGGTGCAGGAGAGACAGCTACCAGACTAAGACGAAAACTCATTTTCTCTTTCAGGACTTGCTTGGGTATTGGGAGATGCTGAAGAACTGCCCTTTGATGAAGACAAGTTTGATGTCTACACCATTGCCTTTGGGATCCGGAATGTCACACACATTGACCGGGTACGAATGGCTGCATCGCAGGATATTAGTTCTGGTGTGGCTCCACAGTGAATGAAGAAGGATGGAGACATTCTTTTCTGGGTTCGGATCTTGAGTGGAATGACTGTTTCAGAGTCGGGGGCCTCCATCCTTTAAGTTGCCAATATTCCTACTCTCAAAATCGATAAGGACCAAAGAGAGCAGATCCCATAGAAGCCTTTTTGCTTGGGTTGGTATTTCTTTCTTTGAGACTGTCAGTCTTGCTCTGAGGTTTCATCTGTTTCCTCTCACTTGTGAAGCCATCTGACCCTGAGAGTTTGCAGAAGCTTAGCGGCATTTCTGAGGTTGACGCAGAAAAAAGCACTCAAACACTATTTTGGCAGAAGGTAGCTAGTAGATTCATGGTTCCTCTATAGAAAGAAGGGAATGTTCGGAGAGAAGGGAATGTAAAATTGCTTAATCTGATGCAACTCTTTATTTCTACTTCAGCATTTGAAGACAATGCACAAGGCATCAGTTTCGCTTCAGTGATATGGGCTCCAGTTACCTGATTCCTCTGCTTTGGCTGGGACACCCTTTATGGTGGTCGTTAGCTTTTTGGCTTGGTTTTTGTGACCTGTGTCTGGAGTCAGTTTCTTATTTCTTTTCATTAAGAAGTAGAATAGTCCTAGCTGGTTTGGCTCAGTAGATAGTCAGCCTGCGGACTAAAGGGTCCCAGGTTCCATTCTAGTCAAGGGCACATGCCAAGGGTTGTGGTCTCGATCCCCAGTAGGGGGCGTGCAGGAGGCAGCTGATTGATGATTCTCTCATCATTGATGTTTCTGTCTCTCTCCCTTCCTCTCTGAAATCAATAAAGATATATTAATAAATAAATATATACACATATATATGTATATATATGTATATATATATATTTACATATATATATATATATATCTTGGAGATTTTTCCATGTCAGTGCATAAAGAACATGGCACTTCCTTTTTCCAATAGCTGCGTGGATTCCATTTGCATAGAACTTCCATCATTTAACCAGTCTCATTAATGGTTAAGATGCTTCTAATCTTGTGCTGTTCAAATAGTGCTGCATGTCATTTCCATGGTAGAAGCATTTCTAGGAGATAGATTCATTAATGTAAAATTGCTTTATCAAAGAAAATATGCATTGTGATTTTGATAATCAAAAATTGCCCTTGGTGGGGGTTGTACCAATCTGAGTCTGTTTAAATCAAGTAAGCTTCTCTTTTATATATACACTAGAGGCTCAATGCACCAATTTGTGCATGGGTGGGGTCCCTCGGCCTGGCTGGCGTTTGGGGCCTATTGGGGGAGGAGGGGACGCTGGCTGGCCAGGGGGAAGGACCGCGGAGGTTGGCCCACACAGGAGGTTGGCTGTGAGAGCGCCCTGACCACCAGGGGGCAGCCCCTGCATTGAGCGTCTGCCCCCTGGTAAATAGTGCCCATCATAGCAACGGTCAACTGGTTGTTCAGTCGTTTGGTTGCTTAGGATTTTATATATATAGATGTTATCTATATATATGTATTAGTGGCCTGGTGCACAGGTTCGTGCACATTGAAAGGAAATCAGTTAGAAGAAATATTTTAATATCGCTATTCACCCTTTCTCTATAATAGAAGTGTCAACCAAATTCACAATCGACAGTGATGGATTGAAACACACCAATTGGCGCCAGCAAGAGCTTTATATGTATGGCACATGCACAAGTCAGCTTAGCCTTTATATATATATATATATATATATATATATATATATATATATATATATATATATATAGAATAAACTTCCTTAATTAGACCTGCTTTCTGATGTAGCTAAACGTTTTCCAGCCCAGTGAAGCACCTCAACTTCTCTTTCATGTAATTGTCAGCAACACAGCAGTAAATCGCAACACGAAGCAGATTATTATTGTAGATCACACAGGGAGAACAAAGGGTAAAATATTTAACTGCAGCAGTGTTTGACTATATTCTTAAGTCATTTTCAAAGTCCATCATCTCTTACTTCTTTTCAGTCGGGTCAAGTTTCTAAGCTTTCTAAATCTCTGTTTTCCGGCTAATGAAAAGAAAATAGAATTCCACTGAGTCTCCTATCTACCTACTCCAGGACTTCTGTGAGGATCAAATGAGATGAGGCACAGGAAAATGCTTCACAGACATTAGGTTAAAGTGTGAAATGTTTGCACCTGGCTATAAAGCAAGTCATGTTCCTGGGCTGAAGAAACTCCAAGGAGGCTAGTGGCTAGGGAGAGGAAGCCGGTCGTTGCTACGTGACATCATTACGCGGTGCCCACAGCGACGGTTGCTGGGCTGGGCTGTGGGCTGCATTTTGCGCCATGGGGTCTTGGCAGTGTTGGCTGCGATTTGGTGGGCTGTCGCTCTGGGCTGGAGGCAGGGCCTGTGTCCCACTTGGGGAAGCTGAGTGTTGCTTTGTGGGCATCAGGTCTGTGGTGCTGTCTCTTTGTAAATGGCCAGTGCAGGTCACGGCAGCTCCTGGTGGTCAGTGCGCATCATAGCGACCAGTCGGAGGGACACTTAACATATTAGCCTTTTATATATATAGATATTTTTTCAGAGAGGAAGGGAGAGGGAGAGGGAGAAACATTAATGATGAGAGAGAATCAAGCCTGCAACCAGGGCATGTGCCCTTAACCAGAATCAAACCCGGGACCCTTCCGTCCGCAGACCGACACTCTATCCACTAAGCCAAACCAGCTAGGGCTCAAGTAATCTCTTCATGAGCAACAGAAAACCTATAAAATATAGGATGTTATAGGGTTATTTCTGCTGTTACATCTTCTCAACTGAGAATGAACAAAGGATCAGTGGGAAATAACCTCTAATGTCCACAGAAGCTAAAGCTGTCTGGGCCTCATGGAACTGAGTGAGTCTGCTGAGGAATGTGTTCTTTGGTTCCTTTTCTCACTCAGGCACTCCAGGAAGCTCATCGGGTCCTGAAACCAGGAGGACGGTTTCTCTGTCTGGAGTTCAGCCAAGTGAACAATCCCCTTGTATCCAGGTTGGTACTGTTAACAGGGCTTGATTCTCATTGGTTAGCCAAGGGTTCCCATTCCAAAATGTATAGAAAGTAGCCAGTGAGAAAGAAGCATGAACCTCACAGACTGACTCTCTGAGGGATAGTGCCACCTCAGAGGCCAGATGTCAGCCCCTCCTGAATGACAACATCCAGGCCAGAAGGGTCTCAAACCAGCAACCAGAGGCTTCAGTCTGTCCACAGATTTTGAGTCCTGGCATTCTAATAAGTTGATTTAGATGTCCATATTTAAAATTCATGAAAGTTTACATAAAAATCTGGATTTTCAGCTTCACCTGACAAATCAGAAAACATAGCAACCCTGGGTAAGCCGTATTCCCACATGGCCATGGTCAGAGCTGAGCAGTAACTATCCCTTCTCCCCTTTTATGGTACTTCCTAACTGCACCTGTCACCACATCCTTATTGCTCCCTACTGACCTTGCACCTGGATCACTTCACTTATTTTAGGTACTTGCTGGACCCTCTAGGCATCTGAGTTTATGATCCCAGGCTTAGACCTTCTTGCGTCTCACCAAGGGGCATGTTCTAACCTTAATCTTTTGCCTTTTTGTTTAGGCTTTATGATCTCTATAGTTTCCAGGTTATTCCTGTCCTGGGAGAGGTTATTGCAGGAAACTGGAAGTCCTACCAATACCTTGTAGAGAGTATTCGACAGTTCCCAGCTCAGGTACAAAACTTCTGTAACTTATGACAAAGGCCTGAAAGGTGAAATCGAGGTGATCCTTGCCATATCTCCCTTTGTGTTTTAGGAGGAGTTCAAGGAGATGATAGAAGATGCAGGTTTTCAGAAAGTGACTTATGAAAGTCTAACATCAGGCATCGTGGCCATTCACTCTGGCTTCAAACTGTAACTCCGTCACCATCCTGGAGCATGAACCACTCACATCCTGTCAAAAGCCTGCAAACTCAGGATAATCAGGCTGGTGAGACCAGCAACAGAACATCTCCTCTTAAGGGTATGTGCCTTGGACTCATGTTCTGATGTGACCAATCTCAAAGTGGAAGAAACGAATTGTGTCACTTTATTTCAGCTTTCACTAGGAACTGCTTTCTGCAGGCCTTCTCCCCACAGTATCGTGCCTGTAGTTTTTGCTCAGTTCCTGCTATTTTCCTCAGCTGTGCAGTATGTGGTTAAGGTAAAGCCAGCACTAAAGCTCAGTTTGGAGTGTGTGTGGAGTTTCTCTGCTGGTTCTGACTTCCAGAAGGACAATGGATCATTTGAATCTAACGATTTGAACCAGAAAACTTCCTAACTGTACCTGAGTCAACCTTTCAGCCTAGGACTGGTTAAGGGCCAAAGCCAAGGCCTGTCAGGGCTAACAGTCACAACTAGAATTATATACTGAACCACTAAATGATTTTACAATTTGTATGGTATTTGTAAATTTTTTCTTGAGGGAAATACATTCATTCAATGCTCTTCATTCATTCAGTGCTCTTCTACCAAAAGCCACTATTGTTCCCTTGTGCCTATCATGAAGAAAACAACAAATCCTTGGAAGAATAAATACCAGCAAACTCCTGCTTTTATGTCTTAGAAATCTTTGTCAGGATATATTTGAATAAAGGATTTTATAGTAAAAAATGTTTGAAAAGTATTTAGCCTAACCTCCTCCAGTACTTGGGGGCAGAGCTCTTGTATCCTTAATATAGTAATTGATGTTAAAATGAGGCCCTATTTTTTTTTAAATATTTTATTGATTTTTTACAGAGAGGAAGGGAGAGGGATAGAGAGCTAGAAACATCGATGAGAGAGAAACATTGACCAGCTGCCTCCTGCACACCCCCTAACGGGGGATGTGCCCGCAACCAATGTACATGCCCTTGACCGGAATCGAACCTGGGACCTTTCAGTCCGCAGGCCGACGCTCTATCCACTGAGCCAAACCGGTTTCGGCAGAGGCCCTATTTTTTTTTTTAATATATTTTATTGATTTTTTACAGAGAGGAAGGGAGAGGGATAGAGTCAGAAACATCGATGAGAGAGAAACATCGATCAGCTGCCTCCTGCACACCTCCTACTGGGGATGTGCCCGAAACCAAGGTACATGCCCTTGACCGGAATCGAACCTGGGATCCTTGAGTCTGCAGGCCGACGCTCTATCCACTGAGTCAAACCAGTTAGGGCGAGGCCCTATTTTTTATGTGGATAAAGCTTAAGGTTTGTGTGGGTCCTTGCTAAGAAATTGCAGAAACCAACCTGCGAGTTGGCTGGCACTTTAATTGTAAGTAACTTAGATCTGGGCTATTTGAACAGGCTGCCTCTTGCCCTAGCACAGTAGGGGTCATTTATGTACCTTCACTCAAGATTTTGCCTGTCACTGAAAAGCTTTCAGATACAGCTATCTATATGCAACTATCTCAAAGACAAAGACAGCAACTAAGCACTTAATAAAATGATAAACCTTATACAAACTTTAGCTTACTCCTCCCCCACAACCCCCAAGCTGGAGCCTATGGGCCTTTGAAATTAACAAGGAGCAGGCACTAGAGGGAACTTCATAAAACATCAACCCAGTCCTATCTCCACAGCAATGTGGTTTCTTCACATCATAATAAAAAAATAAGGTAATGCCGTAACCGGTTTGGCTCAGTGGATAGAGCGTCAGCCTGCGGACTGAAGGGTCCCAGGTTCGATCCCGGTCAAGGGCATGTACCTTGGTTGTGGGCACATCCCCAGTAGGGGGTGTGCAGGAGGCAGCCGATAAATGTTTCTCTCATCGATGTTTATAACTCTCTATCCCTCTCCCTTCCTCTCTGTAAAAAAAAAAATCAATAAAATATATTAATTTTAAAAAAAGGTAAGCCTGGCCAGCAATGGTTGAGCATTGACCTATGAACCAGGAGGTCATGGTTCGATTCCTATGCAGGGCACATGCCCAGGTTGCTGCCTCAATCCCCAGTGCATGTAGGAGGCAGCCAATCAATGATTCTCTCATCACTGATATTTCTTCACTTTCCCTCCCTCTCCCTTCCTCTCTGAAATCAATAAAAATATTTTTTATTTTTTTTATTATTTTTTATTTCTTTATTGATTAAGGTATCACATATTTGTCCTCATCCCCCCATTCCCATCCCACACCCCTCCCCACACATGCCCCCACCCCCTGTTGTCCCCAACCGCTGGGTAGGCGCATATGCTTGCACACAAGTCCTTTGGTTGATCTCTCCCCTTTACCCCCACCCTTCCCTACCCTCCCTCTGAGGCCCGACAGTCTGATCCGTGCCTCCTTGTTTCTGGGTCTGTTCTTGTTCATCAATCTATGTTGTTCATTATTTCCACTAGATGAGTGATAAAAATATATTTTAAAAATAATAAGTTTAAAACTGCCAGTCTTGGCAAATAGATAAGGGCCTAATCAAGTCAGAACCCCTAATGTCCAGCAGCTTGTATTTATATGAACAGACTGAAAATGTTCTCAGTCCTAACACAGCTCAAGTTCACTAGGAATCCTAAAACTCCCAAGTTCTGGTAAAGAAAAACAATCTTGCCCTAGCTGGTTTGGCTCAATGGATAGAGCGTCGACCTGAGGACTGAAGGGTCCCAGGTTCAATTCCGGTTAAGAGCACATGCCCGGGTTTCGGGCTCAGTCCCCAGTAGGGGGCGCGCAGGAAGCAGCCGATCCATGATTCTCATTGATTTTTTTTTCTCTCCCTCTCCCTTCCTCTCTGAAATCAATAAAAATATATATATGAAAAAAGGAAAACAATCTTCCCCAAGATGTTACCGACCTAATACTGCTTTTAAGATGGAATCATCACCTGTCAATTAAAATCTATCACCCCACTCTCATAGCAATAGCCTAGCTGCTCAGAAATTCTAATTGTATCTCACAGACCCAAGATCTAAAACAAAAAGCCTTACCTCATGTGAACACTGAGCATAGGATAACTAGAAAGCCCAGACCTTCCTTGCAACTTCCCAAGGTGGATGCATATTGTTTCAGCCTCTGGAGTATTTCCTTTCTACCTACAAGACAAGTCTGCCATATTTGCTTTTCTTAAAACATTCAAGTCTTGCCCTGGCTGGTTTGGCTCAGTGGCTGGAGCATCAGCCTGTGAACTGAAGGGTCCCAGGTTCGATTCCGGTCAGGGGCACGTGCCCAGGTTGCGGGCTCGATCCCCAGTGTGGGGCGTGCAGGAGGCAGCCGATCAATGGTTCTCTCTCATCGTTGATGTTTCTCTCTCCCTCTCCCTTCCTCTCTGAAATCATTAAAAATATATATTTTTAAAAAGATTCAAGTCTTTTAGTCCTGGCTGGGCAGCTTAGTTAGAGCGATGTCCCGATACACCAAGGTTGCAGGTTCGATCCCCACTCAGGGCACATACGACAATCAACCAATGAATAATTGGAACAACAAATCGATGTCTCTCTCAAATCAATAAATTTTAAAAAGGAGTAAAAACAAAAAACTGAAGTCTTTATAAGTTATTTAATTAACCTAATAAAACAATTTGAGCCCTAACCGGTTTGGCTCAGTGGATAGAACGTCAGCCTGTGGACTGAAGGGTCCCAGGTTCGATTCCGGTCAGGTGCATGTACCTTGGTTGTGGGCACATCCCCAGCAGGGGTGTGCAGGAGGCAGCTGATCGATGTTTCTCTCTCATTGATGTTTCTAACTCTATCCCTCTCCCTTCCTCTCTGTAAAAAATCAATAAAATATTTATTTTTAAAAAAATTTGATAGGGGGAGAGAAAAAAAAAAAGACTGAAGTCTTCCTAAAATTGATAGCAGGAAACCTTTAATGAAGGCTATACTTACCCACTTGTAACTGGGTCTTTTAATGGAAACTTCAATTTACATTTGTTAATTGGGTTTCTGACCACAGCTAGTTCAAGCACAGCACAGCAGGCTTACACATTTAAATTCCTGCAGACTTTATAATCACATGGAAGGCTGCTGCTCAAAAACTTTCCCTTTTAAAACCACCTTTAATCTTTTTTCCCCACCTTTAATCTTTACAGTATCCTTTTGGGGCCTGACAGGGGAGGGGGAATAGCCCAGAGACTGTTTCTCATTAGCCCGTTACCAGCTTATTTTCACATTTTACCGCCATAGAAAGCTTATTTATATAAAGGAGTGCTACTGCATTATCCCCACCAGTAGCAACACCTTTTTGTTTTGTTTTTCAGAGAGGAAGGGAAAGGCATAGAGATAGAAACATCGATGAGGAGAATCACTGATGAGGATGATGAAGAGAATCACTGATCATCGGCTGCCTTCTACAGGCCCCCCACTGGGGATTGAGCCCACAACCCGGGCATGTGCCCTGAGGGGGAATCGAACCGTCACCTCCTGGTTCATGGGTCAATGCTCAACCACTGAGCCATGCCAGCCGGGCTCTAGAGCAGCATCTTTTAACAAAATGAGCACCTAAACACAATATTTACCAGGTTAGGAATAAGACTTAACCCAAAAGTTTCTGACATGCACTTGCGAGTATTCTGTCACGCATAACAGTTCAGATGCATGAGAAACTGAATAGGCTAGCCCTGGCTGGTATCGCTCAGTGGATAGAGCGGTATCGCTCAGTGGATAGAGCGTCTGGCTTCGCTTCTGGTCAGGGGCACATGCCAAGGTTGCGGGCTCAATCCCTAGTGTGGGGTGTGCAGGAGGCAGCCAATCAATGATCTCTCATCATTGATGTTTCTCTTCCTCTCCCTTCCTGAGATCAGTAAGAACATATTAAAAATAAAACATAAACTGAATAGGCTGGTCTACTATATTCCACAGAAACTTACTTCAAGGACTCACCCCCAATAACCTAGATGGCTATGGGCCCCCTTCAACCCTAGATTAGTTGAACAAATTATAACACACAGTTCTCCGACAAGTTTTATTTTGGGAAAGGAATGGATTTTGAGGAGAAAAAACATGGGGCAGAGAGGTATGGAATAGAAAATAAATACAAATGTAAGCTTCTTTGCTAATTGTTTTATAACAACAAATGAGTACAGTGAATACCCTGTACAAAACAACACAATAAAGGTTCAAGATCAAGGTGTTCCTTTAGGCAAGGCTGAAGATTTTCAGTCTCTGGTATTTGGAATTTAGGCTGCAATCCTTATTTTTGGACGGATCACTGAGTGTGTGGGACAGTCCATGCTTTTAACCAGATTTGAACAGAAGAATGGCCACTTGGCCCAGGTAGAAGTAGATGAAGTGTTTGGTTTCATGTGTCACGTAACTACCGAAGTTCCTCCCCACGATGCAGTGCCAGGTGGGGTTGTACTTCTTGTCAAACTCCTGGGGGAGGGGGTGGTGGAGAAAAAGAATACTAGAATTTTAGTGCTAAATCAGAGGTCAGAGCCTGCTGGGGCAGAGAGGAGGAACGTTAGCATCTGCAAATTCTTAGAATGAAAGAATTGTTTCCCAGCTCCAAGTCGCCTACATAGTGCATTAATGCAAACATACTTGCAGTCTGCGCTAAGCTGGAAAAGGAGGCTGGGATGTAAAAGGCAGAAGGGCAGCCTCAAAGACTGAGCACTTTGTTATGGCAATTCCACCTTCATAACTTCCATAATACCCACTGATAGCAGGTAACATCAACAGTTCTAGCTTATCTTGTTCTTATGTGTAAACAGAATTAAACACTCCTTCTGTATGTCATGCACCCAAATGTAAGAAAATGGTAAATGTTTAGCTCAAAATACCCCATTATAACTCATTTCCTTAACTGCACTCCAGTATCCTTGATATGGGGACAAAGTCTCAGTTCGCACCACTGTGGATCAAAAATTTAATTTAAACAGACATTTGGCATGCCACTACTCCTATAAAAAGAATGCTGGAAACAGAATCTGACAACCACCTGGTCAAATTTTATCCTTAACTGTAATTTCAACAGCCCTCCTCATCACGTCTATCTTGATGCTGACACACCACCTGATCCACAAGGATAGCAAGTTGCAGCAACACTTTCCCCCCACTTTCCCTACCCCAAGAGGTTTGGGAACTAACTAGAATGCCCCTGTTCATTTCTTCACTAGGTGACTGTCAACAGGCGCCAAAATGAACCCTTATCTATAAAATTATTACAAGTCTGTGGTTTGGCTACGCTTATCTTGTGTGCAGCACGAACATCTTTTAGATTGAGGAGAATAACATTCTTACTGCGTTTGTCAAAAAATGGCATTTATTTCTATTCCACCTGAAGTCTTATCTTCTTATCCTCGACTGGAACCCTGTCACAGCTTAGGTGGCCCGTCTCCTTCCCTTCCAGAAAGCACAGCTGGAGAAGTTAGCAGTTCTGCCAGCTTTCTACAGACTGTCCTTTACCAAGCCCCCACCCCAGCCCCCCAACCACCACCACCACCCACTTTCATCTGCCGACCAAACTCCCCACTGGAAGGCTGGCAAGATCTCCCTCCCGGCTGCTGGATACGCCCACGCAGCTCCCCCCTCCCGAACACCCAGATGGATCTTCCGCGCAGAAATCGTGCAGAAGGGGGGCACCGCTGCTCCCTGATCTTAGAAACCGTTGCTAGGTGGCGCTTTCCCCCGCGGAGCTGGATAATAAAAAAAACTTGGGGCGCCGAGGTTCTGGTCTTCCCAAGAGGAGCACCAAATTCACTTGCGTTCTTTCTGGAAAACTCTACCCCCAAGCTGCCCTGCGTGCCCTCGTGGATCTCTGCCAGGCGCTCTGGGGATGCATGACCCGGACAAGAAGTTGTGACTCCCGCCAGCTGTGCGCCATCGGCCCGCGCCCCCGCCCCGCGCCCCCTCCTCACCTTCTTAATATGGGCCGCAATGTCCTTTTCTATGTTGTACTTCTCCAGTGCCTGAGTAGCACATTCCACGGAGTCCTGTTGCATCTCCTCCGACATATCGGCATTTTTGATCACCGCCTTTCGGTCGCACATGGTTACCTGAGGAAGGAGGCCCCAGCAAGGGGTGAGGAGATGGGGGACGGGGGGTGAGGACTGCGCCTGCGATGCGCCAGCTCCCCCGCCCGCCCCGCGCGTCCCACGCCATCCCGGAGGACGCCCCCCACCCCGCTTCTCAGGGAGGGCGGGCCGCGCCGACCCAACAACGGGAGAACTCCAGCGGGGTACAAAACCGGGTAGCGCAGCCCCCCCGAGCCCCTGAGTCTCTCACGGTGGAGCAGCGGCTGGCCGACTGCAACAGTCTCCTGGGGGAGGGGCTGGCGAGGCTCAGACCCAGCTAGAGAAGCGTCGCTACAGAATCCGTGGCGCATCTGAGCCCCACACCAGCCGCCGCCGCCTAGAGCCTAGGCTCCGCCCTGCTCCCGGAGACCCCGCCCCCAAAACATTCCTACTGGCTTGCCGCAGCCCCTAGGGCTCTCCCATTGGCCCATGGGCTCAATCGTTCCCTCAGGATCTTTCTCCAGCATTTTGTTGCAGACCACAATGCACTGCTCGTGGCGTCTGTTGCCCCGGCAATGGGCTGGGCTGCACGCGTTGAGGCCCACACACCCCGAAGGTGGAGCTGGGGCGCGCAATGGAGAACCACCCAGCGGCTAGACCGGTGCGAAGGGAGTTTCTGTCTAAGCCAAGGGAAGTGATTCCAAAC
Source organism: Cnephaeus nilssonii (assembly GCF_951640355.1). Taxonomy (NCBI): domain Eukaryota; kingdom Metazoa; phylum Chordata; class Mammalia; order Chiroptera; family Vespertilionidae; genus Cnephaeus; species Cnephaeus nilssonii. Next base: position 4,640,918 of record NC_137093.1, read on the forward strand.
TTACGGAGGTTGTCCCAAGATTTGCTCTTGAATAGATAGTTGGGTGCACCCGAGGTTAGCACTTACGGATTCTGACTGAGGTGGCCAGGGCCGGCTGCCTAGGCAAATGGTCAATGCAGTCGCAGAAGAGGGAATCCCTGGACTTGGTTTAATGCTCTACTGTCTCATTCTCGAAATTATCTTTTTAAACAAGAGATCCCACACTTTCTTTTTGCACTGGGTCCCGCAAATTATGTAGCCTGTCCTTTTAAATACCGGGGAGAGGTTCCTCAGGAATGGGAGAGGGGTTCCTTATGATTTAAGGGGTTATCCCAAGAGTTGGGTCTCCCTGCTGTGCAATGCAGACCTCCTTTAAGGGGATTAAGGGCCCTTTGGGTGGATTTGGGTGTGTGTGCCCAGGGTGGGGCTTCTTGCTCCAAAGAGGCTGTCTTTCCTGTGTTTCTTGGTTGAGGACTTATATCTAGGGCAGAGGTGCCCTAGTGATTAGAAAGGAGTCCCTCAGAGGTTATTTCCTCTGGCTTAGGGAGGCTAACCTGACCATTAAGTGGTTGAAAAAAGCAAGGTCTTGAGAGGGTAGGGAACAAGGTCAGTTCTGGATTTAAATCCCAGCAGTCATTTACTGGCTGTTTGAATCTCATTTTTCTTATCTGTAAAGGGGGATAAATATAAAAGGAATACACTTTATAGGCATGTTGCAAGTATTAAATGAACTAATAATGCCTTTTAAGTTCTCAGCACAACGTGTGGCATATAGTAGGTGCCCAGCGAATCTTATCAATAACACAGTTTATGGAACTATCCCAAGAGTCAAGGCAAAGGTTTTGAACCAACCCTTAAATGCCTGTAATGGATTTTTGAACTTCCACAAAGAAGTCATCGGGTTAATTATGTAGCCAGAAGCTTTCTGTTTACATGTCTGCATTTTTTTCTTGACCATCTACTCTCATGAACCCAGAGCCCCTTACAGTTTGACCAGTCAGAGGCACACAACTCCAAAAAGGAAGAAGTGGGAATAATGAGAACCTGAGGTACAACATATGCATATCAATTAAATTAAGAAATTAAGAGGCTTTTCCCAGTTCCAGGTTTCCAACACTCAGACTATCTAAGTTTGAGGAGTGAAAATAGTTATATATGGTGCCATTCCTGAAGAAGGTGGGAGTGAGGTTGGGCTGGTGCTTCTACCTGACTTGGGTGAGGCTGGATCAGTGCTTCTACCTGCCTTGGGTGTATGATTCAGAGCTGTGGAATCTGATGACACCAGAACCTGAATCTCTCATGGGGGCCTTTACATATATATATATTAGTGACCTGGTGCATGGATTCATGCACATTGGAAGGAAGTTAATTAGAAGGTGGCCGGCAGGGTGCGAAGGGCCAGACACGCCCTGGAGCCAACCTCCCTTGGTCCCTCCCCAGCCGGCAGGCCGAACCTGGGGTGGCGCCGCAGCTTGAAGGGCGTCTGCGGAGTGAGCGGGGTCCCTCTGGCAGGTGGGGTCCCTCCACCTGGCCTGTGGGAATTTGGCCAAAACCAGCTCTCTGACATCCCCCGAGGGGTCCCGAAGTGCAAGGAATTGGGCTCCCTCCTCTCTGGTTCTGGGGTGCGTCACCAGAGAACCACCACTGCCAGGTCACCGCAGCTCGGCAGCTCCTGCGTTGAGCATCTGCTCAATGGTGGTCAGTGCACGTCATACCTACCGGACGGGGTCGGCCTGTCAGCCGGCCGCTTAGCCTTTTATATATAGAGATGAAAAGTATATATATCCCTCTGCTCTACAGCTTGGCCAGCTTCTTGTTTGAACAGAAGTTGCCAAGAGTAGAGTGGATGAGGTAATAAGAATAGCAGCTGTTTCTTGAGTGATTGCTTACCACCAAGCACTTGGCATTCACTCAGTTATTCCTCACAACTGTGCCTGGGACCCCTTTCCTCCGATCTCCCTCCTGGCATAGCTGTCTGCTTATTTAGTTTCAGCTCAAATGCCACCTTCCCTGAACTCCCACCTCTACTTGCTCTCTACCACTACCCTTCAGTTACTCTACATCATTTTCAATTCCTCTATTGTACTGGCTTCATTTATTCCTTCAAAGGAATTATCTTATGTATTTATTTGCTTGGTTGTTGTCTGTCTGCCCCTGCCTGTCTTGTTCACTACTGCATCTTCAGCATCTAATTCCGTGTCTTCCACATAGTACGCATTGAATTAAAAATACCAGGTCTTTGCCTGGCTGGTGGCTCAGTGGCTGAGCATCAACCTATGAACCAGGAGGTCACAGTTTGATTCCCAGTCAGGGCACATGCCCGTGTTGCGGGCTCGATCCCTGTGGGGCGTGCAGGAGGCAGCCAATCAATGATTCCCTCTCATCATTGATGTTTCTCTTTCTCTTTCCCTTCCTCTCTGAAATCAATAAAAAAGAATATATATTTTTTTAAATATATTTTTATTGATTTCAGAGAGGAAGAGATAGAAACATCAATGATGAGAGGGAATCATTGATTGGCTGCCTCCTTCACGCTCCCTACTGGGGACCAAGCCCACAACCCGGGCATGTGCCCTCGGCGGGAATCGAACCCGGGACCCTAGAGTCCACAGGCTGACGCTCTATGCCCAGAGCCAAACCAGCTAGGGCAATAAAAAATATATTTAAAAAACCCACCATGCCCTGGCTGGTTTGTCTCAATGGACAGAGCGTAGGCCTTCGGACTGAAGGGTCCCGGGTTTGATTCCAGTCAGGGGCACATGCCTGGGTTGTGGGCTCGGTTCCCAGTAGGGGGCCTGCAGGAGGCAGCAGATCATTGATTCTCTCTCATCATTGATGTTTCTATCTCTCTTTCCTTCTCCCTTCCTCTCTGAAATCAATAAAATATATTAAAAAAAAACAAAAAACAAAAAACACCAGGTCTTCTTGAATCACTATGCTGTTCACCTGAAACTAATGTTAGATTACACATCAACTATACTTTAAAAATAAACAAGTTCTAAGTTATTAAGATTTTAAAATAATAATAAAGTTGAGTTGTTTGCATAGAAAAAAAATACCAGGTCTTAAATGCCCATTTTATATATTAGGATATTGACTTTCACTAGGTTGTGCTGTTAATAAGTTCCAGATCTGGATGAACCTAATATCTATTCTCTAAACTTCAGTACAGTACTGCCTTATTAATACATTTAGCTGAGTAGATGGTGTGCCTTTTTCTGTATAAGTACCGCGCGCTAACCGATTGCGCCACTGGAGCTCCTGTGTTCCTTTTTCTGATTCATGACTTCAAGAAAAGGAGTTTGAAATGGGATAATGTTAAGATTTTCTAACAGGTAAGATTTTGGGGCTGGGTGAAAAAGGTGAAGGGATTAAGCAAAAACAAAAACCCACAAACAGAAACCCAGCTCATAGACACAGACAACATTATGGTGATTACCAGAGGGAAAGGGAGCAGGGGAAGATAGAAGACGTATAGGGGGATAAATGGTGATGGAAGGAGACTTGACTCGGGGTGGTATACACAATACAATATTACAGATGATGTATTATATAGTTGTATACCTGAAACCTATGTAATTTTATTAACCAATGTCACCCCAATAAATTCAATAAAAAAGAAAAAAAGATTTTCTTTGCTCATAGGTTTTTCTCCATTTGTAGCACCTGCCTTCCCTAGTATGCCTGGGTTTGAACCAGCTCTTGACCCTAAATATTTTCTTTAAATGTGAAAGAAGGGCACTACCAGAAACCCATGCCTTTCAGGCCTGTGTTTCCTCCCCAAGACCATCTGGGGACATTGCTTTTAGGAGCCAAAAATCTTTCAGCCTTGCCCGCTGGCATGGCTCAGTGGTTGAGCATCATCAACCTATGAACCAGGAGGTAACTGGTTTGATTCCCAGTCAGGGACATGCCTGGGTTGTGGGCTCGATCCCCAGTGTGGAGCATGCAGGAGACAGCCAATCAATGATTCTCTTTCATCATTGATGTTTCTATCTATCTCTCCTTCTCCTTTCTTCTCTGAAATCAATAAAAATATATTTGAAAAATTTTCAGCCTTTTTCATTCCTTTATCCCTTATCTCTACAAAATAATTTCTCATTTCCTATCTATTTATCCAACAGGGAAGCAAGCAATACATATTCCCTAATTACCAGAAAAAGATACTATGCAGCATTTGGATTCTTGAAATATGTACCTTACCTAGAATCAGTTACAGTGTATCCTCAAGGAATTTCTAGCCAACAGTAACCTAATCCTTCCAATATCATAGTTTTGGAAAATATTGCCCTATAGGGGGGCTCTTAAAGGGGGTCCACAGATTGATTTAAAAGGTTTCACAAGCCCACAACCCTATGCACAAAGTGTGTGTTGTACCTACAGGCATTTCTCCAGGGAGAGGATCTATCACTTCCACCAGATGGATTAAGGGATTCAGAACCGAAGGAGGATAAAGAATAATTGCTCTATCCCTCGCTGGTTTGGCTCAGTGGATAGAGCTTTGGCCTGTGAACTGAAGGGTCCCAGGTTCGATTCCTGTCAAGGGCACGTGCCGAGCTCGATCCCCAGATGGGGGCGTGCAGGAGGCAGCCGATCAATGATTCTCCCTCTCATCAATGATGTTTCTATCTCTCTCTCCCTCTCCCTTTCTCTCTGAATTCAATAAAATATATATATATATATATAATAATAAAAGAAAAAAGAATAATTGCTCTAGAATAAATCAAACTCCTGGATGAATGTAAGATTCCCTCACTGGGTACCACTGAATTGGGCCATCTGAGGTTCCATAGCATCACATATGTGGACAACTCACTCTATTCCATTCCCAGCTGCTAAATTTGCTAGAAAACACTTCTGAGCCTGAAAGCATGCATATTCTATTCTTATCACAGGAAATAAAAATTAGAGGGAGGCAAAATTTCTGAGAGCACAGACTTCAGAATCAGACAGATGTGGGAAAAGCTTAAGTTGTGTGACCTCCTAGAAGTTAATTAACCTCTCAGAATGGCAGGTTCCTAATTTTTAAATGGAGATAATACCTTCATGATAGGCTGGGGGAAGGATTATATTAAATAATACATCTAAAAAACCTAGCCAAAAAAAAAAGATAACTCTTGCTATTTTGCATGCCAGGCTTTTAGGACATATTATCTCAGTGATGTCTCACAACTCTAGGAGCTGTGTTTCAAGAACTGAACAAGTGACCTTTGTACTTTAGCAATCAGATTTTCCCGGGGTCTTGAGAAAGTCCTTTGGGATTGTTCGTAAGCAGGCTGAGGGAGGGATTCCTTGCCGGCTTGGAGCTGCCCTCTCCCACAAACAGGCTGGAAAGGACCACGGACTGCTCCACTCTACCCTGCCACTCGCCTAGGATTGCACTGTGCCCAGCCCTGACCAGCAATCACTTTTCAAGGTTTTCTGAGACCTCAAGCCCTTTCTTGGACCGTGAGTTCTGTCACCAACATAGCAGCTCCACCTCCCTTACCTGGAAGGAAGTCTGAGAGGTGACCTTGCGGCCCTAGAGTTGACTCAGAGACCCTTGCCAGGAAGGAGAGGCTCCATGGAGCTCCTGGATCTGAATTCAGAAGCTTCCTCCCGGTGGAGAACTGGCACTAGCCTGGGGCTGGCAGGAGAACTGAGCTTTGGAACTAAGCACTGCACTGCAGGACAGGGCGAGTGAGGTCAGACAGGCAGGGACAACCCAAGGAAGAAAGTCTCCCTTCTGGCCAATAGCCAAGCCTCACCTCAGAGGTTAGATACCTTTGAAGGCCCAGTACTCAGCCTCCTGTCCATAGGGGCAGTAGGTAAATTCAGGCACATCCAGAGACGCCTAGTAGGCCCCCATCAGCTCCCAGTCAGTGGGCAGACGAACGTAGAACAGGGACTAAAAGTACAGACTTTGAGGCCAGGCAGACCTGGGTCTACAGATCTTGACACTACCCTACTAAGGTGTATAACTTTAGATAAATGAGTCCATCTTTCTAAGCCTCAGTTTCCTCATTTGTACAATGGGTATTGCAATAGTCCTTGTTTCTCAGGGACAATTTGGAATTGAGATGGTGCATGTAAAGTATGTAGTGCAGAGCTTGGCACATGGCAAAAGTCAATGATCTATACTAATAAAAGGGTGATATGCAAATTGGTCACGATGCCCTCACAGTAACAACCGAACAGCAGGCTGCGTGGGGCGATCAGGCTGGTGGGGGAGGGCAGTGAGGGGCAATTAGGCCAGCAGGGGGGGGCAGTTGGGGGTGACCAGGCTGGCAGGGGGGGCACTAAGGGGCGACCAGGACAACGGGGGGGGGGGCAGTTAGGGGCGACCAGGCTGGCAGGCAGAGGCAGTTAGGGGTGATCAGGCTGGCAGGCAGAGGCTGTTAGGGGTGATCAGGCTGGCAGGCAGGTGAGCAGTTAGGAGCCAGCGGTCCCAGATTGTGAGAGGGATCCCGGATTGGAGAGGGTGCAGGCTGGGCTGAGGGGACCCCTCCCCCTGTGCATGAATTTTGTGCACCAGGCCTCTAGAGCTAGAATGTTACCCTAAACCAGGATTTTTCAACCTTGGCACTAACATTTTTTTTTCTTTTCTTTTTTTTTTCTTTTTGTTTGTTTGTTTACTTTTCTTCTTTTGGCACTAACATTTTGAACCAGAAAGTTTTAGTTGGGGGGCCATCCTATCCATTGAAGGATGTTTACCAGAATCCCTGGGCTCTACCCACCAGATGCCAATTGCACCTCATGCCCAGTTGTCAACTAAAAATATCTATAGACAATACCAAATGTCCCCTAGAAGGTGAAATCACCCGCAGATGAGAACCACTGCCCTAGATAATCTGGACTGAGTCCGAAAGTCCAAGTTCCCAAACTCACAGCCCCATGTAAAGACCACAAGGCAGGCAAGCCTACTTACAAAGGAAAGGATGGGGCGGTCCAACAATTACAGAACAAGCTCCCTTCAGCATGGACCAAGAGGTGGGATCTGAGTATGCTCTGGGAGCCAAAGAGCCGCCTCTGACTCACTAGGTGACCTCTGTATCACTCTTTAATTATAGAAAAAGTGGTCTGAGTTAAATCTCAATTATTCTAGGGCCTCAGACAAATGGGCAGGTATTTGGTATGTGATTTCTGGCATCTCCATTTTTTTTTTTTTTTTTTTTTTTTTTACAGAGAGGAAGGGAGAGGGATAGTTAGAAACATCGATGACAGAGAAACATCAATCAGCTGCCTTCTGCACAACCCCTACTGTGGATGTGCCCGCAACCAAGGTACATGACCTTGACTGGAATCAAATCCGGGACCCTTCACTCCTCAGGCTGAGGCTCTATCCACTGGGCCAAACCAGTTAGGGCTGGCATCTCCATTCTTATTCATTGACGGGGAGAAAACCTGATTCTCTGGACCTTAAGATTTTATTCAAACCTTCATTTCCAATTGCGGGGAGATTTTTGAGAGAGAACTACTCGGGGTGCTGGGGATTGTGAAATTGTGATTTATAATAATAAATGCATATTTGGTGTTCGTCCCACTTCCTGGCTCACTACTCTCCAAACCCTTCGAATTTCCTGAGTGATATGAGCAATGGGACCTATATACCAACAAATCTTAGGGATGCATAAGAGAACAAAACAGGCGAAGTCCCTTCTTCATGGAACGTATATTCTATCAGGAGAATAAAGATAAGCACAAATTTTGTTATAATATTTAGTCTCTTGTCCTCAGTTCCTGAAATCTCTTCAAAGTCATAAGGTGAAGTGGGTGTCTTGCTGTTTATAACAAGCCACTTTCCACCACAACTGGGTTTGTGATAGTAAGGTGACTTTGGGGAAGCACCTAAGGATGGGGGCTGGACTCCAGGAAGGGGAGAGGGGCTGGAGGTTGAGTTCAATCGCCAATTGCCAAGGATTTAATCAACTGTGCCTGCGTAATGAAGCCTCTATAAAAACACACAAGGACGGGGTTCAGAGAGCTTCTTGGTTAGTGAATACACAGATGGGCTGGGAAAGTGGCATACCTGGTGTACATCTCCACTCAGCTAACAACCTGGGCTTGTGACTGGCACCTGAAGGATGCCAGTCTTACAGGACTGAACCCTTAACCTGAGGAATCTGATGCTATCTCTGGGTGCCAGAATTGAGCTGAAAGTGTCTGGAGACTTGCTTGTTGGTGTGAGAGAAATGCTGTCCCTCTCCACACATAGTCATTGGTGACCAGAACCCTAGTAGGGATGCATAAGAGAACAAAAACAGGCGAAGTCCCTTCTTCGTGGAACTTACATTCTATGAGGAGAAGATAAGCCAAAATGTCAAACCCTGATAAGCACAACGGATAAAAATAAAGTAGGTAAGAGACCAGAGTGACAGGCAACAGGTATTGTTTCAAATAAAGGTTTTGGGCAGACCTCTCTGAGAAGCTGCCATTTGAGCCAAGAGTTGATGTCCTGGCTACTGGGTAGAGGACAGAGTGTAGGGAAGCCAGTGGGAGCAGAGAGGTCAGGTAGAGGCTATTGCAACAGTCCAGGCAAAAGGTGATGGAGGCTTGGACCAGGCAGAGGTAGGATGAGAGGTGGTTGTATTCTGGATATATTCTGAAGTGAAGCTGATATATTTGCTGATTAATCTATATATATAATAGAGAAATATGCTAATTAACCGGACGCCGAAACGGGTCAACCAGACAGGAGGAGGTTGTGCATGCAGCGTTGTGGGTGGGGCGGCAGGGGCCTCCACACGCCTGCACTGGGGAGGGTCTGGTCAGCAGCTGCTGAGGATGCTTCAAGTGCTGGAGAGGGAGGCAGGGCCGGACCTGCAGTGGCCACGGCTGCTGCAGGGCCCAGGGAGCCAGGCAGGGCCAAACTGGCGACTCCAGGGTGGGCAGCACAGCCGGACCCATGCCCAGGCAGGTCTGGCTGCACAGCTTGACAGCAGACAGCAGGGCCTGCTTGGCCGTCACCGTGGCAACCCGGGAGCAGGCAAGCACAGCCCATAGGTAGCACCCAGCAGGGCCTGCTTGCCTATCGCTGTGGTGTGGAGCAGGCAGGCCCTGCAGAGAGCAGAGAACCATGGGGAGCGGGCCTAAGCTGTCAGTAGGACATCCCCTGAGGGCTCCCGTATTGGAGAGGGTGCAGGTTGGGCTGAGGGACACCCCCCCCCCGTGCACGAATTTTGTGCACCGGGACTCTAGTTTAATATAATGTATGAGGGAAAGAGAAGAATCAAACATGATTCCAAGAATTGGAGTCTGAACAATGACAAGAATAGACTGGGTTGGAGAAGGTTGGCCAGAACAGAAACAAAAAGTCGTTTGGGCCATGTTAAGTTGAGATGCCTATTAAGCATCCCAAGTAGAGGTGGCAAATAGGCAGTTGGATGTATGAGTTCTGGGAAGAGGTCCAAGCAAGAGCTATAATCTGGGGAGTCATCAGCTTATAGATGACATTTAAAGCCAGGAAGCTGGATGAGATCAGCACCAAGGGAGGAGTACCTACAGATAAAAGAGGTAATGCTTATTCAGCTAGCAACATTGTCTGAGCTCTTACCTTGGGCCAGGTCCTGAGCTAGGTGCTAGGTACAGAGATGTACATCCCTCAGCATGTACCCAAGAGACACTCAGTTACTCATTTAATTTTTCCTGCCTAAGTGCTTTGGCCAGTTAGAGGATAAACATTGAGCGTTCCTGTCCTGCCTCTTACTCACTCATTTATTTTTTCAACAGATCCTGAACATTTACTGGGTACAAGACCCCATCTAGGCACAAAGGACATGAAAGAAAGTAAGTCAGATAGGGCTCCTGTCCTAATGGAGTTTACATTTTGTATGGGGAGGAGGTGGGCACTGAACAGGATGCACACAATAATGTGATTACAGTTGGGACAAATACAATGACAGAGAAGGTAGGCTGGTATGAGGGCTATTAATCGGGCTCTGCCCTAGCCTGGAGACAGGGAAGGTTTTCCTGGGAAGTTACATTTGAGCAGCAATCTAATGCAGCAGAAACGTAGGCTAACGAGAAGTGTAAGGAGCTTCTCAGATGAAAGGAATACCATGTGCAAAGACCTGAAGGCTGGCAGGAGTTTGACAGCTGAAGGAAGGCCAACTGGGCTACAGGGGTGGGCAGCAGCCAGACCTTAGGGCCTGTGAACCTTAGACACCTGGATTCTGTCCTGAGGCCACCACTGGCCCTGAAAGACTATAGGTCACTGAGGAGAATGGGCCAGGGGGGCCAGTGTGGGGGTGGGGATAACATA